>NC_134146.1:31760500-32074375 GCF_033958435.1 Carettochelys insculpta | reverse complement strand
ACCTAAATCAAGGTGGATCCAGACTGCTGGCATTAAACATTAAAAAGGACATAGAGCAGTTTTTAAACTAAGAGGTGGGGGAAAGCCGATTGGTGCGGGGGAGCACCTGGATCGGACGGAGACTTCTCTTACACGAGGCTCCATAGACAGGGATTCCCTAGAAGTTAGTCAGATAGGGAACGTGGGAAATAATATATGGGCAAGATCAGATGTAAAACAATCGTGCATAAAAAAATCCACCGTGTCTGTGAAAGGCGGACATATAAATAGTGGTAGTTTTCTAACATGCTTTTACACTAATGCTAGGAGTCTGTCTAATAAGATGGGTGAACTGGAGTACCTCATATCAAAGGAGGAAGTTGACATAATAGGCATCTCAGAAACATGGTGGAATGAGGACAATCAGTGGGACACTATCATACCGGGATATAAATTATATCGGAAAGACAGAACAGGTCGTGCGGGTGGCGGAGTGGTACTATATGTGAAGGATAATATAGAATCAAATGAAGTAAAAATCCTAAAGGAATCAAAATGTTCCATAGAATCATTATGGATAACAATTCATTTCTCTAATATGAATATGGCATTAGGAATATATTACCGACCACCTAACCAGGACAGTGATAGTGATGCTGAAATGTTAAGGGAGATTAGAGAGGCTATCAAAATAAAAAACACAGTAATAATAGGAGATTTCAATTATCCCCATATTGATTGGGTGCATGTCACCTCAGGACGGGATTCAGAGATTAAATTTCTTGATGCCTTAAATGACTGCTTCTTGGAGCAGCTAGTACAGGAACCCACAAGGGGAGAGTCGGTTCTCGATCTAGTCTTAACTGGAACGCAGGATCTGGTCCAAGAGGTAACTGTTACTGGACCGCTTGGAAATAGTGACCACAATATAATAACTTTTAATATTCCTGTGTTGGGAAGAACACCGCAGCGGTCAAACACTCTGGCATTTAATTTCAAAAAGGGGAATTACACTAAAATGAGGAAGCTAGTTAAACAGAAACTAAAAGGTAGAGTAATTAAACTAAAATCCCTGGAAGCTGCATGGAAACTGTTTAAAGACACCATACTAGAGGCCCAACTTAAATGTATACCCCAAATAAAAAAACACAGTAAGAGACCTAACAAAGAACCACCATGGCTAAACAGCCATGTTAAAAAGGCAGTGAGAGAGAAAAGGGCAGCTTTTAAAAAGTGGAAGTCAAATCCTAGTGAGGAAAATAGAAAGGAACATAAACACTCCCAAATTAACTGTCATAATGTAGTAAGAAAAGCCAAAAAAGAGTTTGAGGAACAGCTAGCCAAAAATTCAAAAAACAATAGTAAAATGTTTTTTAAATACATTAGAAGCAGGAAGCCTGCTAAAAAAGCAGTGGGGCCCTTGGATGATAAAGATATAAAAGGAGCGATCAAGGAAGACAGTGCCATTGCGGAGCGATTAAATGATTTCTTTGCTTCAGTCTTCACGGCTGAAGATGTTACAGAGGTTCCTAAATCTGAGCCAGCCTTTTTAGGCGACAAATCTGAGGAACTCACTCAGATTGAAGTGACATTAGAGGAGGTTTTGGAATTAATTGATAAGCTGAATAGTAACAAGTCTCCAGGACCAGATGGCATTCACCCAAGGGTTCTGAAAGAACTCAAATGTGAAATTGCGGAGTTATTAACAGTGGTTTGTAACCTATCCTTTAAATCCACTTTGGTACCAAATGACTGGAAGACGGCCAATATAACACCAATATTTAAAAAAGGCTCTAGAGGAGATCCTGGCAATTATAGACCGATAAGTTTAACATCAGTACCAGGTAAATTAGTAGAAACACTAGTAAAGAGTAAAATTGCAAGGCACATAGAAGAGCACGAATTGTTGGGCAAAAGTCAGCATGGTTTCTGCAGAGGGAAGTCGTGTCTGTCTAATCTATTAGAATTCTTTGAAGGGGTTAATAAACATGCGGACAAGGGGCACCCAGTGGACATAATATACCTAGATTTCCAGAAAGCCTTTGACACGGTCCCACACCAAAGGCTTTTATGTAAATTAGGTGGTCATGGGATAGGAGGAAAGGTCCTTTCATGGATCGGAAATTGGTTAAAAGACAGAAAACAAAGGGTTGGAATAAATGGTAAATTTTCACAATGGAGGGGGGTAACTAGTGGTGTTCCCCAGGGCTCAGTCCTGGGACCGATCCTGTTCAACTTGTTCATCAATGATCTAGAAAATGAGGTAAGCAGTGAGGTGGCAAAGTTTGCAGATGACACCAAGTTGTTCAGGACAGTCAAAAGCAAAAGGGATTGTGAAGAACTACAAGGAGATCTCAGCAAACTGAGTGATTGGGCAGCAAAATGGCAAATGAAATTTAATGTGGGTAAGTGTAAGGTAATGCATGTTGGAAAAAATAACCCAAATTACACGTACTACATGATGGGGTCAAATTTAGCTACGACAGATCAGGAAAGGGATCTTGGAGTTATAGTGGATAGTTCTCTGAAGACATCCACGCAGTGTGCAGCGGCAGTTAGTAAGGCAAATAGGATGTTAGGAATTATTAAAAAAGGGATCGATAACAAGACAAAAGATATCATACTTCCCCTATATAAAACTATGGTACGCCCACATCTCGAGTACTGCGTGCAGATGTGGTCTCCTCACCTCAAAAAAGATATATTGGCATTAGAAAAGGTTCAGAAAAGGGCGACTAAGATGATTAGGGGCTTGGAAAGGGTCCCATATGGGGAGAGGCTAGAGAGACTGGGACTTTTCAGTTTGGAAAAGAGGCGATTGAGGGGCGATATGATAGAGGTATATAAAATCATGAATGGTGTGGAGAAAGTGAATATAGAAAAATTATTTACCTTTTCCCATAATACAAGAACTAGGGGACACCAAATGAAATTGATGGGTAGTAGGTTCAAAACTAATAAAAGGAAATTTTTCTTCACACAGCGCACAGTCAACCTGTGGAACTCCTTGCCCGAGGAGGCTGTGAAGGCCAGGACTCTATTAGGGTTTAAAAAAGAGCTTGATAAATTTTTGCAGGTCAGGTCCATAAATGGCTATTAGCCAGGGATAAAGTATGGTGCCCTAGCCTTCATAACAAGGGCAGGAGATGGATGGCAGGAGATAAATCACTTGTCTTCTGTTCTCCTTCTCTGGGGCACCTGGCATTGGCCACCGTCGGCAGATGGGATGCTGGGCTTGATGGACCTTTGGTCTGACCCAGTATGGCCATTCTTATGTTCTTATGTTCTTATGTTCTTATTTCCGAGGCCATGCCCTGTGTTATAAATCCACTGCCTAGTCAGTGTGTACAGCACTGTTATATGTATTTATATCCTTTATACTATACTATACCATACTATGCTATACTATACTATAAGGGGCCATAAACTATAAGTAGGATTTTTATGTAAGCATTGTATGGCATTGTGTTCAGCGTGCTCAGAAATACTACAATCTTGGAGCTTCGTGACTTGGTATTATATTCTTATGTCTGCTCCACCCAAAGGCTAGGCAGTGAACATTACACCTTCATAAAATACTGTTTGCCTATTATCAAGCTGATAAGGATTCTGTATAAGTACACGAAGGCTTATTTTGTCTTCATATCACACAGCCACTTCCTCTTTGTCTTTTCTGTTTACTTCATTTCATGGAGAAAGAAGGGCTGTCTAACAAAAGTCACCTTGACAGAAGATAGCAGAAAAGAGCCTCTTTAAGACATAATACAGATAATTACAGCAAGAATGGGTCTGCTGAATTCCAAACACTCCAAAATCAGACAAGCTCAGATATTAATGCTGGGACTTGATTCTGCTGGGAAGTCTACACTATTGTACAAGTTAAAGTTTAATGATTCTTTCCTAACACTCCCAACAATTGGTTTTAACGTGGAGATGATTGAAACGGGGCAAAATGCTGCTGTAACAGTCTGGGATGTTGGAGGTCAACAGAAAATGAGGACATTTTGGTGTAATTACTTTGAAAATACAGATGGTCTCATGTACGTTGTGGACAGCACTGATAAGCAACGTTTGGAAGATTCAAAGAAAGAATTTGAGCGCATCTTAAAGAATGAATTGGTAAAGAATGTGCCTGTGGTTTTGCTAGCTAACAAGCAGGATGTTCCTGGTGCTTTGAATGCTGAAGAAATAACCAGGAATTTCAACATGAAGAAACATTGCAGTGACAGAAATTGGTATGTACAGCCTTGTTGTGCCATCACTGGGGAAGGTCTAGCAGAAGCATTCCAGAGAATAACAACATTTGCAAACAACTACAAAATATCCAGAGAAGAAGCGTTTACAATTTTCAAGCAAGATGAAAAGTTGTAAAGGTCTTCATTATCCCAACCTGAGAAAAGCTAAAATGGAGGATTGATTGTGGGAATTAATCTGCATATTGAAGATCTGATTCTGCAAGACTTAAAGACTCCCGAGTTTAGCAAATGTAGTTACAGCAAGCTAGATTACTTGTGTTGTTACGTTTGCATACTCTTTCAGAGGTACTCTTTCATGGCATTTTAATTAAATTACATATTTGTAGCTAAAGTCTAGATGTTTAGCAGTGTTAAACTGCATGATGTAATAGTAAAAAACTAATTTAAAATGTTTAAATGTTCTGCAGTAATTTTATTTATATTTGTTTAATTACACAAAAAGTAAAAGAGCTGAGAAATGGGTCATTGAGCAAGCTAAGGAAAAGTAAAAGATATTTCATATTATATAACGTACTGTATATGCAAGTACTTTGTGAATATGTTTATATATAACTTAAGTTAAATTGCACAAGAAAATAATTTTGATAGCTAATTTATATTTAACTGTTATACCATTTTGTTACTACTTTAAAGATAAAGGTTTTCTACTTTCAGTTATTACGCGAGAGAAGGTGCACACTTAGAACAGAAGCATTAACCTTACTGCTTTCTCTAGAACCTGTCCTGTTCACACTGATTTCAGTAATAGTAACAGAGAGGAAGCCGTGCTAGTCTATATGCTATCAAACAAAAAGCAGTCAAGTAGCACTTTAAAGACTAGCAAAATAGTTTAGTAGGTGAGCTTTCGTGGTCTGAAGAAGTGGGTCTGTCCCACGAAAGCTCACCTAGTAAACTATTTTGCTAGTCTTTAAAGTGCTACTTGACTGCTTTTTGTTTTGATTTCAGTAAGAACAGGATCAGACCTGGATACCCATAGAATCATAAGATCAAACTTTCATTCTGTCTTTTATTGGTTTTGTGTGTGTTTTACATCACTTTCAATCATGAGAAGGATGGGTGTTTTCTGGAAATCGCCAGTACTGGTGTTTTGTTTTGGTTTTTTTTCCCCCTAAATTACCTTTCATTTCCAGAATTGCCAATTCCAGAGGCAAAACATGAGGAAGGGGTATGTAGGTCACAGCCATCTCCTCCCCTCAGATTTTGTCCTGGGTGTATCTGCTAACTGATTCTCAAGGCACAGGATAGGGGTTGGGGTCTGCTTGACTACACCGCAGCTTCTCCCCTCCTCACACAGATCTGGTCTTGGCAAAACTGCTGTAGAGCTTCCCCTGGGTGGGCAAGGTACTGGGCTCCCTTGTTATACTGCACAGTGGACAGCACTTGTATGTATTCTCAGCCATCTGCATAACACCTCTTTGCTACCCACCTGCCCTGCAAACCATTGCCTACTGCCTCTTGCCCAGTACACAGCTGGCTCTAGCCCTCAGTGCACAGGGTCTGTCGACCATTTCTTTTGCACGGCTGGATCCTGACCCCTCCCTCCTGCATGCAGCTGATCTGTCTCTAGCCCTCAGTGCCTGCTATCTTTTTCCCTCCCCTGCATATGGCTGGCTCTAGCAGTCAGTGCCCAGCATTTGTCCCCCTCATTCCCTGCACATTGGGCTCTTTCCCCATCCCTCCTGCACACAGCTGACTCTAAGCTTATGCTACCAGCCCCAACAGCTCCTGCTGCCACTTTTTCTCATAATACAGCTGCTGCAGGGCTTTCCATGTTGCACAACAGCCACTCCCTGCCTGCCTATTACAGGTGAGGCAGCTCTCTCTTTTCACTTGTCTCCCCCAGGCACTGGCTGCCTTAGCTGGCCAGAACTCTCCTTGACATAAGTTGCAGCAATTTGCAACCTTACAGTCCCAGTTGGCTGTAAAACTCACTAGTCGCTTTCCTCTAGAACAGTCTCCATCTGCTATTACATAGCATCATATAACATGACCTCAAAAGTAGCCCTAGAAGTCAAAAATCCATTGTCTCTTAGTAACCTGCACTGAACCCTACTCCATGTCACCAGAACGTTTACATTGTGCCCCTCCAGCCCCTGCAACAAACTAACACCATCCAGAGCTGTGTGTGGCCTCTAGTCAGTCCTTTCAGATTTTTCACCTTCTGCTTTGGCCATTTGAAGTTGTTTAATACCAATGCATAAAACTGTTAATCCTGAGGACAGAGTTAAAGAATTGAGCAAAGATGTTTCCCATGTGGGTGGTGGGAAGTTATTTTGAATAATTTGCTGTGAAATTCTTGGTCATGTTACAAAAGGACCACATAGTTGACCACATGGAAGTTCCATGTCACGCTGCAACAATGGAAAAAGAAAGTAAGGACAGATAGCAGCAATGTGACCACAGCAAACCATAGCTCATAATTACTGATATGCTTGCATGACGGAACGAAAATGAGAAATGCAAGGGAAAGATAATACAAGATTGCATGGAGGCCTTTTGCAATACAAACATCCTATCCCCCTAGGAAAATCAGAATCCCAGAATGCAAAAATTCCTACATGAGCATGTATAAAGTTGGGGTTGTGTGCCACAAGCTAGTACACCTTCTCTTCATCTTTGAGTTAAAAAAGCAGCAGTTGATCACCAAGTTGAAGGATCAGTGCATAGCTGTAATTATGGATGAATGTACAAACAAGCTAAACTGGTATGTTGCAATTTTATACAGCTGATGCAGCTTTCAGGAGCTTGCCCATCTGCTGTCAAGCTTACAGAAGCAGCAGAGTCAGAATGTATTTACTACTCCACCATGGCTTATAAAACAGATAATGCCAAGGATATGCAAAAGTCATTCAGTGGCATTTTAACTAGTTGGATTTGTGTGGCCTATTGGGCACATATTTAAGTTTTACTAGACAACTGTTGGTGCCATTTGTATACAAAAGTGAATCATCTGTGTGCACAAATAGAAGAACTGTCCCATAAATCCCCACTCAGACATGCTCATTTCACACTCTCCTTATTGACTGTGAAGTTAAAAGCCCAACATTATCTCTAGAACTGATTATACCAAGATAATTTAAAGCCATAGACTATCTCTGCCATCCTGTGGAGTACTACAGGGGTTTTTTGCTTGGGAAATCAAAGTGAAGGACACAAACCTCCTAGTGGGGAGCCTGGGTGGCAGTGCAAGCCAGGACCCTGGGTGGCAGCCCCAGCCCAGCCCAGAGACCTAGCAGCAGCCCAACTTCTTCTGTGATCACTTAACACATTTTTTATGTTCTAAAACTGACCATTTCAGTTGTTTAAAAAAAAATAAATAAATTGTTGTTAACAGGCTCTTGCATTTTTGTGCTGAAAGGATTACATTAGTCATGTTTGTCAGTGTGTATATTTTTGTTTTAATATAATGCATATCTGAAATTTCTAAAATACACATTTTTGAAAATCTGAAATTATTATGTTTTCATTACGAGAAAACACAGGCCCTGATACTGATACAGATACATCATTTTTATTTGTCTGTCTGGTCAAGGGGCTTACAGCAATATTCCAAACTACAGGAAACCCTCGCTATAGCGGACTCCGTTTTACCGGTCATGGGTAATAATGGACGTCTGCTAGCATCCCCCACCAGAAAAGTAGAGTACAGTACTCTACAGTACTGTAAATGGCAACTCACCAGAGATGCCACAGGCCCCCTGCAGCTGAGGCTGCTGCTGCAGCTGCAGGTTCCCTGGCCATGGCTGAGACTGCTGTAGCCATGGGTTCCCTGGCCATGGCTGAGACTGCCATGGCAGTGGCTGGAATTGCTGCAGCTGTGGGGTCCCTGGCTGCAGCTGAGACTGCTGTGGCAGCGGCTGGAACTGCCACAGCTGCAGGGTACCTGGTCGCCATGTCAACAGCTAGAACCCCTGCAGCCGTGGGGTCTCTGGCCAAGGCTTGGAGAGCTGCCACTATTGTGTCGTCTCTCCTCCCCTGAGTTTTGCGGCGGTGAGCCCAGCCATGGTAGGGGATGGGAGAAGGGATGTAGCGGCAGCTGAGAGCCAGAGGAGCCCCCGCAATCTGCCCTGAGCGCATGCGGCTTGAAGCCTAAGGAGCCACCGTGCTCAGGGCAGAGTGCGGGCAGCTGGGAGCCAGAGGAGCAAACCCTTGGCGTAGACCCTCCAATATAATGGCCTCTCAGTTTTAACGGACACCCTTCCCCCTTTTAGTCTGTTATATTGAGGGTTTACTGTATATCATCTTGGAGGCTAAACCAAAAGTAAACTCCCTCCCGTGCACTGCACCCCTCATTTTTGCCCAGTCCTCGAGCCTGGGGGGGGCCCACAAAATCTAGTAGCTCTGGTCTCCCTAGCTCTGGGGTGGAGCTTGAGGTTAGAAAGATAATTTTTTTTTCTGCTTCTCAGGCTATGTCTACACTACATGATAAAGTCAAATTTAAGGGAGTTGGCTTGATTTTACATTGTCACTGACTTCACTGTAAATACCATTATGTCGATTTTAGGGAGCACTAAGGTTGATATTATTATAACAGCGTGAAAAGCAACTAGCTGTGGTGTCAAATTCAAATTCAAAAGTTCAAATTAAGGCTAATATGGAAAATGCCATATCTTTTAATAGACTTTGTTATCCTTCAAAAGTGTCCCATATGTATCCCACGATGCCCCACACTTGTCTATTCTGGTTACTTCCATCTCTGCTGCTCTCCAAAGCTGTGTCTACACGTGCACGCTACTTCGAAGTAGCGGCACTAACTTCGAAATAGCGCCCGTCGCGGCTACACGCGTCGGGCGCTATTTCGAAGTTAACTTCGACGTTAGGCGGCGAGACGTCGAAGTCGCTAACCTCATGAGGGGATCGGAATAGCGCCCTACTTCGATGTTCAACGTCGAAGTAGGGACCGTGTAGACGATCCGCGTCCCGCAACGTCGAAATTGCCGGGTCCTCCATGGCGGCCATCAGCTGGGGGGTTGAGAGATGCTCTCTCTCCAGCCCCTGCGGGGCTCTATGGTCACCGTGGGCAGCAGCCCTTAGCCCAGGGCTTCTGGCTGCTGCTGCGGCAGCTGGGGATCCATGCTGCAGGCACAGGGTCTGCAACCAGTTGTCGGCTCTGTGTATCTTGTGTTGTTTAGTGCAACTGTGTCTGGAAGGGGCCCTTTAAGGGAGCGGCTTGCTGTTGAGTCCGCCCTGTGACCTTGTCTGCAGCTGTGCCTGGCACCCTTATTTCGATGTGTGCTACTTTGGCGTGTAGACGTACCCTCGCAGCGCCTATTTCGATGTGGTGCCGCGTAACGTCGAAGTTGAACATCGACGTTGCCAGCCCTGGAGGACGTGTAGACGTTATTCATCGAAATAGCCTATTTCGATGTTGGCTTCACGTGTAGACGTAGCCCAAGTGTGCAGGAATTAGGTAACAGGAAGCCTGTGGTGGCCAGTCTGTGGAGTCATGCTTGTGAAAGAGGTTGAGAAACTTCTTTCTTTGCTATCCGCATGGTGAGCACATCTACCCATTAAAAATGGCCTCAACACGGTGCTCTTAGTTCTGTCTCTCCCTCTGTAAAATGGGGCTGAGGGAACTGTGGGATAGGTTCCCATAATGCACTGCTCCAACTGTTGATGTTTGGTGAGTGAGTGTGGCAGCAATAAGTGGACTTTGTGAGGAATTTGTGGGGAGGTGAAGATAGTCAAATTTGAATTTATAAAACCCAGCATTACAAAATTGATGTTATTAAATTTGAATTTATCTCATAGTGTAGACATAGCCTCCACTGGGGACCGCATCTGTGAAGTTTTTAAGTTTTTTTCATCTCCTTATTTGGGAAGGCAGGTCTGTGATTTTCTGTGTGTCAGTGGCTCCCAAAGGTTCCCTGCCCCAACATACAAAAATTGCAATGTTATTGATTCAGTCTTGTAGAAGTGACAGAATAAACTTTGGCTTTAAGTCAAGACTCTTCTTCCAAATCATTGGAAGAACATCCCTT
The DNA here is from genome assembly GCF_033958435.1 of Carettochelys insculpta. NCBI lineage: Eukaryota > Metazoa > Chordata > Testudines > Carettochelyidae > Carettochelys > Carettochelys insculpta. The sequence continues at coordinate 32,064,159 of NC_134146.1, read as the reverse complement.
TCTTAGAATGCTCCTATTGGTATAAATCCATAGTCCAGAGATTTGAGCAGGAATGGGGCAAAATGGATGTATTTCCAAGGCCTTGTGTAGCTTCTCCCATGTGGAGGGAATCTTATTGTTCCTATTGTGAAAAATTCCAGATAAAGATGGAATATGGAGTCACATGTCCATGCACAATTTTGCTTAGCCACAGCAGTGGCTGTTAAGTATACTTCACCTGGAACATCCACAGGAAAGTCCATTCAGCATAGATGGGCAAAATACATTGCGACTTAAATGTTCTTTTGAAGAGCCACTTAACTTGAATAGTACCTTCACAATATGTTGGCTAAGTGCCTCATGGGTCTTACCATTGTGGCCAACATTTGAAGTGCAGGTATACGGCCAATATTCATGACTCATTTATTACATTAATTTATTTTCAGTAAAAATGCTACATGCATACAAATAGCAAAGTTATATTCAGAAAATCGTAACTTTTCCATAGACACCCTACAAATTATATTTTGTTGAAAATTTTTTGCACATATATAACAGTAGTTGCAGCCACGATCTATACAGTTATATTTTAATCAAGTAACATCACAAGAGTGCAGGAACATATCAGATGTACAGAAAGAATGGCAAATATGGTAAGTGACCAGCTTGGCTTAAAAAGAAATCTTCAGTAAGTTTACATACAAAAAGGAGGCTTACAAGAAGTGGAAATTTTGACAGATGACTTGGAAGGAGTATAAAAACATTGTTCGAGTATGCAGCGGTGTAATAAGGAACGTCAAAGCACAGCTGGAATTGTAGCTACCAAAGGATGTAAAAAGTATCAAGAAAGGTTTCCACGGGTGTCCTAGCAACAAGAAGGTGGTCAGGGAAAGTGTTGAATCTGTACCTAGTGACAGATGAATGGAAAGGAGGTGAGCAACCCTCAGTGGTGCAAGAACAGGTTAAGGACTGTTCAGAAAAGCTGGACATGCACAAGCCCATGGAACTAGATGCAATGCATCAGAGGGATGCTGAGGGATTGCAGAGCTAAGGTCCAGTATCTTTGAAAACTTGTGGTGATTGAGGGAGGTTCTGGATGGTTGGAGAAAAGGCAAAGATAATGCCCATCTTTAAAAAGGGGTAGAAGGAGAATCTGGAGACTTACAGACTGGTCAGCCTCACCTCATTCCATGGAAAAATCATGGAGCAGGTCTTCAAGGAATCCATTTTGAAACTCTTGGAGACATGGAACATGATCAGGAACAGTCAACATGACTTCACCAAGGACAAGTCATGCCTGACCAACTTGATTGCCTTCTATAATGAGATAACGGGCTCTACAGATATGGGGAAAGCTGTGGACGTTTTTGATACGTTTCCCCACAATATTCTTGCAAGCAAGTTAAAGTATGGCTGGGATGAATAGTAAGGTGGATAGAATGTTGGCTAGGTCATCGGGGCTCAACAGGTAGTAATCGTTGGCTCAATGTGTAGGTGGCAGCCCATATCAAGTGGGGTCAGTTTTGGTCAATATCTTCATTAATTATATAGATAATGATTGCAACTTCAGCAAGTTTACAAATTACAGTAAGCTGGGAGGACAGGGAGATATGCTGGAGAGTGGGGATAGGATCCCCAGCAACAACGGCAGAGTCCTGTACTTCAGATGCAAGCTACATTTCCTTCTTCTACTGCTTCTAGGCTGGGATTCCACTTCTATAATACAGTAGGGTCTCAACATTTGCAAGGGTTCCATGTTGAGAACCCTCACGAATGTTGAATTTTGGGAATATATGGGGCTCGGAATGCTGGGGAACCCGCGACTGTTGGTGCTGCTCCCTGGGGCCCCGGGGAAGCTGTGGCTGCTGGTGCTTCTCCCTGGGAAGCCATGGGTGATGGCACTCCCTGCCTGGAGCCCTGGGGGAAGCTACAGCTGCTGGTGCTCCTGCCCAGAGCCCTGGGGAAACAGCAGCCACCCAGAGACCTGGAAAGCAGCCGCCGCTGGCACTCTCTGCCCCAAAGCGCTGCCATTGCTCTGTGCCCTGGAGTCCTGGGGAAACGGTGGCTTGCAGACACTCACAAATACTTGAATTGTGAACCTTAGGTTTGCAAATGTTAAGACTTTATTTCATTTTACACTGGCATTGTATGGTTAACATGTATGCACTAAGGAATGTTTCCCTTTCTCTTTATTTGTATTTCCTCTCCTTACTAATGGTGAAGTGTCTTTTTCCTAGAGGTCAGTGTATCATTGATCATATCACTGATCTTATTATCATATACATCAATTCATTACAATTTAGATGAGGCTACTATAAGGTGGGTGCATAACTGGCTGGATAACCGTACCCAGAGAGTAGTTCTTAGTGGTTCTCAATCCTGCTGGAAAAGTATAACAAGTGGGGTTCCTCAAGTGTCTGTGTTAGGACTGGTTCTGTTCAATGTCTTCATCAATGATTTAGATATTGGCATAGAAAGTATGCTTATTAAGTTTGCAGATGATACCAAGTTGGGAGGGGTTGCAACTGCTTTGGAGGATAGGGTCATAATTCAAAATGATCTGGATAAATTGGAGAAATGGTCTGAGGTAAACAGGATGAAGTTTAATAAGGACAAATGCAAAGTGCTACACTTGGGAAGGAACAATCAGTTTCACACATGCAGAATGGGGAGAGGCTGTCTAGGAACGACTACAGCAGAAAGGGATCTAGGGATTATAGTGGACCACAAGCTAAATATGAGTCAACAGTGTGATGCTGTTGCAAAAAAAGCAAACATGATTCTGGGATGCATTAACAGGTGTGTTGTGAACAAGACATGAGAAGTCTTTCTTCCACTCTACTCTGTGCTGGTTAGGCCTCAGCTGGAGTATTGTGTCCAGTTCTGGGCACCGCAGTTCAAAAAAGATGTGGAGAAACTAGAGAGGGTCCAGAAAAGAGCGACAAGAATGATTAAAGGTCAAGAGAATGTGACCTCTGAAAAAAGGTTGAAAGAATTGGTCTTGTTTAGTTTGGAAAAGAGAAGATTGAGGGGAGACATGATAGCGGTTTTCAGGTATCTAAAAGGGAGTCATAAGGAGGAAGGAGAAAATTTCTTCTTCTTGGCCTCTGAGGATAGAACAAGAGGCAATGGGCTTAAAATGCAGCAAGGGAGGTTTAGGCTGGACATTAGGAAAAAGTTCCTAACTGTCAGGGTGGTCAAACAGTGGAATAAATTGCCAAGGGAGGTTGTGAAATCTCCATCACTGGAGATATTTAAGAACAGGTTAGATAGATGTCTATCAGGGATGGTTTAGATTGTACTTGGTCCTGCCATTGGGGAAGGGGGCTGGACTCGATGGCCTCTCGAGGTCCATTCCAGTCCTAGTGTTCTATGATTCTGTGATTCTATGATTACCATGTTCCCTTTTGTAGTTATTAGCACATTTGTTATTTCTGACCTACCTGGTTATTCGGTCAGATCTTAACATGCTATTTCATTTTTTCCCAAGTTATGATGTACCTGTTAAATCTGAGGGTCTTCTTGGTGAAAGGTCCTAAATATATGCACATTAATTTTGCTGTCTAGGTGAAAGGTCTTGAATATGTATATGCTCACTTTGCCTTTGCTCAGCATACAGTATGTGGCCAGTAGGTCTCTTGCATTACAGCCAAATAATTTTAATATAAACCTATTGTAACCTATCATAATGAACATATAATCAAACCATAAAGAAATAAGAAAACTATTGGAAAATATCTCTATAGCCACACAAGCAAGTTAGCCCTACAGCATTGGTTCTCAAACTGCAGGTGAGCCATGCAGCTCAGGGTTCCCTTGCTACAATGGGGAGCCTGCACCAGTGTTCCAGCCCTGTGATGCCTCCCATCCCCATAAGATCGAGAGGGGGCAGCCCCAAATTCTGCAGCCAAATCCATTGTGCAAGGGGGAAGAAGCACAGCTCTATGTTCTGCCACTCCCTCTACCCCCAGCTGGGGGAATGCAGCTCTGGAATCTGCTTATGGGAGGGTTTCCTCACTGCTCCCATTGGCCAAATACTACCATGTTCTACCACGCCCTGCACCCAAATTCTGCAGTACTGATTTTGTGAAATGCAGTGGAGTATACAACTTTATGTTTAATAAGGATATTATAATGCCCATTTTACAAATAATCCATTTGTGCTTCTGCTGCAAGTGACTTGTCTGAAAAGTCAGCTGAGGAGCTTAAATAGAGGCCAGATTGATCTGTCTCCCTGTTCTCTTCTACAGCCACTAAACATACTCCCTATCAGTAAAATTGGCAACCTGTTCAACAAAATGGGCAGGAATCAGGTTAAAATGCTCAAAGGAGTGAGTGAGTCTTGCCCCTTCCTTTGTGACCACAAAGTCACAAAATAGCCTAACTGCACTGCAGTGGCTGTACTGCTCAGGTGGAGTGTAATTTCCTGAAGTTACAACAAAGGCTGTATTCATCTTGGCTGTCACTAGTCCCATCAGTTTAAATTGTTTTTAAAATCAATTCAGTTAAACCAATACAAACCCTGGTGTGGACATTTTTCTTTTTGTTCAGAGTGGCTTACTTTCGGCTAGTTTAAACGTTTTTACTGGACACAGATAGAAATTAGGAATCTCAATACACATAAGCCTGTCAGTGAGCATTTCAATGGAGTGGGCCATTCTATTAGAGACCTGAGAATATGCATCCTATTACAAAGAGACTTTAAAAGCAGATTACAAAGGGAGATTTGTGAACTGGGGTTCATACTCAAATTTGACACATTAACACTTGGTCTGAACAGGGACAACAGTGATCTCATGCATTAGAAGGACTGTCTCCCTTCCATTAATGTTCGTAATTAGCACAGGCAAGATACTAAGATTCCCGATCCCTCACTCCCATCCTTCAGTTCCATGAATTTGATTTGTCAGTTTTTATTGCAATTTTTTGGGACTATTATGCTATATAACTGCATCTGTACTGGAAATGCTATTGATCTGAAGAAGTAGTCTGTCCCATGAAGGCTCATCACCAAATAAATCATTTTGGTAGTCTGTAAAGTGCTACATGACTGCTGTTTTGTTTTGGTAGAGTGCAGACTTACATGACTACCTGTCTGTTACTTTTTACTTGTCACTTTCTCGTCTAGACAAGACCTAAGAACAGAATCAATTTCCTTGTCTTTATTTTAATACATAATGCTAAATTAATACTGATATTTCCTCCATTATTCCCTGATGTTTTCTCTGCATTCCTCGGACCTGAGTCTCCACTAATTAAGAAATGATTTTACTGGAGCCAATGGAATTACAGGAGTGCAAAATTGGTATGCTTAAGAGCAGAATCAGGTAGTATATTTCTGTGCATGAGCTACCTCCTAAGAAATACAGTAAACCCTCAAAATGTGCGAGTTTGCATTAATGTGAGTTAAGTGCAACTCAAAATCTCACTTCCCCTGTCCCGACTCAACCTCCCAGCCCCACACGGCCCCAGTTCAACCCCCTCCCCGCTCCCAAAGCCCCGCTAACCCCCTGCACCCATCTCTGGCTCTGGCTTACCGGGCCTCACATGTGGCTCCAGTTCAACCCCCCTGGCCCCAGTTCAACCCCCCTGTGGTCTGGTTCACCACCTGAGCATGGCTCCAGCTCACTACCCCTGCCCGTGGCTCTGGCTCAAACACCCCCTCCATGCAGCTCCAGCTCACCACCCCCACATGCAGCTCCAGTTCAACCTCCCCCACATGGCCCTGGTTTAACCCTCCCCCCCACGTGGCCCAGTTCAAACCCCCCACAGCCCGACTCACCACATGCATATGGCTCTAGCTCACCATCCCCACGTATGGCTCTAAGTTCAACATTCCTCCCTACCCGGTTCAACCATTCCCTCCAGAGCGCAGCTCTGGCTCAACTCCACTCCCCCATCCCGCCGTGCAGCTCTAACGCATCCCAGGCTTAATCCCTTGCCTCCCCTCCCACAGCCCCAGCCCACCACCAGGCTTAACCCTCCCCAACTGCCCTCCCTCAACCCCAGGACTTAACTTTCACAAGGAGCTCCAGGTACTCCTGCTGCTTCCCCAGCTTCAGAACATGTGTTCCGCTGGGGGAAAAAAGCCACTCCATTACTTATGCAAAATTCCAGTTCCATGCGGGTGCATGGGAATGCAACCCTTGTATAAATTGAGGCACTACCGTACCCACCTGCAATGACTTTCAACTTACAGTGTTGCCCTGTAGCCATTAATTTTTTGCACTGGAGTCTAATCAAGCTAGGATGTTAGCATTTAAGAAGAACTCTGAGGAATGGAATTAGAACTGTACATAAATTGTAGCTATGATGTTATTTCCTCACTGTGGATCAACATAACCTTATTTGGAAATCTGTCACTTGGAGCTTCCATGTAGATGTCTGTTTAGCTTAATAAATTAGCTAAAAATAAAAAAATGAACAAGAAGAGCATCATGTGATTACTCTCACCACCCAGTGAATCACCACGTGTCTCTGTGGATTTCTAGGGACAGGAACAATTGAGACACTTATTGCTAGTAGGCTATAGGTGCAGCAGAGCAGTTTTATTGTGATTCCATGGCTTGTGAGGGAAGATTCCTTTGTCTTTTAATCTTACTCAGGCTGGCAGAGCAACCTCTTTTTGTTTATCACCCTTTTTCATGGCTTTAAGTCTCTGAGCAATCTTTTCCTTTGATTTATTTTGTTCTGGTTCAAATGAAGTCTTTCTCTTCCTGGGCTAGTATCAGTACAGGAGACTAAATCGGGAAGGGGGTGTGGGGGTGGAGGAATCTACGTTCTACCTTCCTGTTAACAGTATCTTAATTTTTAAATAAGAAAAGTTTATCATTGTCCCCATAGTTAATATCAAGTAAAACACAATGTCACAATTTTAATATTGACATAATTCCTGTAAATCTTCACTGGAATGGTTGCTGAATTTTTTGCACCAATAAGATTGGATTTCTCAGTGAATTCTTGATATCTGGGAGTGCTGGACCTCTGTCTTCCTCCACATGGAATAAACATTGTTCCCTGCCCCCTACATCCCCCACCCAAAAAGAGGAAATTCTACAAGTTTCTTGGCCCATCTGTGACAACTTCCCCACAGGGAGATGAGCTGGCCTCCCCTTTGAAGGGGACATGGTAATCAGCCTGAGTAGAAAATACTAATAAAGTGCTGTGATGAATATGCAGCACCTTATTAGGCTAATTCTCCCCGTGGCAACTTCGAAGTTGGAAACTTCGAAGCACCGGCATGCCATGTAGCCGCAGGCACCTTGAAGTACCCGCGCAGCGTCAAAGTGCCTTTACTCCCCAAAAATTTCATCATTGCCTGGGTACTTCAAAGTGCCCGTGGGTACATGGCTTGCTGGAACTTCGAAGTTTGCAACTTCAAAGTTGCTGTGGGGAGAATCAGCTTAATGAGGTACTGCATATTCATTGCAGTACTTCATTAGTATTCTCCACTTAGGATGATTACCATGCCCCCTTTGAAGAAGGGGGCTGGTGTAGACACAGCCCTAAAGAAACTAATGGGAGTTATGTCTGAATAAAGCCTGATTATAACTGACTAAGGACTTGGTCCTACAGTTCTCTTCAGTTTCCCTGGCACTTTGTCGGCTTGTTTATGCAACACAATTTTTGTAAATGTTTCAGTCTGTTAATAACACTGTATCAGCTCCACTGGTGGAAAGCGTGCTGGGAGTCTTACTATAGGCAAGCTATCAATTACTTCTGGCATTTTAGGCCTAACTGGCATGGTACTTAAAAGGTTGCCACAGCAGTGGCAGCCTATCCACACTGACCCCTTCCCCAGCATCAGTAACACTGGTGAAGCTCAAGCTGAAGAGTAAGTAGAGTGGCAAAAAAAAGAAATTTTTGCAAAAGTTGTCTACAGGGCTTTTGAATAATAAATCACAACAGGGAGAATCCACTAATAGGGGGAAAATTAGAGACAGAAGGGTGAAAAGTGTTCTAAGTACAATAAACATTACGCAGTGCTTCAAGTTTTATTTTCCTGAATTGACTCTTGGTTGTATATATATATTTTTTGGCTATGTCTAAACTGCAGGTCTCTGTCAGAAGTCTGAAGGTCTCCTGACAGAAGTCTGCCACATCAGGAGTGTTCTGCTGACATCCTGGTCATCGCAGTCATTGGTGTCATCCTCATTCCACAAGGAAAAAGGGATATCTCAGCAGATGGGGGTTTTCCTGACATTTGGCCCTGTCTGGATGAGCCAAATGTTGGGAAAGCCTCTACCAACAGAACTGTGGGCAGGAGATACACAAATGCCTTGTGGAATTTGTATATCTTTTGCCTGTATAGTTCTCAGCAGTCTAGACATAGCCTCTGTGATTTTACCTCTTCTTCTCCTTCCCAAACATCAGAATGATCCTATCAATTCTATTGTGATGCTGTGATGATGTCAAGGGACTGATTATAAGATATATAAAAAACATTCAACAACACAAGCAAGCAGCACTTTGAAAAGTCCTAACCCATCTTGAGAAGAGGCTGATTTGAATGTTGGACAGATGAGTATCCTAGGCTAAGAACCTTATCAGGTGACAGAGAAGCTACAGTAAGGAAAGTGGCAGATGATGGGTATGGAGGTAGCCTGGGATGAGAATATACTGTCAGAGTGTAGTAAGAAAAAGCGAAGTTACAATTTCAAGATAGCGAGGAAATGAGATGTAAGGGGATAATGAAAGGTCTGATATAGGATAGGGGATTTGGATTAGAATTACTGGAGGAAGAAAGCACTAGGAAATTGATGGTGTTGAGGAAAGAAATAGAAAGAACCTGTAGGAGTTCCATTCCTGTATATGGTAGTAACCCATGAAATAGAAAATAAGGCCTTGACTTTCTTTCTTAATGAGAAAAACAGTGCATAGTTCTTTGTTTCCAGCCTGTTGACATGTCATTTAACTGGTTTTTATTTACTATTTAAGAGACTTTCTATTTTAAAATACAAAAAGTCTTTTGATTGGGAAAAAATATAACATTATGGCTGTGTCTACACATGCAAAATTATTTCAAAAAGACCGGTCCTCTTTCGAAAGAACAGAGGGAGAGTCTACACATGCCATGCGCTCTTTCAACTGGAAATCAGAAAAATGCATCCCAGATGTCGAAGGCCCCGATCCTGTAGTGGGAGGAGTGCCCCCCCCGTCGAAAAACAATGTGAAAAGAAGGCATGTGCAGATGCTCCACGGCCTGCTCTTTCGAAAGAAGAGTCCTCCACAGCAGCACCCAGCCGGAGCGCAGAGACGCCCTGTCCTGCAGAGCGGAGTTCTGTGACCCTCATGTCCGGCCGCTCTTAAAGCTGCATGGACCTGGAAACCCCATGGTAGGAGGCTTAGAGCAGGCAAGCTGCAACAGCACAAGCTGCCACCAGCATGCCCGCTCAGCCACCCCGACGACAGCAAAGGCCACGTGGCCAGCGCCTGGCAGCATCCTGAGCCCCAGGGCCTCCCCTCAGACCCCTCACAGGGATCCCAGGAGCACGTCCCAGAAAAGACGAAAAGGGTCCCCTCCTGGATGGACTCTGAACTTCAAGACCTCCTGGGTCTCTGAAAAGAAGAGGAAATCCTCTGGGAGATGGGGGTCAAGTGGAGGAATGCCGCAGCCTTCACCCACCTGTCCCAGGGACTGATGAGCCATGGCCAGCTGGAGCAGACCCCAGAGCAAGTCCAGAGCAAAGACTCCGGCAGGACTACGCCTGGGTCTGGGATGAGGCTGGGTGCTTAGGGGCAGGTCCCTCCACCTGCCCCTGCTACCAGGAGCTCCACTCCATCTTGGGGCCCTAGGACAGCTCCCTGCCTCCAGTGGTCCTGGGGGAGGCAGGACCAGCCAGCCCAAGCCAGGGGGCGAACACCACTGGGGAGTGGTCCAGCGAGGAGGGCAACCTCATCATAGACGTCCCCTCAGGGTCGTCCAGCTGGGCCACAGGGAGCTGGGCATCACCAGAGATCATCCTGGAACCCCCCGGTAAGTGCACGGCAGGGCTGGCACCCTGTCTGGCAGGGCAGGGTGGCACTGCTGCCAGTTGACCAGGCACGTGGCCAGACACCCTGGCTGGCCACAGCTCCCAACACGCCTCTTGCACCCGCCTGCACCACCTAGCACCCAGATCCACGGACAGCTCCAGGCACCCAGTTGCCCAGTGGGACATCCGCAGGCTGGCTGGCACTCAGGGATGGTCCCACGTGGGAAGGAAGCCCTGTGCGCACTTGATGCCGCATGGATGCCATGCCCACCATGGCCAGACCCTGGGGGGTGGGGACAGGGGAGGTGGGGCCCAGGGGGACAGAGTCCTGGGGGCGGGGAGAGTGGGAGGGGGTCCTGGTCAGGGACTGACATGCCATCTGTTTCCCCTTCCAGGTGCAGCAAGTGAGGGCCCACACAGCCCATCGGCCTCCCAGAGGTGTCAGACGGGCTAGGCACTTCCACAAGCAGCAGCAACATGCCAGGTGCACAGCCAGCAGTCACAGTGACGCATGGGGGATGACCCAGGTTGGCCTCCTCCAGCCAGAAGCGCCAGAGTGGAGGGTGGAGCGGCACCTCTGGATGGAGGAGGCCAACCTGGCATGGTGGAGGGAGGTGTGGGCCCCTGGGATTCTGCAGGAGCACGTGGGCAATATAGCCTGGCTCCTGGCTTTCCCCACAAACCCCCCAGCTGCCCACCCCACTGAGCCCCCCACAGAGGCCGCCCCCAAGAGGTTCCCCAGGACCCTGCCCACCCCACCCCACCCACAGAGGCACCCACCCCACCCCACACTGACACCTCAACTGCTGTCCTGCCATGCTCCTACCTCCCAGTGCTCCGCGCCCCATCCCAGGTCCACCATGGAGCTTGCTCCTGGCGGGGAAGGGGATCCCAGGGCTGGCGGGGCTCTCGGCCAGCAACCCCCATGCTGGAGTGACCCTCCCAGTTCAGGCCCCTCCCCGTCCCGCAATGTGCATGGCTGGTCCCCACCCCCATTGTAAATAGTTAAATGTTCACATACATACTGGTTTTTGATTTAAGTTGATAAAGGTTGATTGTGCGCCAATGCCAATGTCGCATGGTCCCGTGGGGGGGAGGCATGGGTGTGGTGGTGGTGATGGTGCATGTGGTGGGGAGTGGATGCATGGAGGGACAGTGGGCATCGGGGGATCAGTGCAGCCCGGGGTGAGGCATACTTGGAAGGCCTCCCATATCCACACCGTCACAGTTCACTTGGCGACAGCAGCCAGCTGCTCAAACCCCAGGGTGGTCTCAGCTGCACACCCCTGGATGTAGACGTCCCCCTGTGGAGGGCGCAGCAGGCACCCACCACTTGTGGAACATTGCATGCCCCACCACTGCCCCTTGAGGTGCCCGAAGGCCCACTTGACCACATCCCGGCCCTGGTTGGGGTGATCATTGAAGGCCACCTGTCTGAGGTCAAGGTGGCTGGTATAGGGCCGCATCAGCCATGGCAGTAGGGGGTATGCTGCATCTGCAACCATGCATAGTGGTTGGGGGATGAAGGTACCGGCTTCCATACACTGGCACAGGCCAGAATTGCAGAAGACCCTGGTGTCGTGGGTTTGTCCCGACTAGCCCACGTAGATGTCCATGAACGGGCCTTTGTGGTCCACCAGGGCCTGGAGGACCACCAAGTGGTAGCTCTTCTGGTTGATACAGTGGCTGGTGCTGTATTGCGGGGCAGGGATGGGGATGTGCATCCCATCCAGGGCACTGAAGCAGTTCGGGAACACCAATGAGGAGAAACCCCCAACGATGGCGTCCAAGTCCGTGACACAGATGACCCAATGCCGGAGCATCATGTTTATGGCACGGACAACCTGCATGGGAGGGCGGCCATGCGCTCTCATGAGGATGTGGCAGGGTGTTCCCAGCTAGCATCCCCCCCCATCCCCCTCCTGGCCAGCGGCCCCCTCCCTCTCCTCATGCTGGGGGTGTGCCCTGGGCCCGGCTTACCTCCATGAGCACCGCTCTGACAGTAGCCTTGCCCACCCTGAACTGGTGCCCCACTGAGCAGTAGGAGTCGGGGGTGACCAGTTTCCATATCACGATTGTGACCCACTTCTCGAGAGAGAGTGCAGGCTGAATGGTGGTGTCCTGGTGCCTCAGTGCGAGTGCCAGCCAGTGGCATAGCTCCTGAAAGGTGTCCTGGCTCATGCAGAAGTTCCGCAGCCATGTTGCCCCAAAACCAGTCACCCCCATCAATCTGTCCTGCTGGGGTGGCTCCACAGGTGCTGGGGTGCCAAGGGGTGGGGTGCAAGCTGGGGGGTCCATGTCCTTGGGGGGCCATTCTGTCTCCTGAGGAGGAGGGGGGCAGCTGCAGTGACCATGTAGACAAGGTGGGCAACAGTGTCCATGATGTCTGCATCCAGTGCCAGGAGTAGGGTGTCATCAACCATGGTGCTGCAGTGCTGGGGTCTGCATTGCTGCTGGCAGCTTGGTGGGCCTCGGCTAGTGCAGGGCGGGGGAATTGGAGGGAGGCCCTTTAAGGCAGCGGCTAGCTGCGGGCCCTGGAAGGGCTTGGCAGCCATGCGACCCCATCCGCATCATCTCCACCTCCCTTCTTTTGAAAGAGAGCTTGGAAATGTGTGGATACTCCCTTTCAAAAAAACGGGACAGGTCATCGAAATAGGGGGTTGGACCTGCAATCTGCCTTTGGCATGTGGTTGTATGCTTTCGAAAGCTGGGATGTCAATTTCTGGCTTTCAATTTTGCTCTTTTGATGGTGGGCTCCCATGCAGACAGTCTACACGTTTCTGTCAATGGCTATATGCATGTAGCTTTTTCATTTGGACTGCAAGCTTTCTCTTTTAGTAAATCTTACATTTAATAGTAAGTGTGTGCAGGTGCAAGCATTCGCAGATGCAGAAGTACATACGTAAAAGAAAATTACTTAGCAAGATTTGCTATAAAATAACAAAGTGCAGTTTCTAGCAGATATGTAATGTACAAAATATAAGTAGAGCCCTGCAAATCCATTAATACTATGGCTCATTTTTGCAGGTGCAGATGTGGATACAAATTTTGTGTCTGCACAGGACTCTAAATATAGGAAGAGAGTAAATTCTTGCAGTAACTTTAAGCAACTATTTTACAACAGATTTCATATTATTCAGTGAATGCAGCAAGGTGTATGTAAATAAAATGATGTTTTTGAAAGAAATAAATGCTGTGAGAATCACTACTGCTCCATGGAGAACAATTTTGGAGACATACTATTTTTAAAATGTATAGTATTACTGAACTAAATATAGATGGATAATTAAGCACTGGGACAGGCTTCCAAGGGAGGTTAAGGAATCCCCTCATTAGAGGTTTTTGAGAACAGCGTTTAGATGTCTTCTTGTGAGTTCTTCCAGCTCTGCATTTCTATAATTATGATTATGTATTAATCCATGTAGTAGGAAACATTCGAGTTTTGAAGTTAGGATCTTCTCTGTGGATAGAAAGGATCAGGATGGGCTCATGTGGATGTATGAAACAGCCCAATGTAATGATTGCCTGTGTGACAGGGTGGAGGCCAGCCAACTCCTGCACTCCACCTCCCACCCAGATGCTGAACCAGCACCCCAGCCTGCTCCTGTGCTCCCCCTCCAGCCCAGATCCCTCACCCTCACCCTGGTCCTGCATCCTTCCCCCTGCCCAGATTCCACCATCCTCCCTCTCACCAAGAACCCCTCATCCACAGGTCATTCCTGCACCCTCCCATCCAGACCCCACACCCTCACCTCCAGTCTGATCCTGCATCCTACCTCCCACTCAGATGCTGCACTAACACCCCCCAGCTCACTCCTGCACCCTCCCTCCTGCCCAGATCCCACATCCTCACACCCAGCCTGCCTCTGCACCCTACTTCCTACCCATACCAACCATCCCCACCCAACATACCTCTGCACCCTATCACCCGCCCAGACCCTGCACCACAATCCCAGGTCACTCTTGGCAATCCCCTTCTACACATACCCACACTGACCACTTCATTTTGGGCCTTACCCCAAAGGGGTCCAATAAAATCTTCTAGCCCCAAGCCCCCCGGAAGAGTTAATCCAGCCCTGCAAATAAGCCCTGAGCCTTACCTCTCACCTGCCCCACCCTCCCTGGGCTGGAACTTGAGGGGAGTGTCTTTTTTCCTGCTTCTCAGCTGGGGACCACATCTGCGAGGAGTTTATTTTCTTCTTTCTCACGTGGGGGGATGGGTCAATGAGGTTTTTTGGTGGATTTCTTGTGGGTCCAAAAGGGTTTCCCATCCCTGCTCTAAACATACAAATGCCACGTTTGAATCTGACAACTGAACAGCTTTGGAAATTTCATTGCCATCAACAGGGAAGTCAAGACTCTACTTATAATGTAGATATTGTGCACAAAACCAAAACCTCTTTGGCTTCGCTATGCAGGATAAAGAGGTAACAAAGGGCACTTGTTTTTTGTTTCTTGCTTTGTGGTGTTCCTTTAATCTTTACTCTGTATATTCAGGTTCTGACAAATACATTCTGCAAGTGCCAAGATCACTCAAATGAGTAGAAGCTGAAGTTTTTAGCTCTCTTTATTTTACTGTAATCATTGCATTGTGTAATGAGAAGATTGCTGTGCTTTGTGTTTTGTTTGTTATGTGTTGTATATGAATCCGTCTCTGGTTTGGTTGGTTCATAGTATCTTTAGAAACACGTTTGTACTGTAATTGGATGCTGTGTACATGTGGCATTGACCTGAAAATGACATTTTACAATATTCTTTGTGACAAGTATTGTGAAACACAAGTAATCAATAGTTTTTTCCAAGCAGTTCTTCCTCCATACCTTCATAGCTCAATCATGACTTTGCTTGCAGCAACACAACCATCCTATCATTTTAAAAGCCTTGTAGATGACTTTTTAAAATTTTTCCTTTTGTTGCCACTCTCCTTACTCCTCTCCTTGAGTTTCACCAGCGTTACCAATGCTGGGCAAGGGGTCAGTGTGGATAGGCTGCCATTGCTGTTATAATCAGGCCTTATTCAGGCATAACTCCCATTAGTTTATTTAGGAATTTATCCTGAATCAAAATGAAGTACGAAGTGGAGGCCAGCTTATTTACCTGTGGGGAAGTTATCACAGATGGGCCAAGAAACAGATTTTTCTTGTAGAATTTCCTCTTTTTGGGTGAGGGGTAGGGTGGGGTTGGGGACCAGGGAACAATGGTTTATTCCATGTGGAGGAAGACAGAGGTCGAGCACTCCCGAGATACCAAGAATTCACTGAGAAATCCTGTGTCTCTACATCACCTTTCAGCCTTCTGCAGGCTTACTCAGCCGCAGTTCTATATGGACCTGCATTGTCAAGGATTTCCTTACCAGTGCTTGCACTTGGTCTCACCATTCAAAGGGGTTCCACAGTTCAGAGAAGGCCCCACAGTACATTAATGCAACTTCCTTGTGATGATCTGCCAGTTTTTGACCATGGTGCTTCTAATCTTAATCCATAATTGCTCTGTGCAGTAACAGAAATCCCAGGAAAGGCAGACGTTTTCAATCTAGAGGTGAATTCTTCTCAGGGAGGCTATGCTGGTGCACAGTAGACTACCATAATAGAATATACTCCAGAACGTTTCCAAAACTTTCTCTCTGTCTTCTGTTAACATTACGTTCTCAGGGGCTTCCTGGGAGGTAGGGAATGCTGAACCCTTGATTTCTTCTACTCTGACTAAATGCTACTAACCAGGAGGGCAAAGAGGTATTTTTGTATTGATTTTAATAAAGTCCCATTAAAATAATGTGGGATAGCTTTCAAATATATATCATACCACATAAGAAAACTGTGACTAAGGCTTTATGCATACTAGAACTTTTTTCAGCAAAATATTTTGGTCAAGTGTGTGGAAAAAATATTATCTGATGAAAGAGCTTCTACGAATCCCATACACTTGTGCTAGACATTGTGATTGCCTGTAACTTTAGAAGGTGCTTTCATATTAGGACAAATGAGAAAGCAAGCAAGAAAACAAGCAAAACTTTTTCAAGTGATATCCCTGTAGGTGCTCCACTCTGGGTGTCAGTGCATTCTCATGCTGGCGCAGCCCCTCATTCCTTCTCTACTATCATCCGTAGCAGACGGGGTCTCAGTAGCTGCCCTCTTTTCACCTACAAAACCAAACAAAAACTTTATTATTTCAACCCTTCCTTGTCTGTACCAGACCTCTTGCACCTTCTTCTCCCCTTTAAAAAAAAAAAAAAAAGTTGCGCCGATCTCCTCTGGCTTTAGGGCCTAGCTGCTCTCCTGCCCAACCAGTCTCCCTTTACCATTCCTGGAGCCTGTGGATTCAAGAAATGTCATGTGACACCTGCAAAGATGCCATGCCCATCTCAGACAGACATTCTTCCTGTATCAGATGCCTTGATGAAAGACATATATTGCAAAAGAATTCTCATTGCAGCAATCTTAAGGCCAGAGCAAGGCATGATAGAGAATTGTGCCTCAAAATGATTTTACTGGAAAAGTCGATCCACTCTTTGGGGGAGGACTCCTCTGGCCATCAGAAAACTGTATCTCAAGGCAAGGCTCAAAATTCCTCCTCTGTGAGCCTCCTCTACACCAAAGTGGAACTCTCACAAGAGAGCCACCCCAGCAAAATCTCTGCCTGTGATGGTGTCTGCCAGGGTTAGCTCTGGTGACAAACTGGGTACTTTTGGCACAGGTGCAACATCGGCACTAAGACCTACAAAAGGGCACAGTCCAAGCCACAGCACCAACATGCTGCTACAGCATCACTAACACTGTCAAAGGAGTTGGCACTGAGATCATATTGTACCAACATGCCACCTCCATTGGCATGGGCAACTGCAGCAGCAACATGAAGTCACACTCAGCACTGAGTGCTAGCAACAAGTTGCCACCAAGACATACCACACCAAAACACTTCTTGGCACTGACCCAGTTCTTATAACAGAAGGACATCAAAGTCCACTTTGTGCCTCAATCCCCTCTGCTCAGCACTGAGCAGTTATGTCCAACAAGACCTAGCCACCCACTCTCTCCCTTACTGTCATTTATCCAGATTGACACAGATGTGGGCAGGCAGGAAAGCAGATTCTTATCACAACATTTGTTGCCCATGCTGGTACCCTTCCCATTCAAAACCTCAACATCAAGTTTCCATGCAACAATGGTATGGGCATCCATGGTCAATCCCCTTCCTCCGTACCCTGTCCAGTGGCCACCATGAGGCCCATGGGCCTCCTACAAACATGAGCCATCAGTACCATCCACCCCGATGAGGAGAGCAACACAGTCCCCACCACCTCAAACCCCAGCCACTGCATCCAAAATGCAGGAGGATGAAGAAGCCATAGACAATGAAGACTCTCAGCAACGAGAGACCAATTATGGATCCCCACAATATAATTTGTCATCCTCGCCCAATGAAGCCATGATTCTGGATACATTGACCCCAAATGATGACCTGAAGCAGTTACAAAACCTGTTGAAGAGGGTTGCTACAGTTTAGGAGACTAACCCCCAAGAGGTCTAAGAGAAGCAACACAAGCTCTTGAGAATCCTCCAACCTTCCACCAGCAGAAAATAGCTCTTCCTTTGAACAAGGCCATAATGGAACCAGAGGCGGCAATATGGCAAATGTTGATGACAGCTCCTCCCATAAATGAATGAGCTTTTTAGTCACCCAGAATGGAGCACCCATGGGGACATCACGCATAGAACAAGAGGAAGTTACTTACCTTGTGCAGTAACAAGAGTCCTTCAAGGTGTGTGTTCCTGTGGGTGCTCCACTACCCTCCCTCCTTCCTTCTTACTTTGAGTTCTGTTCTGGGACTCCCTGGTAGAGGAGGAACAGAGGGCCCACCCCTCATATGTAGTCAGTGGGCACCAACAGCAGCATGAGGTCTGTACTGCCTGTAATGAAAAATCTCCAGCATGAGGACATACTGACACCCAGAGTGAGCACCCATTGGGGGACACATCTGAAAGAGCCCTTCTTATTGGACAAGGTGAGTAACTTCCTCTTACGCATAGTAAAATTATATTTACTGTACTTTAATGTGTTCTTCCTGCTGTTACTGAAATTATTTGCTCACAAATAACCATTTTCTCCCTTCCAGTTTTTTTTCTGCCTTAGCATGAGGCTATAGTGAAATCATAATGTGTTGTGCATGACATGTAGTCTATCACTAGAGGAGTTAGTGCTATTGTGTGTGACACATTCAGTACTGTAGCTTCAATGCAAAATCAATATGCAAAATGGAAAAACTATAGCTTAATTTAGAGATGGGTTCAGATAGATTTCTACTGCATTAATAGCCCAAAAGCAATTAAACTAGGCCAACAATAGCCCAGGCTGCTTACTGAAAAAAAGTTTCCTTAACACAGTGATCTATACATCAAATAACAAATGAAAGTTTTCAATAAATTCCTAGTACAAATTATATGTCTTGTAAAAATCAAATCTATCTATCCTTAATCCTACCACTTTAGAAAGAGCAGAGATTTTAATAAACTAAAGCATTACAAAAAAGCTGGAGATGGAAGTCTCAGTTTGATATCCATCAAAAGGAAGATCATGTTGTCATTAAATATTAGAATATTAAAAGTAAAGCAGAGTTTACAAATTTCAAAAAATATTGAACAGAATCAAAATGGGACTAAACATATTTGAACCAGCTGCGCTCTTAATAACTTGAAATATTTGGGTATTTGACTTGACTCAAAACACAAACCTTTAAGGGTGGGGAAAAGGAAAATGAGTCGGACTGAACTTCTTCCATCCTACTTAAGTATGTATTCTTTTGTGTTCTTCTCCCACATCAGAATCTGACTGTGCCAATAATGAAGTTGCTCCGGCTTTAAGGAAATGTTTCCCATAGAGATCTGAGACAGTAAAACAAACTTAGACCATCACAAAAATTATTTGAATAAAGACTGCTTCGAAGAATTACATTTTTGTATCTCCAAATGAAGCCCTAAAAGTAACTTGAAAGCAGTTACCTGTACACACGAGCTCCCTTTTAGAAAAAGTATAGCTGCCTTGTGCAGCATGTATCAGTTAATTTAGGCCTAACATCTGCTCACAGCTTGTCATTCCTCTGGTGACATCAATTCTTGCTTCCAAAGAACAATCTAAATGCCAGAAGTCTTCACTGGCGTGTCACTCAGACTACCTAAACATTCATCTTGTGACAATAATAGCAATCGCCAGACCTCAGTATCAGAGCCTTTACCACTTCTGCTTTCTCCTTTCTTTATGGCCTATTCGCCATCTGATTCTGATTCCAAAACAAGAAGTTGTTTGCAGTAGGTTGAGCCCTGGCAACAGCAAGAATTCCCCACACCCTAAATTAGAACTACCAAGGATGACGCGAGCAAACAGTTTACCAGTGACGCTTAGGAGGGAGATTCCGCAGTAGTTGTTGCAGTCGCTTCTGTCTCCTTTGTTCTTATACAACGTTACAATGTTAGCATCGCGCATATCCTGTGGAACCTCACCCTCTTTCCAGCACAGGCACAGTAGCTCATGTAGGGGTTCCAGGAGTGTGTCCGCGGCACACTTGGTTACCTCTGGTGGTATACCATCCTGGCCAGGGGCCTTTCCTGCTGCAATGCTGTTGATGGCTCTCTTCAGTTCATCCACAGTCAGTTCTGGATCCAGTTCCTCCATTTCTGGTAGGAGCTCGACAGCATCGAGGGCTGCGTCAACCACAACGTTCTCGCGTGAGTACAGCTCGGAGTAGTGCTCAACCCAGCGCTCCATCTGTTTGGCTTTGTCAGCGATGACTTCACCAGATTTGGATTTCAGAGGTGCCATCTTGTTCTGGGTGGGTCCTAATGCCTTCTTCATACCCTCGTACATTCCTCTGAGATTACCAAAGTCAGCACAGGTCTGGATGCTGCTGCATAGCTGGAGCCAGTGGTTGTTGGCACAGCGCCTGGCTGTCTGCCGTACTGTTCTTCTGGCTGCTCTAAGTGCTTGCTGGGTCCTCTGGCTCGGTGAGCGTTTGTACTCCAGGAGTGCAGCGCACTTCTTTTCAATGACTGGAATCATCTTATTGGAGTTAGCTTCGAACCAGTCGTTCGTGTTTCTAGCTCTTCTTCCAAACACCGACAAGGCCATGTTGTAAACTGTATCTCTTAGATGTTGCCATTTGGATGTCACATCGGCGCCCCCAGGGCCACCGCGCAGATTTCCCTGGAGGGTCTCTCTGAACTTTTCAGCTTTCTCCGAGTTTGCCGTCTTTCTGGCGTCAATGCGGGGCCTTCCAGCACGTTTAGAGCAGTACAGCTTCTTGGGTGTCAGCTTGAGGTTGGAGCAAACTAGCGAGTGATCTGTATCACAGTCAGCACTATGATAGCTGCATGTCAGAAGGACGTTTTTGAGGTTATTACGCCTAGTGATGACCACATCTAGTTGATGCCAGTGCTTTGAGCGTGGGTGTCTCCACGACACTCTGTGCTGTGGCTTCATTTGGAAGAATGTGTTTGTGATGCACAGATTGTGGTACGTGCACAGTTCAAGGAGATGCTGTCCATTGTCATTCATTTTCCCCACACCGAAGTGTCCTAAGCAGGAAGACCATGAGGCCCAATCAGCTCCAACTCTTGCATTGAAGTCACCCAAGATGTACAGTTGTTCACGAGCAGGTATTTGCGCTGCAGCAGCACTAAGCACATCATAGAACTTGTCTTTTACTTCTGGTGTGGCGTACAGGATTGGAGCATAAGCGCTGATCAGGTGGATGGGACCGGCGTCATCCTTGGCAGACTCCAGAAGATTGCTGAGAGGGTGTACCCCAAATCGCAGTGTGGATTCCGCGCAGAGAGGTCTACCGTTGACATGGTCTTCTCTCTAAGGCAGCTGCAAGAGAAGTGCAGGGAGCAGAGGAAGCCACTCTACATAGCCTTCATCGACGTGACCAAGGCCTTTGACTTCGTCAGCAGGGATGGTCTGTTCAAACTGCTCCACAAGATAGGCTGTCCTCCACGGTTACTCAAGATGATCCAGTCGTTCCACGAAGACGTGAGAGGAACCATCCAATATGACGGCGCATTATCGGTTGCTTTCAGAATCAGGAGCGGCGTCAAACAAGGATGCGTGCTTGCTCCGACATTGTTCGGGATCTTCTTCGCACTCCTCCTGAAGCATGCCTTTGGATCTTCAACAGAGGGCATCTTGCTGCACACAAGAGAGTGTGGAATAACAGCAAGCTGTACACTCACACCAAAATGCAAGTCTACAGAGCCTGCATCCTCAGCACCCTCCTTTATGGCAGCGAGACTTGGACCCTGTATGCCCACCCGGAAAAGAGGCTGAACGTCTTCCACTTGCGCTGCCTCAGGCGCATCCTTGGAATATCATGGAAGGACAGAGTGACCAACACCGCCGTCCTCGAGCAAGCTGGAAACCCAACCATGCACACCCTCCTCAGGCAGCGTCGGCTCCGCTGGCTTGGCCACGTCCACAGGATGAATGATGGAAGGATTCCAAAAGACATTGTGTATGGTGAGCTAGCGTCTGGCAAAAGACCTCCCGAATGCCCCCAGTTGCGCTACAAAGATGTCTGCAAGAGAGACCTCAGAGAGGTAGACATTGAGCTGGACAATTGGGAAGAACTAGCAGACGACCGCAGCAGATGGAGGCAGGGGTTACACAAGGGCCTTCAGAAGGGCAAGATGAGGATCAGACAGCTAGCAGAGGAGAAGCGAGCACACAGAAAGCACACTAAGGACTTGCCATACACCCACCGCATCTGCAAGAGATGCAGCAAGGACTGTCACTCTCGTGTGGGTCTTCATAGTCACAGTAGACGCTGTAAATGAAGTCCTCAAATTGAAACTATAAAGGGCGCAATCCATAGTCTATGCAGACTGAAGGATGCCTACTACTACTAAATTAGAACTATCTCACCCAAACAGCTAGAGCCTGGAGCTCTTTAACTACCATTACAAAGAAGCAGAAGCTCTATGCCCCATTCTCACCTCTTCAGTACACACCCTTCACTTCTGTTGAATGAAACAAGCCACTGCTACTTGCTCCACTGAAATAATAATGGGAAGCAAAGAATAAATGCAGACTTCAGTACAGCACTTTTGGGAAGTTAAAGGGAAAACATCAAGTTAGTTATCAGAGAGGTAGTCATGTTAGTCTGTAGCCTCGAGAACAACAAAAAGTCTTGTGGCACCTTATAGACTAATATATTTTGGAACACAAGCTTTCGTGGGCAAAGACCTGCATCATCAGATGCATGAGTTGGGGGGGGCGTTTCAGAGGAGTGGGGTCCCAGTAAGAGGGAGGGCCAGAGCTGACAAGGTATATTCAGCAAGGTGGAAATGGTCCAGTATCAACAGTACTTACCAAAAGAGTTAAAAACAAGTCAGATCAGATGGGGGATGTGAGCCATTGTTAGACGCTGATGGACTCCAAGCTATTAGGAACATTATCCCTGATGAGACCAAGGCACAAATGGTGACAGAGCTTTGTGACTTTGTCCTCACCCACAACTATTTCAGATTTGAGGACAATTTATACCTTCAAATCAGTGGCACTGCTATGGGCACCTGCATGGCCCCACAGAATGCCAACATTTTTATGGCTGACCAGGAACAACACTTTCTCTGTTCTCCTCCACTTGTGCGCCTCCTCTACCTGTGCTATATTGATGACATCATCATCTGGACCCATGGAAAGGAGGCTCTTGAAGAGTTCCACTGTGATTTCAACAGTTTCCACCCCACCATCAACCTTAGCCTGGACCAGTCCACACAAGAGATCCACTTCCTGGACATTACTGTGCAGATGAGCGATGGTCACATAAATACCACCCTATACCAAAAACCCACGGACTGCTATGCTTATCTACATGCCTGCAGCTTCCATCCAGGGCACACTACATGATCCATTGTATACAGCCAGGCACAAAGGTACAACCGTATTTGTGCTGATCCATCAGAGAGAGACAAAAATCTACCAGACCTTTACCAAGCTTTCCTCAAATTACAATACCCACCTAAGGAAGTGAGGAAACAGATTGACAAAGCTGGATGGGTACCCAGAAGCCACCTGCTACAAAACAGGCCTTGCAAGGAGAACAAGAGAACACCACTGGCCATCATATAAAGCCACCATCTAAGGCCTCTAAGGTGCATTATCAGTGATCCACAACACATCCTGGACAATGATCCTTCACTCTCACAGACCTTGGGAGGCAAGCCTGTCCTCGCCTACAGTCTGCCAATCTTAAACAAATTCTCACCAGCAACTATAGATCACAATACAGGAACTCTAAACCTGGAACCAATCCCTGCAACAAACCTCACTGCCAACTCTGCTCACATATCTACACCAGCTATATCATCACAGGACCTAACATCAATGACATCAACATCAGGGGCTCCTTTACCTGCACATCTACTAATATAAAATATGCCATCATGTGCAAGCAATGCCCCACTGGTATTTACATTGGCCAAACTGGACAGTCTCTACGTAAAAGAATAAATGGACATAAATCAGACATCAGGAATGGTGATGTACAAAAGCCTGTAGGAGAACACTTCGATCTCCCTGGACACTCAATAACAGATTTAAAGGAGCAGTCCTAAAACAATGAAATTTCAAAAATCAAATGGAGAGAGAAATCTCTGAGCTGCAATTTATTTGCAAATTTGACTCCATCAACCAAGGACTGGCCGCTTTCAAAAGCAGCTTCTCTGCCCTGGGTGTTACCATTTCCGCATTAGACTCTGACAATGGGCCACATATCCCCCTCTGATTTGACTTGTTTTTTCCTCTTTTGATGCATACTACTGATAATGGACCATTTCCACCTTGACTGAATAAACCTTGTCAGCTCTGGCCCTCCCTTTTACTGGGACCCCACTCTTTAAATATCCCTCTAACTCCCGCCCCCCTCCCCCCCCCGCAGCTGATGAAGTGGGTCTTTGCCCATGAAAGCTTATGCTCCAAAATATGTTAGTCTATAAGGTGCCACAGGACTTCTTGTTGTTCTTGATGGGAGACCAGCACTCTACCGTACACAGGCAGCTTACTGAATCTCCAAAGAGCCCGGTACATTGCCCTGGAGCTGCACACAGGCTTAGGAGTCACACTGCTCGGCGTGCTGCAGGATCTGAGCCTTGATGTGTGCATGCTGCTCACAAAACCTTAATAAAAGTTGTGCTGCTAGGGGTCATCTGTGTAAAGTAGCTGCAGCATGGGCCTCAGTGAAAGACTGAGCCCATTATCCTACCATGAATCCATGGAGTTGATGTGCTGGAAAGAGCTTTGAGAAAGGCTATGATTTCAACACTGGAACAGGGAGGTGCATACAAGGGGCAAAAGGCTGCTGCCCCCCGCCCCCTACTCAGTCACACCCTAGTCTGAGCTCACAGTACAGGGGTCCAGGGACGCAACTACTGAGCCCACCCCTGCAAGATGGTGAGCACCTTCTGCTCATTTTAAAGTCAGTGAAATTTGAGTGCACTCGGCATCGGACAAAACAAAAACAGCAGCAAAACAAGGACACTGGACTTCAGAAAGAGATTTCAGCCAACTCAGAGAAGAAATAGGCAAAGTTCCATGGAAACACCAATCAGGAAGAAATGGGCCAAGGAGGATCACAGCTGGAGTATTATATCCCCATGAGGGTTTGCACTGATCATTGATTGTCATGATGAAAGTAACTGTAGAAAGCAAACAAGAAGTTTTATGGACAAATTGTAAAATGGGCAAGGGATGCTATAGCACAGGATTCAGGCATCCACAACAGCCAAGGAGTATAGCAACACAGGATTCAGGCTCACCAACTGGCAAGGGGAAGTACTGCCATCTGAGAGAGATGTGGGAGGTACACCACGGACCAGGGACTTAGCAGCAGCAGAGAAGTCTGTTGTTGTATTGGCAGAGATTCCACCACATCACCCCAACTGCAGCTCAGGGAGATCCAGAGTCGGACAATAGTGACTCCTGTGGGCTGCTTCCTAAGTGATCACACAATCATACCTGCCTCCACTGGTCATCAGTGATGTCTGCAAGGTAATGTAGTAGTCCCAGCAACTATTTACCTTTGGATGCATTGGCAGTCTGAGAATCTGTCTCCACATGGTCAAGGTTTCTCACTGCAGCCAGCCCTCATGAAGGACTGGAGGCATCCAGCCAGCCCTCCATGTCTTGGTGGAGGGAGGTAGTCCCCCAGCCTGAGCATGACTGCATTTAACCCATCCAGTGGCTAGGCCCCAACTTAACAGAAGGGCCTGTCTCTTATACTTCCTTTTCCTGTGGAGGCTTCACCCTTCTGCTTCTGGCATGGTAGCAGAGGCTTTTCTGATTTCTGCCACTAAAGGGCATCAGGCCCTTCCACAGTGTCACTCTGTGGAAGGCCAACCCCTTTACTATACTTAGGGACTCAATATGAAGGGCTAGGGATTTGGAGGGAAGCCTGGGTACATCAGTAAAATTCAAATGATAACAGTGAAGTCAGCACACCTTTGGCTTTACTGGTATCAAAAGTGTGCACTGAAACAAAGGTCAAGCCCGTCTTTCAGTGATTTCAGTGTCTTGTACAACATAGTTATAGCACTGTACATGGAAAGGCACTGAATCCTGCGAGGCTGCAGACATTTTGGGAATTAGCAATAATTTTTCTGTTTTATGTAGTTTATTACTTTGCCCAACTGAACTACTCAAAAATGACTTTTGAACACCATTCTGACAAACAAAAGACTGCCTTTTAAAAAAAGAGAAATTCTCCCACTGCTTCTGCCATTGAGTAAAACTAAAATCCCTTGACTGCCAAATCAGTGGTAGCAGTAGCAAAGGCACATCAGTTTAGAATATAAGGTCAGGAAAATGACCAAAAATGTGAATCTGTTTCATGCTATTTAATCAGCTTGAGAGAAGCAAAGATGATGGAGCAGTGGGATTTGTTTTGGTTTGGATTTTTACATCTTCCCAAATCAATTTCTGCACTGTGCGCCAACATTTGTCTCTTCCATTTGTCTCTGTAGTTGCTTTCATCTGCTGTATGGTGCTGAGATCAACTGTTCTCTCTCAACTAAGGAAGGTTTCTTTTGAGTGCCTTCTGTTTCCTCACACCAGTTGGTGTCCACCTGATGATGGCATGTGGGAGGGTGTGTTAGCATCCAGAGTACATGTCCCAAATATAGCAGAACTCTCTATCCAGTCTAATTGAAAGACTGGGACTACAACTACTGTTTTTGGTTCTCTGTGTCTTAAATATTGAGTCTGTTCTGGTCTGGATATGGTCTGAAGAAGTGGGTCTGTCCCACGAAAGCTCACCTAATAAACTATTTTGCTAGTCTTTAAAGTGCTACTTGACTGCTTTTTGTTTTGCGACTACATCAGAATGCCAGATAAACCTGAGAATGGGAAAATGAGATGCTGCAGTGCCATCTAGTGGCCAAAAGAGAGATCACCCGCTTTTAGCCCTGGAGTCCTGTTTTTTTGGGAGAAACAATTAGGGGATGTTGCCCGGTCAGGCTTGGGGAGGTGTTTTTCCCCGTCCAGGTCAGTGAGGGGACGCTTCACATCACTGCAATCATCTATGGGAAATCAGTCTCAACAATCATACTAATCCCAGGCCTTGGGTCTGTACTCAGGCCCAGCAGTCGGACCAGCCCAGGCCTTAACGAATAGCAGGCAACCGTAGCCCAGGGGCTCAGGTCAGCAGTCAGGCTGAGCACACAGTCAGAGGAGCCAACGCCCTCACTCAGGGTGGGGCAGCAAACAGTTATGTAGGCACTCTGAGTCCAGACAGAAAACTAGATACCTTCCGAATAATGTTTTGGTAGATCACCACTCTCACAGCCATATGTTAGCACTAACATGAAACAAAGTACATCTGATTTCTGCTATTCAGGACTGCCATAGACTGAATACAAAGAAGTCATGTATTAGAAATACTAAACTAGTATCCCATGATAGAATTCTGGATTCATTCAGGCCAGTAAAGGCTTCCATCATCTTCTGCCAGGGCGGTAACTAGGGTAGGGCAGTGGGTAGAGGCCCAAGGTGCAAAGCCAGTAGGCAATGCAGGATCAGGCCAAATAGCCTCATCCAGAGCAGAGGGTGCTCAGTCCTCTTTCCCCTTCGAGGATAGGGACCTAGCATCAGCAGCCAGAGCCTGGGGTACTCAGTGGGCCCCTGTAAGACTGGGATCCCGCAAAATTGGGCTCAGTGACCCCAGCCAGAGCGGGTGCTCCCTGGTGTGCTTGATCATGGTGGCAGCAGGTGGGCAGAGTACTGAGTACTGCTAGCTGCCTCACCATGGGCCTGAGCAGAGGCATGGCCAAGGGCTAGGTTTCCATCAGATCCTGCATGCTCCCAGCACCTAGGCTGGGCTCCAGTCTCAAATGGCAGAGCTTAGGCTATGCAACTGTAAGCCTGGCAGCCACAGAAATTAAACAGGGTACCCAAATGGAGCAAGAGGTAGTTCCATTCCATCTAGGGAGCTCCTCAGGGAGTGTATTATTTGTAGGCAGACGCCAGCTCCAGGGGGCATCGCCAGCTGTCACCAAGCTTCTTTCACAGATGCAAAAGTGAATCTGGGGCAGAGGCAATGGATTCTCCCTAAAAGTGGGGAGCCAAAGATTCCTGCCACTTCCAGGGCCCTATCCTTCCCCTTCCCACTAAGGCCCTATCTCTGGCAAAGAAAGAGCTGGAGGAGGCAGGAGTGGAATACAATCCAGTTCTGGCCAGAGAATTTGTCAGGAAAAGAGGGGGGCAGAGTGTCAAGAAGGTATTACTTGTGAAAGACTAAACCAATTCAGTGTAATTTTTATTGCGGCCTAGCAATCATTTATATAAATGATTGCAATAAGCTTAAAGTTCTTTAAGATATATATATGGAACTCAACCACTCGAATGTAAGTTCCATTTATGAGTGTGAATCAGGATATAATATGTCAGGGATTCTCAATACTGCCCATGTCTTCTATTATCAAAGGAAATAAACTAGAAGAAGAGAGGGTCAAGACAGTAAGAGGCAGTTCCCCCATTTTAGGGGTGAGGAGACGGGAGAGTGGAGACTCCATCTCAGCAGCCATAGAAAGGCATGCATTTCTGGGTGCATTCAAGGTTGTTTGTTTATTTTGTTTTTCGTAACTTGAAATTCTCTCACCTACTTTGGCAGAGAAATAGGGGAGAGGCAATGTCAAAAGACAGATTAAATACATGGTTTTGGTTTTTTTTAAAGCCTCATGATTTTTGGCCCCAGTCTCACTTGATTTTTGATTTCCTGAGGTTGGCAGTACTGCAGTAGGTCAGTAAGCTACTGCTAATTCACCGAAAGGAACCGTGAATATTAGTTCAACTCAAACTGTAGCAGTAGTTACTGGTGGTTACTATGCTCTCTCTTAAATAATGGTTGTTTAACAGAATGCACCCCAGATGGCTATCTGGTACCCACCACAGAGCAGCAGAGACATCTGTGTTTGGGTCAGCTGGGATAGAAGACAGGCATGTG
The DNA here is from genome assembly GCF_033958435.1 of Carettochelys insculpta. Classification (NCBI taxonomy): domain Eukaryota; kingdom Metazoa; phylum Chordata; order Testudines; family Carettochelyidae; genus Carettochelys; species Carettochelys insculpta. Next base: position 32,035,722 of record NC_134146.1, on the reverse strand, counting down.
ATGAAAGACACCTGACAAATGTAATTTACTTTGAAACTATTTTATTTAACATTAAAGACAATGGGTCAAATTGTCCTTATTGTAACACCATCACCCTTAATTCCAACAAGGATTCATTGGGTCTTGTAACTTACTGTAAGGCTACAGAATTCAATTTTTTTTAGATCAGCATAAAGAACAATGCTACATTTTTGCTCTAGAAGATTGTTTTTAATTTTTTAAATTAAATTTGGAGAATCAGAAGGTTTGAGTTTAGTTTAAGAGCAAAACACTTCTCTAAGGAGCAAAAATATTAAAATGCATTTTGAGCTGAAATGGGATACTATGCATTGAAGATGAAGGTTCCATCATTTTGCTTCCTTCATATATACAAACCTCAGTAAGGACTGATGGGAGCTCTGGCAGAAGCTCAAGTGGAGACTCTGTTACTATGGTGAAAGTAGTTTAACTGCGTACAGCAACCTAGCTGACTACCAGTTGAGAACTTGAGCCACTGCCTCACCACTGGCCAGTGAGGCGGTGAGTTGAGGTGAGGCCACAGCAACAGCAACAGCAAATAGCTCAGGAAAGATGACCACGTCCTTTATGGGAACATTTTCATTTTTAAATGAGCAAAAGTGAGAATTTGGTTCAAATGGAATGGGGAAGATAAAACAACAGAAAATGATGAAGAGGCTTGGATGAAAGTAAACCCTATTCTTAAGGGTGAAATCCTGGAGGTTGTAATACCTCAGTGATACAGCAGAAACATGTCATTTCCAATCCATGAATGTTGGAAGGCAGGTGTGATACAACTAGATACCATAGTTTTATGTGAGTAGAAATCAAGGTGGCTTTTTTCTTTTGTTTTCCCTAGATTTAACCATACAAATTGTGATCTCAGTAACATAAATATGAGTCCAGATTAACTCCACTGAAGCCAACTCTACTGTTATTACACCACCAGGGAAATGTTAGTTGGACTTTTTTTTTTTTGCTCACAATCTGTTTCTGCATGGGACAGAATTTTGAGTTTTACTGTGTTGAGCAGTCTGTGCTAACTTGCCTCGGGTATCATATTTCCACTGGCTCATCTGTTCTGATGCAAGTACAGACTCCCCCATCCTTCCATTTAACAGCAAACCTCCATGCACACCTCATTTGTGCTTCATAAAAATATATCATAGTGTTTCCAAACTCACCCACCTGCTACAGCAGAGAGAGGTGGCGGATGGAGTGGGGAAGAGATGAGGTTCCACACTGAATTTTGGGTCTTACAATGTGGCCATAATTCTTTTTAATAGTGCTTATAGTCTCTCCTGGGGCTGTTGTAGTAAATACATTTTCCTCTTAGAAAATTATCATGGGAATCTTTTAAATATTGATCTTGTTATACAGATTGAATCTCTCTAATTTGGAACTCTCCTGTCAGGCAAACTCCAAATAATCTGGAATGATTTTAGTTAACTGAATGACCACTTATCATGGGTGTGGCCAAGTTTCCCATGATTCCATAAAGGTTTTTACAGCCACCAGTCCTGGCTCTCGGTGTTTTGTAGCTGTACTTTTCTTTTAAATGTATCCTAAGAGCACAGTGACCAGTGGAAGTGTTGGTAACATGCTAGAACATATCGCCTCCTGTCATTTGGCAAATTCTCCTGTCCAGTACTGGTCGGGTCCCAAGGTGCCGGACAAGAGAAGTTTAATCTGTACCATACATAACTCAATTTTGATAGATTTACTGTTTTGTGTTGTTTTGTTTTGTAACTGGCTGGTACCATCTTTGAATATTTGATTTGGCTTGTGTCAACTAGATTTGAACATTCAGTGTAAAATTAAAACAAGTATTAAAGTGTGTATATATATGATGAAAGGTCATAAAATATTCTGCTCACAGGCTGCTTTTTAATTTAAAGTTAGAAATGGCACATAAACCCCAGGGTTAATGAGGATTTTTATCTGCAAATCAATCTTCTCAGTTTAAATATAATACTTCTCTTTCTTTTTGTAAAATGAGGGCTACGTTTACTGGATCTGAAACTTCATTTTCAGTAAATTATTTCACCCCAATGCACATATGAGGAAAAATGCAATAAATATGAGCACCTGCAGAAAGTTAGAGCAAATTAAGTCATTCTGTTGGCTTATCTGAAGGAGGTTTTAATATATCAACAATTTGATAACTAGCCTTCAATTATTGCTTACTCAGTTTACAGTGCAAAATCTAGAAAATGATAAAAAAGAACCAATTTGCAAACTTAAAATCAATTGCCTGTAAATAAAATGTTCAGACTTCAAGGGGCCTGCTCCTGAACAGGAGACTTCTCAGGAAACAGTTTATTTCCACTTTAAGGCACCTTTACATTGCTGGAATGGTGTAGAGGCACCTTAGTGTGAGGGCTGTCCATTGACCCCACTCTCAGTCCTCAGGGATGCATGGAGGTGGGGAGGTGTTGGAATGTAGCCTGAGTACAGTGAATTGTATTGCATTACTTTACAGCTTTTTGATGATAACCAGGACCCATGGATAGGGGGTGGGAACAATGGAAAGCAGGGCATGAGCTGGAGTAACCCTAAGGATGCTTTAACTAACTTCAAAGACGTGGTCAGCCATTTAGTGAGTAAGTAATATAGAGCCATCTTATGCCACTTGAAGGTTGCTTAAGGGTATGTCTACATAGCATAATTATTTCAAAATAACTATCCTGGCATCTACACAGCGCAACTGCTATTTCAAAATTATTTTGAAATAGTGGTTGGCTTATTTAGAAATTGGTAAACCTTGTTGCTTCCCCTTGTGCATGTGCCTTGTCAGGGCAGGGTGCCTCGCATGCTCTTACGATCCCAGGAGCTATGCCTGCAGGAGCCTAGTGCTCCTGGTAGGTTTTACTAAGCAGGAAAGTCAAGGGGGAAGGAGCCAGACTAAGCATGTGCACCAATCCTCCAGAATTGGGGATCTGGCTCAGGACTAAGAACCCTGACCTAGAAAAAGCACTTCTTTATGGAAACAGCAACAAAGAATTCCTTCTCAAATACGTGTGACAGCATTCCAGAGTCACTTATAATGACTTTTATGAATGCCAGTGGTGAAAGCAGAAATGAAGCTCCTGACATGAAGATGGAAGTCCTGAGTGCCAAGATCAGGACCAGAATTGGGTTCTGCAATGTACATACCATGTATGAAACAGGTAAGCTAGTGCAGATCACAAATTAAATGAGACACTACAAGCTACATATCCTTGGTATCAGTGAGAGCAGATGGACTGAATCAAGAAGAATGAAGACTAGTACTAGTGAAACAGTCCTTTTTTCTGGAAGGGATGATGACCAACACCATGAGGGAATAGTTATCATCCTGAAGAAAGGAAAGGAACTGAGAATGGAAACCAATCAACAGTAGAGTAATGAGAGCCAGAATGAAAGGTAGACAGGTAAGCATCACATTAATCCAGAGCTATGCCCCAACTAATCCAAGTGAAGAAGAAAAGAAAGATTCTGTGAACAGCTTCAAGCTGAAATAAGAACAGAATTACATCATGATCTTACAATAGTCATGGGGGACTTGAATGCTAAAGTTGGGAATGATAATATGCACAATGACAGAACCATGGGGGAAAATGGGTGTGGTACCATGAACAAGAATGGCAAGAGGATAGTGGAACTCTGTACTTTACGCTTTTTCCTCACTGCAAAATTCACAAGCTGACATGGCACTCACCAAATGGTAGGTATAGTAATCAGATCGACCACCTGATGATCAGTAAAGCATGGAGACACTTGTTACTAGATGTCAACAGGAAAAGAGGGGCTGATGTTGGCAGTGACAGCACTCATAAAGCCTAAGCTAAGAAGTACTGGTCACAAGGTACTCATGCAGAAATGCTTTGATGTAGAGAAGCTACAAGACCCCAAAATTAAGATTGCTTTTGTCCTTCAGGTGAAAAACAGGTTTTAAGCCTTACAAGATCTTGAAGAAGAAACTCACAACACAGAAGAAATTAATAAGAAATGGAAACAAATTACAAAAACATATGTAAAGAGCAGTGAGGACTGCCTAGGTTTCAAACAAAAACAGAAGAAAAAAGCATGGATCATGCCAGACACTTGGAAGGCAATTGGTTATAGAAGTTCCTTAAAGAAGAAACTTACAGATGCCAAATCAGGAAGACTGAAAGAAAGATACGAGCAGCAATACAAAGAAGCAGACTGGCATGTCAAGAAACTGGTGAGAGCTGATAAGAGAGCTTATATAGAAGAACTAGCAGCACAAGCTGAAGAAGCAGCTACTCAAAGAGAGCAAGAAAAGATTTTTAAAATCACCAAGCTTGTTTGCGGTAAGTATCATGCCAGTAGAAGTGTCTCTTTCATGGACAAAACAAGGAAATCTTATTACAATAGAGAGGGAACAAGAGGCTCTTTGGGTAGAACACTATCAGGAAGTTCTAAACAGGCCACCACCAGAAGAAGAAGAAGCAGTCAATATTCTAGAAGTGGAAACAGACCTTGACATACATACTGCGTCATCAAAAATGGAAGAAATCAGCATGGCAGTAAGATTTTTAAAGACTGGTAAACCTCCAGGATATGACAACCTCAGTGCTGACTTGTTCAAGGCAGACCCAAAACTTGCAGCCACTATTTACCAACCACTCTTTAGAGCAATATGGGAAGGGAAGCAGGTGACAGGACTGGATGAAGGAATTATTGTTAAGATACCCAAGAAAGGAGCACTCAATGACTAACAACTGGCATGGCATTACTCTCCTGTCAGTGCCAAGCAAGATCAGAGGAGCTCAGGCGCTGCTGAAAAATCACTGAGCAAGGAACAAACTGGCTTTTGCAAAAGAAGGGTGCGTGTAGATCAAACTTTTGTACTGCGTAAGATCATTCAGCAATGCATTGAGCAGCAGAAGCCATTATCAACCTTACTGAATTTGAAAAAGCCTTCAAAAGCATTCACAGGGATAGTCTTTGGTGTCTTTTGAGAGCATATGGAATACCACAGCAAGTAGTACAGCTCATCAAGAGCTTTTATAACAATTTCACATGCAATGTGGGAAACAATGATCTGCACTTCAACATTAAGACTGGAGTAAGGCAGGGATGCTTTCTGTCTCCAATGCTTTTTAACTTAAACATAGATTGGGTTATGCAGCATACAACAGAAAGTGAGCCAAGAGACATCAGGTGATCTGTCTTCTCCACACTAGCGGACCTTGATTTTACTGATGACCTCGTATTGCTCTCCCATACGCCTCATCATATGTGACTCTGCACCTTTGGAAACAGATAAGACTAAGAGTTAGCCAGAAGAAAACAGAAGTCATGACCCTGAATGTTGATGCACCAGCATCAGTCAAGATCGATGGCCACAATCTACCAGACACAGAGACTTCTACATACTTGAGTAGTATCATCAGACAAGATGAAGGTGTCAAAGTGATATTCAGAGCAGACTCAGTAAAGCCAGAAATGTCTTCATGAGTCTGAATACTGTAGGGAAGTCATCACAGTACAGCATCCACACCAAACTGAAGTATTACCAGAGCTGTTTTATCAACATTATTATATGGATCAGAATGCTGGCAGAGGACAGAGTATGACCTCAGTAAATTGTCAGCCTTTCACACCAGAAGCCTTGGGCAGATCTGCCATATTTTTTGGCCAAGAATAATTTCAAATCAGGACCTACTTGCACGGTGCAAGCAAGTTGACATGGTCACCATCATTGTGAAAAGACATTGGAGATGAACTGGACATGTGCTCAGGAAAGATGGAGGCTCCATCACAAACACTGCTGTGCACTGGACTCCTGAAGGGAAGTGGAAATTAGGGTGACCCAAGACAACATGGTGCCAGACTGCTGAAGTAGAAATGAAGAGCATGAATCACACATGGGGGACTACTGAGAAGCTTGCTAGTGAGAGAACTGAAGGTTTGCTGCCCTACCTGTCAGTAGGCATAAAGGGCAATGATGATGATACCTCATTGCACAAGGAATAGCACCTATTTCAAAATAGGAAATAAGACAGTGAATAGATCTTGTTTTCAAATAGGCTCTATTTGTATAGATGCTGTATTTCGAAATAGCTAAGTGCTGTTTTGAAAGGCATTTTGTACATAGCAGCATCATTTCAAAATAAGCTATTCTGAAATAGCTTTTCCAGAATAGCTTATTTCAAAAGAAGGGTGCTGTGTAGACATACCCTAAGTCAGCTCACAGGCCCTTTTTTCCTATTTGACCAATGTTAGAATGGATGGAATTGAAACTAGGCTCGAATTCCATGTCTTCATGGGCATTGACATTTAGAACTACACTCTGTCAGAAGTACAAATATATTAAGGCCATAGTTTAGTACTGTCTACACATCACATGTATCATACTTAGGGCCTTACCAAATTCATGGTCAATTTGGTCAGTTTCAGTCATATGAAATTAATATTTTTTAAAATCCTGATTTCAGCAATTTAAATCAGGAAAGATTCCAGAAGACTAGAAAAGGGCAAACATAGTGCCCATCTATAAAAAGGGAAAAAACAACAACCCAGGAAACCCCAGGAAACTACAGACCAGTCAGTTTAATTTCTGTGTTGTGAAAGATAACGGAGCAAATAATTAAGGAATTTATCTGCAAACATCTGGATGAAAATAAGGTGATAAGTAACAGCCAGCATGGATTTGTAAAGAACAAATCATGCCAGGCCAATTGGATAGCTTTTCTTTTTTTGACAGGATAACAAGTCTTGTGGACAAAGGAGAGGCGGTGGATGTGGTATACCTAGACTTTAGTAAGGCATTTGACATGGTCTTGCATGATCTTCTTATCAATAAACTATTCAATACAACTTGGATGGGACCACTCTAAGGTGAGTGCATAACTGGCTGGATAACCATTCTCAGAGAGTAGTTATTAATGGTTCACAGTCATGCTGGAAGGGCAAAACAGGTGGGGTTCCGCAGGGATCTATTTTGGGACCAGTTCTATTCAGTATCTTCATCAACAATTTAGATATTTGCATAGGGAGTATGCTTATTAAGTTTGCAGATTATACCAAGCTGAGTGGGGTTGCAACTGCTTTGAAGGACAGGCTCATAATTCAGAACGATCTGGACAAACTGGAGAAATGGTCTGAGGTAAACAGGATGAAGTTTAATAAGGACAAATGCAAAGTACTCCACTTAGGAAGAAACAATCAGCTTCATACATATAGAATGGGAAGCGAGTGTCTAGGAAGGAGTAATGTGGAAAGGGACTTAGGGCTCATAGTGGACAACAAGCTAAATATGAGCCAATAGTGTGATGCTGTTGCCAAACAAGCAAAAATGATTCTGGGATGTATTAACAGGAGTGTTATGAGCAAGACACGAGAAGTCATTCTGCTCTACTCAACACTCATTAGGTCTCAATTGGAGTATTGTGTCCAGTTCTGGGTACCACATTTCAGGAAAGATGTGGAAAAACTGGAAAAGGTCCAGAGAAGAGCAACAAGAATGATTAAAGGTCTAGAGAACATGAGCTATGAGGGAAGACTAAAAGATCTGGGCTAGTTTAGTTTAGAAAAGAGAAGATTTAGAGGAGACATGATAGTGGTTTTCAAGTACCTCAAAGAGGGTGTCAAAGTTTGACTCAGACTCACAATTTATCAGACCACTCTGTTTCATTAGCAAAGCCGCTCTGCTAATACATTTAGAAGTGAGCCCCTCGAGTGGGGCTTGTGTCTCTTAATTTATACAGTTTTTTGGAGAACAAGTTACAGAGAAGTTACAGACAAAAGAAGAAAAAGATTTTAGTCACCACCCTTCGAGATCCCTGAGACCAGTCACGTATCTTCAATTACCTGCCACCCTTAACAATCTCCTTTAACAGCTTCCAGTTAACTTAACTAATTGCCCTTTACACCTTCCATTCTGATGCCTGCTTCTTAGACGTGCTGGCTCCATCTTAATTGCTTCTCCATTCAAAAGCTAACTGTCCCTACGTGTGCTCCCTCAGATACTTTGTAACATGTTTTGGCATGCCCTCTCATATACAATGTATCCAGCATGTCCCCTTATACAACGTTATACTTATACAATGTTATACTTCCACAAGGGTTACAAGAAGGAGGGAGAATATTTGTTCTCCTTGGCATCTGAGGTGAGGATGAGGAGCAATAGGCTTAAACTGCAGCAAGGGAGGTTTAGATTAGACATTAGGAAAAAATTCCTAACTGTCAGTGGTTAAACATTGGAATAAGTTACCTAAGGAGGTTGTGGAATCTCCATTGCTGGAGATATTTAAGAGCAGGTTAGATAGACACCTATCAGGTATGATCTAGATGGTGTTTGGTCCTGCCAAGAGGGCAGGGAACTGGACTCGGTAACCTCTTGAGGTCCCTTACAGTTCTAGTGTTCTATAATTCCATGACATCTGAAATTTCACAGTTTTGTAACTGTGGGAATCTTGACCGCAAAAAGCTCACAGGGGTTGGTTACCAGGTTAAGGAAGGGGGGCACTGCAGTATTGCTTTCCTTCCTTCTGTGCTATTGTTGGTAGTGGCCCTGCCTTCAGAGTGGCTGCTGACTGGGATCCCAACTCTGAAGGCAGAGCTGCCACTAGCCACAGAGCATAAGTAAGGATGGCTTAGTATGGTATTGCCATCCTTACTTTTGCGGTGCTGCCTGCAAAGGTGGGTTCTCAAGCCAGTAGCTGCTAGTCTCTGGTCACCCAGCACTGAAGTAAGTGCAGAAGTAAGTACCACAAGCATCCTTAAATAACCTGATAATAGCCCTGTAATTCCCTTTTGAGACAGAACCCCACACTTTGAGAAATGCTCTTCTCCTCCATGAAACCTATATAATAAAAAAAAATAATAATAAAAGCACACAAGACCAGATTTCATAGTCCATTACACGGCTCATGGCTGTGAATTTGGTGTAGCGCCTTAACCATACTGGAATATATCGTACCTATTAAAATTCTATAATGTACATATTGTTATACTGTAAAAACTTTTATCCAGTTGTACCCTTTTTAGAGAAAAGATCTCCTTGTACATCCACACCTGCTATGACCTGGTTGGCATCCCCACCCTGGCCAATCAAGAGATCCTATTTGACCAAGGAGAACGTTTCTTCAGCAGCATTCCTGGCTCAAGTTCCTACCTAGGATATCTGTTGAGAAGCTACGTGGTCATCAGTGTACACTTTTGCCAGGCACTACACCCTCATCTGCCAGGCCAGAGAGGACACAGCATTTGGCAGGTCTGTGCTGCAGTTTTATCATTCCTGAACTCCTACGCAGCTCCAAAAGGATACTGCTGGGAGCCATCTGCTGTGGAATGGACATAAGCAGACACTTAAGGAAAGACAGTTACTTGTTCTGTAACTGGTGTTCTTCCAGATGTGTTGCTCATATCCATTCCACCCTCCTTCCCCACTGTCAGAGTTTCTAGCAGGAAGGAGGGTGGAATGGATATGAGCAACACATATAACAGATAACACACCTTGGAGGTGCCACTTCAGGCACTGCTAGAGGTGCCTCCCCTATGGGTACTGCCAGGGAGAAAATTTCTAGCACCAGAGCATGTGGCCAGCACTGATATTCCCACTAATCTTTTTTAGATGTGTGGATTTTTTCCATCCATATGCAGAATAATTTTTATGTACACTGAGGTATGTGCAAATTGTACCACCAAAAGAAACACGCAATCTAGCTGTGGGCACTCTGCTAATCAACTGGGAAGTATCTGAATGTCTCCTAAGCTCAAATGTGCAAATTACAGGAAACACTCGCCAGCATGCACATCTTTTGTGGAATGGAAATGAGCAATACATTTTGAAGAATACCATGTTCTGTTTATAACTGTCTTTTTCTCAGGTATTTGCGTATCAGGACAGGTCTCTGTGTTCAATGGAAGTAAAGGATAGGCTAAGTGTACCCAAATAATAACTGAGAGGGTGCCGACACTCTCTTGGTATCATTATTTCTTGGGAACAAACTACTTTCTTGTCCATTCAAATAGACCAAATCTCCAAAATAGCTTAGTTTTGCACACTTTGGCAGTGCAGATAACATAGGTACCCATTAGCCTCCCTCTGTGATCTACCATGTCTTTCATAATGACTGAATGTTCTGTTTATATTCATGTGCATCATACAAGTGGTAAGGCAGATAATTGGATACATGTGCCATTGAGGATACCAACCCAATTCTGGAAGTCTACTGACTGAAACATTCCTCCCCCCACCCCCCAGGTACTGCCTATCTCACAAATTCATCACTACAGCATCTACAGTTGATTTGCCAACACTGAACAGATTAGCCAGAGGTCTGTCAATCTTGGGTAGCCAAATTTCAGAGAACAGCAGCATCCTTTTTGTAGACTAGTATGACCCTCTCCTCCTAATTCCCTGATGTTGAAAGGCTGCAGGGAGTTCTTCACATAATTCCAGGAATGTGGCCTTGATAACGCGAAAGTTCTTTAAAGTTTTGGCTTCATCAATAACGTTCCATGGCAGGAGCAGGAAGTCAAGATCATGCAGTGCTCTGACCTTGCCACAACTTCTTTACAAAGCTTAATCCTTTCCCACCTCATCTCACCTCATCTCTGCCCTTCCCAAACAGCTTGCTGCAGCTCATTGCTGTCTGGGACTACAGAGCACAGATTAACATGGCTACCTCTCTGTTACTATTCAACAGGGAAGGCGCCACATTTAGCTGTTTGGAATGGAGATCCATCAACTACATGAAAAAACTTGCTCAGATCTAGAAATGGTTTATTTTGTTGGAGTACGGACTAACACAGCTACCTCTCTGGGACTACAGTTGCCATCTATGTGCCAGCAAGTATCAGAGGGGTAGCTGTGTTAGCCATCCATGTGCCAGCTACTCCTCCAGATCCCTTACCCCTCACACTTGCTGGCCCAACTGCCCCAGGAACTGGACTCTAAATATATGCAGTGTGGATAGATTTTGCTCAATCCCTGGCATAGTGAAGACATACCCTGAGAAACAGGGCAAACAGCCTCTATGGCTTCACTACTATGTTTAGCATGCTACTGCGCATGAAAGTACAAATGGGATAGCAGTCTCACTCCTGATTTGTAACAAACTTAATTTTAAAAGGCCTTCAAGCTAGGTTCCATTCCAAACTGAAGAATTTCGGTTTGCTCCATTTTGGCCAAACTTAGTTCATTTTACTCTAAAGAGTGATAAAACCTGATAAGAGATTTGTTAGCCTAGTCATCCAACATAGCTCAGGGTGTCTACGGACTCCAAGGAAGTTACTTTGTTTACTGATCCCACGGTCACTGAAGGAGGTGGACGGGGAGGTGAAAATTTGATGAGCGGAAAAATGATGGAGGCAAAGGAAGCGTCTTAGAGTTGGGAAAAATGAGCAACACTGGCAGCTGACAGCCGCTCCCCGTCATCCCCACGGCCTGGCTTCTGCCTGAGCGCAGGACCAGAATGAGCACAGCACACAGATTTGTTGGGATTACTTTAAAACAGTGAAAGGTTTTATACCCGGTACAAAGAATAACATCCCAGCAGCTGCTCACCGCTTGTGCATCCTTCCCCTCGGCAGCGGGCTCGTGCCTTGCGGCCCCAGGCTCAGCTCACAGCCGCCGAGGGGGGCGGGAGGAGGCGGATGACGTACGTTGTTGACATTCAGCTGAATCAAGAACGGAGGAAGCAACTGCTGGAGAGAGAGTCGCCCCAGCCCTCGCGACGCAACATGGCTGCCCGGCTCAGGGAGGCGGCACCGCCACTGGCTGCCACGAAAGAAGCACTCGGTCCGTCTCCTTTCTCGCTCGTCTCCGCCTCATTCACCCCGTCGAACGCCTCGTCCTGTCCCCTATCCTCCCGCGGTGACTCCTTCCTCTCACGTCCATCATCCTCCCTCCCCAAAACCGCTCCCTCCCGTCCTTCCTCCATGCTCTTCCCTCTCATTCGTCGTCGGCCCCTCTGTGCACAACCAATCAGACAGCGCAGCCGATTGGGGTGGGCGTAGCCTCGGCCGCCTACTGCTAGATCGAGGCTACCTCCTCCCTTCCCCCACCCTCGGCTGTCCCTGTGCTGGTTACCGGCACATTCCGGCGCCCAGGCAGCCGGAGCTAGCAAGCGGCCGGAAGCAAGGCAGGAAGTGCGGAGGCGTCAGTGGCAGTGGCGGCCTAGTGGCGCAGGCCGCAGCGCGGACGCGGAGTGTGAGTGAGCGAGGCGGCGACAGCGGCGGCGCCGGGCAGGGGATCCCGGCGGGCCCGGGGGAGGCCGCGCTCCTTCTCTCCCGCCATGGCCGACAACGAGAAACCGGATAATCAACGGCTGAAGAACTTCAAGAACAAAGGCCGCGACCTGGAGGTAGTTCGCACAGCACCCCGCGGGAAGGGCCGGGCCTGACGGCGGGACTGGGCCGCTGTGCCCTGGCGTCTCCCCTAATCCCCTTCTCGGCACGGCCGCCTTCCTGCTGCTGCCGCTGCTGCAGCCGAGGCTCAGGCCTGCTCCGTGAGCTGGGCTGGGCTGGGCAGGGCTGGGGAGGGGAGGGAGTGTCCTCCCCTTCCCATGAGGGAAGAGGCGCTAATTAGATGGGGTTGGGCGAACTGAGTCCTGCGCTTCCTAGCCGGTAAGCGGCTGTCTCTCTCCCCCCACCCCCGCTCCTCCGGACAGCTTTGGGGCTGAGGGCGGTTGCCTGGACTGCGGAATGTCAGCGCTGACAGGGGAGTTAACGCCTGTCAGCATTACCCTTCTCTGGCTTTGCTGTATACCAGGGAGAGGACAGAGGACGCTGACGAGTGCGTGGATATGGAGGGGAGCTTTCGCGTCCTCACTTTAAGAAGCTGGTAGCTACTGACTCTTACACTTCCTAGTGCGTCTGCTGTGTCTTGGCTTCAGGCTTCATGTACATATTTGCCTGTTCCGTTTAGCTAACCCAACAACTGAGTTGTTCTAACGTTTAGTGTATTTGTCTAGTATCTGCTGGGCAATGCATAGTTGAAGCACAAAGTATTTATAAACTGCTCATTGTATTAAAATAGATACAGCTATAGCACTATGGAAAGGTTGAGTACAGTAAAATATTTTGTGCAACCTCATGTTGGTTTGGCACTGTTACAATTTGTGTCAAGTGCCATCTGAACATCAATCCATCCACTTCCCAGATAGTGATGAAAACAGTTTTGATTTTGAACCTGTCTAGAAGGGTCTGCAAAAGATACAGCAATTGCGCAACATGTTTTCATACGTTTTGCTTACAGTTCTGTTGAGAGCGCCTTTTCTGACATTTGGCCAGTCTACATGGGGCCAAATGTCAGAAAACTCCCCTCTGTTAAGACATCTCTTTCTTGTGGAACCATGGGGATGTCAGTAGAATGCTCCTGAACCACAGCTCTCCAGTCTGGATGCACACTCTGTCAACAAAACTTCACAAGCCTGCAGTCTAGGTGTAGCCATAGTTTGGAGAACAGATTATGGCTTTTCCCACTTTGCGTAGTGAAGGCCAAAGACCCTTACTGGAAAACTTCCTTCTATTGATCTCCTTGTTTAAGCTATGGGAACTGCTGTATCAATTTCATACAGGACAGAGATAATTTGTCAAGTAAGACAGTTCTACATAATTCAGGGTTTATTCATAAAGCATTGTGTATTAAAGTCAGCACCTTGAACTCCACACAAATTCTATTGGCAGCTGATTAAGATCCCAGAATATTTGTCATAATTTATAAAATGCCACTTAAGTGGTCATTTTGTGCTCTGCTCTAACTTCAGTCTCTGAACAGGGTTAACATGATAGAGCACGTTATAACCTAATGCTGAGATAACACAAAGGCATGGGTAGAACTATATAATGTCTGCTCTTGAACATAAGAGGTAAATTCATCCTTCTTCATTGATTGGCCTGGGGATGTCTGCTAACTGGGCATGTAGAAATACTACAGGATTCAGTAACATCTAGGTATTGAAGTCATTTGGCTATACCAGTATAACTTTTTTGTTTATCTGAAATGTTTGGGGATCACAAATAATGAATTGCTTGAGTGTAAATCATCCAGGTTGTGCTATCTTTGTGTAAAAGTACCTTCCCATTGGGCTGTTTGCTGGCCACTCTTCACATACTAAAAACAAAAACACAGATTTTATCATAATTCCAAAAGTGTTGTTGTGATGTGAAGGTTTTTATTTACCATATATATTTCGGTCTCTTCTCCATATTATTTTATAATACGAAAAAGTATAATTCACATTTTTCTTAAATCAGGATTGTTTTGGATGCCTAAACATTGCATCTCTAAGCATTTAAAAGAAGATATTTCTCCGAGTTTGTTTTAGGCATTTTATGGTCAATTTAATATTCATCTTGTCTGAGAAACATTTTACAATAGAAAAGTGGTGGTTAAATGATAAAAACTGGCAGGGGGGGTCTCACTGATACATGTAATACTGTACAGAGTTTAAAACCTCTTAAAATTATTAGATTTCAAGTAGGCCATGCTATTAGCCTGGCTTTTTTTGTTGTTGTCATCTGCTGTAAAAGTAGCATTGTGCAAAATGAAAACGTTGTTAAGTTGTTAAGTCTTGTTAAATTTTAGAGACTGACATCTCTCTAACAAATCTTGGAACGTATGCTCAGTCCTTAAAATAACCACTGTGGATGATCATTTTTCATACAGTAGCTCAGGCTTCTGACTATCATTCTGATATATTAATTGTTTATATGTCTCAATTTTTCATTAGAGCATGAAATGTTAGTGTTATACTTTAGCAATAGTTCACGTTTTTACCTTGTTCATAATGTAAATTTAATATTACATTTTCAGTAGAATCTTTTGTTTAAAAATAAAAACCCATATTTTATTGTTCCAGAAGTCCCCTACTAATGTTAGTTACTAAAGTTATCTGCTATGCTTATTACAAAATTTTACGCTGTCCTTTACCCCGTGATAGTACAGGTTGAACCTCTCTAGGCTGGTACTCTTGTCTGGCAAGATCCATAATCCAGCATGACTTTAGTTAGCCGGATGACTATTTATCATGGGTGTGGTCAAATTTTCTGTGCTCCCATACACTTTCTGTGCTGCTGTTTAGCTGTAATTTATCCCTAAATGTCTTCTAAGAGTCCAGGAAGCACTGGAAATGTTGGTAATGTTGTTAGACAATATAGACCTCCCGTTGTCTGGCAAATTGTCTCATTTGACGCTGGTCAGGTCCTGAGGTTGCCAGACTAGAGAGGTTCAACCTGTAGAACCATAGAAGAGGGACCTCCAAAAGTTAGGTATAAATTGTACAACTACCATTAGTATTTGTTTCAGTAAATGCCATATTAATAAGTTGGCTTAATGACCACTAAGGAAGAGCATTCAGATGTGGCAGTGGAACAGGTTGAGGATAAAGATTATTTTTGATTCACATTCAAAAATTAGTGGTTTTGTTCAAAGTCCCATATTGGTACAGCTTGTATTTAATTGGAAAGTTACAGACTGCTTATTTGTGGCATTTTTGTGTTTTTTTTTTTAAAGACAAAAGAAAAAGTATTTTTACTTCTGGCTGTTAACATACTGCATTGGAAAAAGAAGCTTTAAAATGTGTAATTTACATGCTTGCTTGTGTATATTCATACACAGCTGCGTGCTGCTTATACCTCTAAACTTGTACAAGTAATACAGGAAAAATAACACTAGTTTTTTATTCGTATTTTGTAAAGTTTAATCAAGTTCATTGTTTCCTTCATACACAGGCATGCATGTATGAACATGTTGCATTTAAAACATGCAGCTTACTTATTCATCTGAAGTACTGGTGACTGTAAGGAGTAATGCTAGACACTACTATTGATCACAAAAGTGTCTAAAACGCATCTTTGCCCTGGTTTTTATTTATATGTCTACCTGTTTCCCCTAGTTAGTTTTGCTGTCAGTCTTCCTGATCTCTCCTTTCAAAATCAGTCCACTGAAAGAGGTCATAGTGTATTAGCTCTTATGCATGTGTATTGTCTCTGTATTAGCTGAATATAAGTCTAGAGTACTATACAAAGTATAATAAATTAATTTCTAAATCTTGAAAAAAGCTTATTAAATGTTGAATTGAATCTGTGCAGACTGTTTTTAAAGTTACGGGAAGAAGTCAGCCTTCATAGAAAAGTCAACATAATCAACCTGGCCTTTTTTCTGCCTAGTCATATTAACAAAACTATATAAAAATGTGTATATCCATCTGCGAGGAATGAAATGGACAGTCAGCTACGGCGAAGTATATAAGCTTGTTTCTTAGTCTTGTTCTGTCGTTTGCACTGAAAGCATGGCTCATATGCCTATCCTTTTTTTTTTTTGTGCCAGAGAAGTGAGCTGCTTTTTTATTTTCTCTGTGTACAGATGGAATCCTAGCCTATTCTGTTCCTGGGACTTCCACTTGATGTAGCTCCTTGAAACCAAACATTGGGTATTGCCACAAAAATACCATTTTGAGGCTGTATTCCCTAAGGGATCAATTTGGTGGTCTGGAATCAGGTTAAGCACAGAGTTCAATGTCTCCATACTCTAGCTCTGTTGATTCATGTTTTGAACCACTGCAGTTTTGTCCCACACTGTGCTGGTGTGGTTGCTTTATTTTTCAAGTAGATATCCTGTGACAGTTTTCAGAGTTGATTTTTTTTTTTTCCCCACCAGTGTTGAAAAGTTGATGGTTTACTGACTATATAAGTAGGTGATAGGAAAGTTAGAACTACTTATGCTGTTATCTCAGTCTAATTTCCACAGTATAGACAAGACCTGAAAGTGTTCCAACAAGAAACTGAGTAGATGCAAACAGAACTTCAATTTCCTTTCTCCTGATGGTGCTATTGGATGAGCTGTTGGACCTTTAGTAATTCTTTCTTTGTATATGATACTTCTACAGCATACAGCCTTTTTAAAAACTGCATATTGTCTTACTCAAAGTTGGTAACAGTATGCAAATGTTGAAATTATTATGTCACTATCCAACTCTGGGCAAAAATACTGTTCTTCCTGCAGTGTAGCATAGCTTTGGTAAGTTAGTAGGGTATAATTTTTATTATTGTGCCCATAAAAGTGATTGTAACAATAACAGTCCCAATGAGATCATAGGAATATTTTGTGTGGTCTTGAAACCCCTGGTCTCTTAAGTAAGGATGCTCCAGCATGGCATATCCTCGTATTTATAGGATCTTGACTGATTTTTGTCAAATGGCAGCTGGAGCTGTTATCAGTTGGGCAAGATTGTGTGGCCTTTGAGGAAGAACTTCTTTAATTGTCAGGTATCAGTGCTAGGGTTGTGGTATCTGAATATGCTTATGAGTTGTGATCGAGTGGTACCCCTGTTGCCCCTCCAGTGTTCCTGCTGTAGGATTTCTCAGTGCAAGTAAGTACTCATGGTGATTTGTTGTATTTGTCTTCCTTATGTCTGGGTAGACAACCGTATCTTGAACACAAATTATTTGCCATTGGACTACTGATATTTGAGGCTGAGGAGGGGAAAACTGGCTAATTGCAAGAGGATAGTAAGGGATTGTCTGTTAGAGTACTCCCTCAGAGAGACATTAATGCTGAGTGTGCTGCAGAGAGTACAAGCAAAAAGTCTGTAGGAGGCTGATGCCAGAGGTGCTGGGGGGATGGCGGCGGAGGGGCATGACTGAATACTGGATTTGAAGCAGGCATCAGGGAACCATATGGGGAAAATATGTTTTAACATATGTTGTCTTAATATGTAAGAATATGCAGTATCTAAACAATTAAATATATGCCTCAAAGGGGAGATTGAACTTTCAGTCCCTGCTCTTTTGATGTGGGCCAGAAGCACACAGTTAAGTAAGGAACTTCAAAAATGGTTTCTGTGTTTCTCTTGTCCTTGGCTTGTATTTTTGATCTGTTCAATCCCATAATTTATCTTAAAACAAACTGCTTTAAATTTCATTAACCACAGATGCAGGGGATCAGCATGAAATAAAGTTGTCCCCTTCCTTCAGTTATGCTTTCTTTAGTTCTTTATTTTGTCATGGTGTGTCATGAGTGGCTCCAAAGGAGGGTCTTGCTTCCAATTTTGTGAACTCAAATTCTGCTGTACTGCTTTCTGCCACCAATCACTAGCATAGTCTTAGGTTTCCAATAGATGTAATGAAGTACAGGAGAGCAGGGTGATGCTAGCGTGGCTGCAGATGCGCATCTGCAGCCAAGGGAGGAATTTAGCATCTAGTTACCATAGTGATGGGCATGTTTGAAAGCTCAAGCTTGAGATATACAACCAGATGACTAAACTATTACATTCAGTGCTAGTATAAATTTAACAAATGTTCATGTTGATAAGAGAATGCTGTCAATACCTAGCAATCATGTCATGCCCATAAAGAAATTTGAATTTAGAGGTGTTACAAACATTGAACACTATGTATTTAAAAGTTTAAAACACATATCACCTATATTACATTTATCTGATTCACAATTATTGTGCATATATTCCATTGAAATAATGTAAATAGGTAATTGCAATTTTAGTTCTTTGTCTCATCCTTGTGTTGTAATTTATCTCCTGTTCAATGTAGAGGAGAAACCCAAATAAGTATAGTCAGCCTGCTTACTAGGTTATGTTATGGACTTCTGACTTTATTCCATATGCCAGTTTTTCAGAAGTAGTACTTGTCCAATAAAGTTGTTGCTTCATAGTCTCAAAACACATTGAGGTATCATTTTCCTTTACTCTATTTGCAGAATGCTTTTGACTAGGGATTCTCAAACTTCATTGCCCATGACCACCTTCTGACAACAACAAATTACTACACAAAGCCTAAGACTGCATGTGTCCTGCCACCATAGGTGGGGTGGGGGGCAAAGCCAAACCTTGGACCTCACCAGTCTGGATGGGGCAGATCTTAAGGGCTTCAACCTGTGTCCTTCCACCTAGGGCTAGAGCCTAAGAACTTCAGTTCATCTCCAGGAGCTGGGGCTTGAGCTTCACTGCCATGCAATCTAAGCCAGCCCTGGTGACCCACAGGGGTCCTGACCCACAGTTTCAGAACTACTGCTTTAGGCTATTCTGTTTGATTCTGTTTACCACTGAGTGTTCTATGGACTATGGGAAAAGCTGTTTATGACTGAGCTGGAGTTATTTAATAAGAATCTCTTTGAAATTAGCAGTCTTTTATAAATGTACTGGTAAGGTTAAAGCTCTGGCATTACTGAGCTGTATGTAATGGTCGCCAGCAGACTGATTGCTATTGGGAGGCTCCCTGCCTACCTTGGCGCACATGCTGGCCCATTTCTAGAAGCATGCAGTGTGTGTATGGTGTGTATGGGATGGTCAGGAGTCTTGGTGTGCTGCCCCCATTGGCAAGCAATACCGCCTACAGCTCCCATTGTCTGGGAATGAGAAATTGTGGCCAAGGGGAGCTAAGGGGTTGGTGCTGGTAGAGGCAGCAGTGTGCAGCATCACATACCCCTCCAGAAGCCACCATGGTGCATTGGCCCATTCAGGGAGTAGCGTGGGGCTAGGTCAGGCAGGGAGTCTTCCTCAGCCTTGTTTTGCTGCCAGTCAGGAGCCATTCACAGCAAGTGCTGCCCAGTGGGAGGTGCACATCAACCTGCAGCTGCCTCCCATAGCATACCTCACTCTGCGCTCAAAGTCCCAGCCAAGTCCCCATCCCGACCCAGCACTCCCTCCTGCAGCCTTGAGTCCCTTCCCATACTGCAAACCCATCAGTCCCAGTCCAGAATCTGTACCTACCCTAGCCCAGTGAAACTGAATGAGGGTGAAGGGAGAGATGGAGTGAGTAGGGCAGGGCTTTGGGGAAGTGCTGGACCCTTGGAAGGGACAGGGTATATCTTAGGTTGCCCTTAAATTTGGAAAGTGATCTTGTTCATAAAAAGGTTGGAGACCATTGGCATAGAGCATTGTATTTTTGTCGACTTGAGTATTGTCACATGAACTCTTCTATTAATCCATACTGTACAACTTGATTTCCTATTCAGTTATTTTAGCAATGTCCATGTAAAAATCCTTGTTTGATTTTTCTATTACATTATTGTTTAAAGCTTTCTAAATGTATATTACCTACTTGGTTTTCTTAGACTATTGTGCATTTATATTGTAAGGCACAGTGTACTAATGGACTGTAGCTCTTCTCCAGTGGCCCTGGGCGATATAACTGTTATCTAGGGTCTTCTGCTCTATATTTCATATGTTAAGGCAGGGGTCAGCCACCTTTCCAAGATGGAGTGCTGAAATTTGACCTTTTGATCACTGTGTATAGTCCAAGTGCCAGTGGTACTTTTTAAAGTCACTAATAATCATACTTACAGCAATTTCATTAATTTATTTATTAAGATGCTGAGCTTTACTATTTTGGTAGTGGTTGATAGTATTAGCTATTCTTTTGTTAATCTACAGGTGGCATAGTTTTGAATAAGCTCCCATCTGCAAGTGGGAGAAGTGTTGGGCTGAGCTCTCTTCACGTGTTGTTGAAAATCAGCTTGCATGCCCCCATCTTGGAACCTATGCCAGGGGTTGCTGACCACTGTGTTTTAAGGCATTATAGTTCTGCATTGTTTATGCAGTGATTTTACACTCTTATGAGTGTTACATTTCTTGTATATTAATATGTAAAATGACTTTCCTGTGTCATTCTACCTCCTTGCCTTCTTCCCCCCCACCCCCTCCCCCCCAAAAAAATTAAGGAACATTTTGTAACACATTTAACTAGTCTGAAACAGATACTAGAACAAGTTGTTTAATTGTGTTAGGTATGATTTTGTACTTCTCATTGTGTGCTTCATTCTGAGTTTGTCCACACTCAATGAATGTCTTGGAATATAGTTAGTGTTGCATTTTTTTTCTTCCCCATTGTTTTGTTCATCTGCCTGGCCAAAAAGAAGTCATTCTGTATTGGTAACAGGTGATAAATTGAATGTCATGTGACCTACCCAACTAATGTGCAACATTTTTTTCCTTCATAGTAACATATACATTACTTTTACAGTAATACAGACCATAAAAGCCTATATCTGTGTCACATTCAAACTTCAAGCCCTTGCTTCTCTTTAAAGCTTTGGAAATTCTTCTGCTCTGCATAAGCCTGACTCCAAACAGTTTCCTTCTCCTTTAAACTTCTTTCACATGGTTCCTTATGCTTGGAAGCCATCAGTTTCTTGAACATTCTTTCTTTACTCAATTCCCATTTTCTTATTCACTGTAGGAAGAATTAAAGAAACAAACTGAAATCTCATTACAGAAGAAAATAAATGTATGTTGTCACTTCTGCTAGATTGTCTATAAAGTATGTGAAATGGCTATAAGTTAAAATGACAGGTAAGCTGATAGGAAGAATTGACCGCATTTTCAGGGACTGCATCTGCACCTACGTTATCCTGTCAATTCTTGTAATTTTACAATTGCATTTTTGTATTTTTAAATGTTTCTCTCCAAGTGACTGTGTCCAGACAAACAGAACATTGACTAATCGAAAATATGAAGAAAGTGATTAAACATAATGTAGTCAGTGCTCAGACATAATGTAGTCAGTGCTTGAACTAAACAAACTGAAAATAATTTTTCTAGTCATTCTGTTATAGTAATTTTAGTTGCATTTATAACAGTAAATCATTTTCACAACAATAGTACACAGCGATAATTTGTATATTTTCTAAGGACCAGTATTTTTTTTTCCCAAGGACTGTTATTGGGTCATGGACCACACTTCGGGGAAGCACTGTTCTAAACTATTAGTGTGCACTAGGGATGTAAAAGATTAACTAGTGAGTATTAGTTTTACCAATTAACTTGCCTAAACTGTTACCTGAGCTGGCCCCTGCCACCACAGTCCAGGAGGATCAGCCCCAGCTCGTTAATCAGTTTGCTGCTTAAATGCCATTTTTAATCAGTTTAAATAGTTAACATTTTAAACAGTATTTACATCTCTAGAATGCAGTAGCTAAATCACACTTCATAATACTCTCCTATTCTAATATCTGTTTATGCACAAGTGTGTGAAATTTTGAATTTTCATTTCAAACATCTGGAAAAATCTGACACATTACACTTATTGAAGGATGCAGACTCTGAAGCTTTAGCAGGCGCTCACGTCTAGACTGAGTCCTGGCCTCAGCCAGTGCACATCATGTAGGACAGAACATAGATTCTGTCTAATCTATATTGAAAATTGAAATTGAAATTTTTTTCTTTTTAAAAATCTGTGTTTTTTATCATCTTTAAGTCATTAAGGTTGAAAAGTTAATCATTCTGGTCAGAGAAAGCTAATGCCAAATTTGCCTGCACAGCCTTACCTTTTACTTCTGGGTGTATGCTAGTATTTTAATTACAAAATCATCTCTCAGTCTATATATTCAACAAGGCGTATGTTCTACAGATGTAGTAATATCTGCATAGCGAAGGTGTACATAATAAACAATACAGAATTTGGATCAAATTTTATTTGCCAATTCCACAATGTAAACTAGAAATAGATCCACTGAATTGATGGACTTGCACAGCTGTAGAATCCGTAACAGAATAGGTTTAGTTTGTCTGCACAGGCTGCACAATACAGTATACAGTAAGTAAAGCAGGGATTAGTAGAAAGTTAAATAGAATTTTTATTCTCATTCACTGTGTACCCTCCAAGGTGTGTTCTAGGTGTTGAATTTTAGTATCAATACTACTATTAAAATTGCACCATAATTCATATGCACAAGAGGATAAAGTTGTGCTGACAATGCCATCATTTGCATTCTTGAAATGTGAGTGAATGTGCTTGCAACTTAAACTTTCAGGTGCCTGCTATTTAATACGGTTGGTAAATCAGAAAAGGGCTAAGCACACCATTTTTAGTTAGTTATATACAATTATTTATAAACATTTTTCCTGAGAAATTACCAAGTGCATATTCATAGCACAACGAAAGAAATTAAGGCTGAGGCCTGGTTTACACCTAAAACCTAGCTATGTCACTCAGGTATAAAAAGTTCACAGCCCTGGAACGTACTGAAGCTGGTCTAATCCCTGATATAAACACAGCAAAGTTGATGGAAGAATTCTTGCTAGTACCAAGAAAGTGGATTTACTATAATAATGGAAAAACTCCTTCCCTTACTGAACAAATGTCTGCACTACCACACCACAACAGCATAGTTGCAGCACTATAGTTGTACTTCTACTGTAGATATAGCCTCTTATTTAAACCAAGCTGTTTTCCTGTGTTAAGTCAGATTTTTGTCTCAAGATCTGCCATTCATCTTTAAGTGCCTCTCTGACCACAGGTGAATAATTTTTCTCTAGTGTAAGTTAATGTTGTACTAGTTCTACTAAAATATTCTAGTTTAACTCTGAAATAAGTGTATCCTGAAAACCGAACCCCAAAAAGGGCTATACAGTTCTAACTGGAAAATTATGAAATTTTGTACAGAGGCTTTCATTTATCATACTCTTTATTGTGAGTAATATTTAATGGGATTTTTATCATGTTTCATTCTGTAAACAATTTATTCTCCTCAGTTTCTCCACTACATAATTTATTCCCCTTTCCCTATTCTGCTTTCCCTTTTTTAAATTTATACTTAAAATAAATAAAACTGAGGAAATCTATGCGAGTGTTGAGCAGATATTATACAGTAAATATAATCTAGTTACTCTAATTAATAGAAACACACACCTGTATTTAATGCTAGTTTTAGGTTTCAGAATAAAATTCTATACTGATAATCCCAACATATTTTCTTGGTCTCTGTTTACATTAAAGAAAATAAAGGTCTTCTAAAAGGAAAATGTCTAGAAAGCTTCCAAAACATTTTATATCATGTTACAATGACATGGTCCAGTTGGGGGTAAACTGTGATTATTTTATTTTAAACTTTTCAGACTATGAGAAGACAACGGAATGAAGTTGTTGTGGAGTTAAGAAAGGTAAGATTGATTTAGTATTTTTTCTAAATGTTTCTATGTGTCCGGCATTTCTGTCAAAATTATGAAAGCTTTTAATGTCTTGGGCAAAGACATTCATAATTCTTGTTTTCTGATAGATATGAAATTTTATTTCTCTCTTCAGTCTGTATGTAGACATACTTTTTTTTGTTTGGTTTTGTTGGTGTGTTTTCTTTTTTGGGGGAGGAAAGCTTCAAAGCAAATGGTATTGCCTAGTCAGCAACTAAAAATGCACATTAGTTGTCTATGGCTAAATGAATGATTGTGATTTCATTGAAACTAATTACACAAAGATCTTTAAGTGTAAGTATCCTCTTCCATGTTGCTTCACTGGTAACCAGTCCCTGCATAAGTCTTTTTCTGTCCTTAATAGTACTAATTACTGGGTGTTTCCCATTAGTATCTTCCAGTCTGTCGGGTTTCAGCCAGATAGGTAGACTGAAGAATGTTGGTTCCTTCCTTAGATGAAGGATATTGGGCCCCCACTACCAGTGGAGAAAGGAGGTAGATGGGTTAGAGTGGGTTCAGTGGAGATCAGTGAAAATGATTGAGGGGCTGGAGCATGTGCGCTATGAGGAGAGGCTGAGAGATTTGGGCTATTTTAGCTTACAGAAGAGAAGACTGAGGAGTGATTTGATAACAGCCTTCAACTTCCTGAAAGTGAGCTCTAAAGAGGATGGAGAGAGACTGTTCTCAGTGGTGGCAAATGGCAGAACAAGGAGCAATGGTCTCAAGTTACAAAGCAGGAGATGTAGGTTGGACATTAGGAAAAACTAATCCATCAGGAGGGTGGTGAAATACTGGAATGCGTTACCAAGACAGGTGGTGGAATCTCCATCCCTAGAGGTTTTTAAGTTCCAGCTTGACAAGGTCCTGGCTAGGATGATTTACATGGAGTGGATCCTGCTTTAGGCAGGGGGCTGGACTCAATGACCTCCTGAGGTCCCTTCCAGCCCTAGAAAGTTCTGATGCTATGATTTGGCCTTGAAGGAATGCTTCAGTCTCTGTTGTTGAAACCATTCTGTACCAATACTCACTATGAATCTTATCTTCACTCCTTGTTTCAGGATTTGAGTACACTTTGGTCTTAATTTCCCAAGAATGACAGTTGACTCTTTTTTTCCTTTACCAAGGATCTTAGCTTTTCCTTAACACTTTCAAATAGATAATCAAGTCAGTTCTCCTACATGCTTGGGGGATATTAAAAATCCTCCCATATCCATTCTCATCTATAGCATAGAAAGATCTTTGTGACATTAAATCATCAGTCAGCTGTAGCCCAAAGCATGCTGGGAGGCAAGAGTTAGAAGCGGTAGTCCCTCAACATATATTGTGTCCAGTTTAGCTAAATAAAATCACCATGGGAAAGATGGCTGGGGTGACCTTTTAATGATAGAAATTGCATATGTCTTCCCACTTGTCTTGTCCCCAATGCTTGGGGCCAGTGGACTGACCCTGCCAAGAATAACATCTGTTGATGAAGGTTGCTAGGGAACCTAGAACTTGGACATAGTGAGGAAAGAAGGATGGCAACATAATTGGTCTATCAGATGGGCAAGTATTTATAAAAAAAAACAAAAAAAACCAAACAGTATTTCAATATATGTTTTTAAATATCTTGCAGCCCGTTAAAAATACTTAATAAACCTGATGGCTGTCTTATTTTTCCTCTATCCTATACTAGCGTATTGTAGGGAGGTTCATGCTAGTTTTCATTTTAAATCACCAATATGAAAATATAGAATGTTTAGACAGCACCGACAGAGTGAAATATGCTGGGAAAATTTAACCTTCATTTAGCTATCTTAAATTCATTTCCATGCTTAATTCTTTTCAAGTGGAAAACTAATTTACCAAGCTTTTGGTTTTTTCAACACTTGAATTCATATTTTTGAGCTCTCAGGCTCTGTAGTGCTCCTTAGTAGTCATGGCATATTTTGCAGTATCAGACTACTGATTTGTTTGCTTAGAATGTGAACTGCATTTACACACAAATATTAGTGCTTGGAGAGAGAGTCTTGACATTTTCTTTGTGTGAGGGCAGTCAGTAAGTGTCAAGTTTGAAACAAAATTAAAATATTGTTTAGTTTAGTGTAATTTTAGATGAAGCAAGAGGTGGGCATAGAAGGCAAAACTCGAATGTTGGGACTGGTGGAGTGTGAGCCATTAGTGCTCTGAGGAGAAATCTTAGGACAGAATGTATTACTTCTAAGATAACAGAAAATTAAATGTACCAAATTTAGTGGTTTCAGTGCTGATTGCAAACAAATTAGTTGTACATAGGTCATCATGTCATAACTGTAGCAATAAAGATTTTATAGGATGTTTATCAAGAGATGGCCATCCTAATCCTCAGGAAAGTATAAAAGGTGAGCGCTCATCTTAGTCACACATTTTCATGCCTGGTTTCAATGTCTGAACATTCATGGTACCAGTGAAATATAGACTCTTACCCACAATGTAAGAGAGTCATCTCAGCTTCTGCAGAAAACAATCAATTTGTTAAAACACAGCAAATCTATTTTTCTCTAAAGAACAAGAGAGATGAACACCTCTTAAAAAGAAGAAATGTACCCCATGAAGATATCTGTGAGGATTCAGATATAGATGGTGATTTCAGAGTGGTAAGAAACTGTGTTAATTCTTAACTTTAAAAAAAGAAAAGAAAGCTCATCCTCCACATATATAATGTTTTTTTCCCTTCTATCCCCCAGCAAAATACCTCATTGGAGGCAATAGTTCAGGTAAAATAATTTATTTTTCTCCAACTTTTTTTGGCTGAATGGCAACTGTAAAGCTGCTGAATTCTGAATTATTGATTTTTATTGTAGAACGCTTCAAGTGACAACCAGGGTATACAGTTAAGTGCAGTGCAGGCTGCCAGGTAAGAGTATTGTTTGTTCAGATTTGCTGTTTCTGTCCTTGAAGTTTTATATAGTGTTACTAAGTTAAGAAAATCGGGAATTCTTTCACTAGTGGATAGAATGGTGATGTCATCTATGGATCAAGTCCACCAGCTGTTAGTGCTAAAATAAAATATCCTGTGTATAAATTTTGTTTAGAAAACCAAACTGGCATAATGTATGTATTCAGGTTGAACTATCTTAAGAAAATGAGTAAAAATTCTATTTGATTTCATATGTATAAGTAGTCATTGGACATACAGTACGTGATGTATTATCTGGTATTCCCTGGAAACTGGGGATGCTGGATAGTAAAATGTGCCAGTTATTTGAGCTGTGGTTGACAGCAGTTCTGTTTTGCATCTCTGGTGAGGCAGCAGGTTATCCAAAGCCCTGTTCTGCCTCCCCACTCCTGGCCTGGCATGCTGGTTATTCGAATGCTGGATAAACTGGGATTTTACTGTAGTTTCCCTTTAAATTTATTGTGTGCATTGGTGAGAATATTCACTAAGAGGTTTAATATTACAAACCTGTTAGGAATCCAGTTCATGTTTGGATAATTAGGAAACATTTGAGGACACTTTGTTATAATGAGCCTGCTAATTAGGCAAGTAACAGTTCTTGAGCTATTGCCTCTATGGCCTTGTCTATGTGGAAGTTACACCAGTTTAACTTGGTGTGATATTTAAAGGTTGTTTAGGTATAGTGGTGCAGTGCTGTATGGATACTTCAGTTTAAACCAGATAAGGAATATATTTGTAGTACACAGAAACATAAAGATTTAAATAGAAATAAAAGTCCAAAAGAATGGTGTTTTGCATTGATTAAATTGATTTTAGAAACAATTTTGTTAACTTAGTGCAGCTTTTGCACATAGGTCAGGCTTACAAGCAAAGGTCATTTTAATGTTAAAATAAGGTGTGAAAGCTGTTTAGTTATCTCTTATACTGCTGTGTCACCTTAGACAGCATCTGAAGCTTGAGCAGAAAGGAGGACATGAGCCATCTCTAGCTACCTGAAACACATGACTAGAGCACATGGCAAGGTCAGAGCACTGTTTGAACAGAATTGGTTACAACTAACTGGAGTTAGCTGGTTCTTGAAGCCAAAGTCATGATCTACCTAAGAGGACAGCACACACAAATTAGTTGTAGATTTTTGAGTAAACCTAAAGTACTGTATTTTGTCATTGAAAGAGTGGTTTATTGGACATGAGGGTTTTTTTTTTTAAATCTTTTGTAGGGGCTAAGGACAGGTATTGTCATCAGTTGCAGCATAACTTAATATATTGTCTGTCCATTTACAGCTTCCTAAAAAGGAAGCTTTTTTGCTCATTTGGCAATATAAATATTCATTTTTGTGGTAACATTACACAGCTTTTACAAACTTCAGATAGTCAAAGACCCTAATTATGTACTGAGAGATTTTCACTGTGCAAACTCTGTTACTTGCCAGTTCGAGGCAGTGGCTAACTATAGTGTTCAGAACTGGAAGCAGCAGCAGGTAGTCGCATCTACTTTCTGTCAAGCATTTCCATGGTCTCTTCAAAGGAGACTGTTGTGGGCACAGGCACTGGGAAAATACCAACTTTGTTTTTCGGAAGCAGTCCCACTTGGGCTTCTTGCTGGCCTTCACTGACCACATCCGCGTTGAAGGAGGTAAAGTTCAAGTGAGTTTGGACTCCTTCTTTCCTAGCAGCATGTGCGTTTGTATACTCCCACATACTGATTTGTTAGTGAGGAAGAGGGATGAAAGTATGTCCTGGCAGTTCTAACAAAACAGCCCATACTTTGCCTACTTACCCTTTGCTCCATCTGGGAAGACGATGCAGGGGAAGGATGTGTGGATAAATGATTTAACCTGGTATGGTTTTAATATGAGTGCACAAGAGTTCAGCTCAAGTTGTACTCTGTAGAGTAATAGCAGTAGAGGCAGTGGGATTAACTGAAGTACAAACTTTTCAGGAGTGCTAAATTCACTCATTGTAGAAATGTTCTAATTTGACCTCAGGGGATTTGTCTGCGGACTTTATATTTTTTTTCTTTTGTTTCTCAACAGGAAGCTTCTTTCCAGTGATCGCAATCCACCAATTGATGACTTAATAAAATCTGGAATATTACCTATTTTAGTGCATTGTCTTGAAAGAGATGACAAGTGAGTGTGTTACTTTTTAAAAAGAATGTACTCTTAGGAAAAGTCAGTTGTTTTGAGAGGATGTCATAGAAATCCTTTAACAATTAATGCAAGCTTCTGCAAGTCCCCATATTAAGATGCTGTTTTTGTTTTTTACTGTAATAAAAACACTTTCTAACTTTATACTTTTATTTTAGTCCTTCTTTACAGTTTGAAGCGGCATGGGCTTTAACAAATATTGCATCTGGAACCTCTGAACAAACACAGGCTGTAGTTCAGTCCAGTAAGTTGATCAGTTTTGATGCTTATGTATTTCACATGTAAACTGTATTGTCTTTCAGTAACTTGATCTCCTCCTATTTTTAAAGATCGCCTGAGCACCATCTCTCTTCCTCTGATGTTCACCAATCTGCACAACAAAACAAAAAAGCAGTCCTGTAGCACTTTAGAGACTAACAAAATAATTTGAGGTGATAGGCTTTTGTTGGGCAGACCAGCTTCTTCAGATCTGTTCAACGAAAGCTCATCACCTAATAATTTTTGTTTGTCTTCAACGTGCTACATGATGGCTTTTTGTTTTGTTAAGATACAGACTAAAACAGCTATTTCTCTGTGACTACACCGCAAAGGATGGATACTTTCAGGTGATAGTCAGGATAGTTGAAACTGAATTGTCAGTTATGGGCAAGTCAGTGAAGGACCTGCCCAGGGTTCTGCCAGAAATTTTTCTCTTCTCTGGAAGCAACATCAGTGGAAGTACCTGTCTGTTTTTGTTCTTCATTTTCTCAGATTTGAAATTCATTTGGGTTTCCTGATGGTGAGTAATCTCTTGTGGAAACTCACTGTTTTAACAGTTAGTATTTGCTGGTTTTCCAGGTTTCAAACTGCTTATCTTTAACTTTTTTATTTTTCCTTCACAATTGAGATGCTTCCTACCTAATCTTGAAGGAGGAAAAGGTATAATCCAAATCCAGGGGCCCCCGTTAAGGAATTTACTTCCAAAATCACACTGAAAATGAAATGATGTCCATGTGTTTGGGAATCTGGAGTTAGGAAGGAATTTTCATACCTGGAGCTCGTGTTGCCAGATGAAGCATAAAATTGTGTTACGGTTCTGTGCCCAACATATTTTAAATCTACTTGATCATCAACAGCTTGTGAGAGCAAGGATCAGTAGAACTTCACTAGTATTGAATCCAGCAAATAAAATAGTTGTGCTTCTTGAGTGCTCAGTATAGAATTACTCCTGTCTTCAAGTAAGCTTTTGTAGTTGAATCAAATAAATGTCCTCTTCTGTTAGTCTCATAGATCTTCCAGTATAAATAATGAAAAGTAACTATATATACAGACACGGAAAAAGTCAGCGCAAGTAGGAAAAACAACAGGAAGTATCAAAATATTAAAATCTAGAGACCAGGTGATCTAATTTTCACATACTCCACTATAAACTGTCAGTGTTGGATATGCTGAATTACCAAGGGTGTGAAAGGGCAGAAAAAAACACTTTTCCTGAAGTAATTTCATATGTGAAAACCTTACATTGAATATTTAAGTATAAGAAAGTTAATCTAGAATTGACTCACTAGGGCAGTGGATAACTGGTGTACACATGAGCTCTTGTCAGGCGGTGCCCAATAAAATTCCTGTATTATGGCTGGTAATGTTTTGTTATCCTTTGCAACCTTCTCAGCCATACCTGTGAAAACGGGGGGGATTGTCTATACTACCACCTTCCTTCAAAGGAAGGATGGTAATTAGGGTGTTGGGAGTTTACTAATGAAGTGCTGCCATGCATAGGCAGCACTTCATTAAGCAAATTCTCCCCCACCCCACCCCACCCCACCCCACCAGCAACTTCAGAGTTTTAAACTTTGAAGTACTGGCATGCGTCTAGCTGGTGCTCACTCACTGGTACTTGGAAGTACCGGTGGGTGCACCATGGCTAGAAGCGTGCCGGTACTTCTAAGTTTAAAACTCTGAAGTTTGCTTCAGGGGCTGGAATTTGCTTAATGAAGTACTGCCTATGCACAGTAGCACTTCATTAGTAAACTCCCAACCCCCTAATTACCATCCTTCCTTTGAAGGAAGGTGGTGGTGTAGACAAGCCCAGGCAGTGTTATGGGGATATGTGGTCGACCTACATAATTTTGAAAGGGTACATGGCTTAAAAATTACAACTGCATTAAGTGAAAGTACTGTGATGAAACTCTACAATTTAGTTTGAAAGTGATGAAATTGACATGTCAGCTTGATGACTAGGTTGACATAGGCATAGATAATTTTAAATTAATCTTTAATTTGCTTTATGAGCACTAAAATTTAGTGTTATGAATTTGTGATCACTTTACAATAAGTTATTTTCTTTTAAAATACAAAGTTAAAATTTATTATATGTAAACCTTTTATAATATGAATTTTGGAGCAGAATTTAGACATCTTTGTCTGGACAGCTGAGCTAATAAAAAGCAGAAGGAGTGCTGGAGGGCAGAGAAAGCTCTTTCCACAGAAGCAATAGCTTCATCCTGAATAACAAATTTTAAAGTAGTACTTAAGCAAATTCAAGGCAAATATTTCACATAATTAACCATTGTGAAGATCATATATCCTAATTATTTTTTTACTCTGTCTTCAGCTCTTTATCTGAAAGTGTTTTGTTTATTTGTGTCTAACCAGAGAATAAATTTGTCTTGTGAAATTGCAGTTGGTTACAAAATTTATTATCCTTCTCTCTTGGGGCATTGTCAAAGTCCACTGAAATCAGTGTTGGATCCTGTTGAGTTCAAAGGAGTTGGACTGAGACAGAGAACACATTTTACTCTAGTATTGATCTCCTCAACTCCTGATATACATGCAGCAATCTAAATAGCATCTAGAGTCAGTTTTGTGCTACATAATGATGCATTAACATAATTTTATTTCTGCTATATATTAAAGGTAACTTTTCAATGGACCAAAAACCAAGATTCAGTCTGGCAACTCTGATTTTTCTATTCATGGACTTAGGTTAGAAACTATGTGAACATGTACCTAGTTTCATTAGAGTACTCTGCACTCAGCCCTTATGGGAATGTATCTACTTTCTAGCAATGTTTTATTTCAGCATTTCCCAAAATGTGGTCCATGGACCAGTACCGGTCTTTGGTTGGGGGCGGGCGGAATATCGTTCCTTAGAAAATATGCAGCTTATTGCTATGTACTATTATTATTGTGAATAAATAATAAACAGTGAAAATGTATTCATTTTTTCACTTTTTTTTTAAAATACGTATTTATATTTTTGGGCCCAGAAAAAGGTACTGGAAAAAAAAAATGGATCCCAGCTATATAGTGTTTAGAAAACCCTGGTTTATCTGAATGAAGATGGCCCCTTAGCATCTCTCCAAAACTGCTAGTCATTGAAATTGCTTGGGGTATGTTTCCTCTTATTATACCTTAGCACTGTAATCTTTTAATATTGAATAAAGTAGGTCAGTGGCTAATAAACATGTTTTAAGAACTATTTGAACCCTAGTACATGAGGCAGGACAGTATGTTGTATCTGCTTAGAAAATGAACAGTTTGAGTATAAAATCCAATTATAAACAAAACCTATTCTCCCCCCCCCCCCCCCCCCCCAATTAATGTAGTTTCTGTAAGTTCTTATACCCAGTGAACTGGGAACCAAAGAATTAAACAGGTCCTTCAGAATTAACTAGTATTGAGTCCTTCCTCTCAACCAAGCTCTTTCAGGAGCTGTTGCACAAGGGCCCGAACTCTTGGGATGTAAAAGTTGGACTTGACAGCATCTTCTAGATAATGTCACAGGCTGGGTCTATACTAGCACCCCCCTTTTGAAAGGGGGATGCTAATGAGACACTTTGGGATATGCTAATGAGGCACTGCAATGAATGTGATTTTTGTTAAACCTCTTCCTTATGATGAGTTTACTCCTATTGACACTATTTGAAACTTTGGAATCTCTTTTGTGGTAATCATTTGGATTGCCCCTTCTACTTTAAAAGAGGCAAGAACTGAAGACCAAATATATAGCTGATAGCTTCTGTTGTACAAATACATATAATTTTAAAGATTTTTGCTTATTAAAAGTTGTTGACTAAAGCTTCTATTAATAAGATGATCAAAAAAGTAGGAAATTTTATAACTATTTAATATTTGGTGTGTTTGTTTTCTCCTCAAAATAACATTGTATCCGTTGGGTTGATCTTGAATTGTTGAAATTCCATTTCAGACTGTTCTCAATACATAAATAAAAATAGCTCAGTATTAATATTGGAATTCAGTGGTGATCAATAGAACTAAATATGGAATTTCAACATGAGCCATTTATTAAGAATAATTATTTACAATTGTCAGACAGTTACATAAAATAACTACCTTAATCTTTGTTCACGTTATGTTGGTCTGAAGTGCAGACCCTTCTGTGAAAGAATGGTATGAAAGCAAAGTTGTTTTATGATTTATGTTTATATTTGAACATTATCTGGAAAGAGTGAAATCTTATTAACCAGAATAAACACACAGCTGGAGAAAACCTTCACTTCATGGAGTAATGGGATCTGTTTTTAACTTGCCCTAAGGTTAATAATAATGAGCACATCACTTAGGAACTAAGACATTTTGAGTAACAGAATGCCCTTCTTTTCTTTTTTCCTCCAGATGCTGTGCCACTTTTTCTGAGGTTGCTGCATTCACCACATCAAAATGTGTGTGAGCAAGCAGTATGGGCTTTAGGCAATATTATAGGTTTGTGGTGTTCTTTATATTTAAAATTCTAAATTTTGTTTTTAAATCAAATCAGGATTCTGTTACTTTTTGAAAATTACAAGTATGCTTACCTGCAAGAGCCACGGGATTGGCTCAAATGCATGTAGTTAATTTCTTCAAAATGTCATTTGCTTAATTATTTCTGTTTTTTCTATTTTACGCTGTCTAACATACGCATCTTTTAATCCAGTACAAGAAAAGGAAAGTGTGTCTGACTGGCAAATAAATCACACACTTAATGTTATAATTAAAGGCAATTTAAACATAAAGGCTCTGTAATGCCTTCGGAGCTTGCCTTTCAGTCTCTTGAGCTTTCATAGTACATATTTAATCTTTCTGATCAAGCTTTTGGCTAATCTAAAACTTTTGCCTCCTCTTTATTGTTTTACCAGGTCAGAGATATGTAAATACCATAGTGTTGAGAGTAGTCTAAAAATGTGTAGAATTTGGGTATTGCTTGGTTTGTGACAATGAGCTAAGTTTTAAAAAACTTGGATTCTAGTTGTTCTTAAAGCATTTTTAAAGTATTGTACGTAGGAGTGACATTGTTCCTTCCCTATTAGCAATACAGCCTGGAATACTACAGGTTCAAACTCTGATGGCATTTTAGAGCTTTTGTAATGTTTGTTGCCTTTGATTATAACGTTATGTAGTAGTATTGCTGAAGGCCATAAAAGTATTTAGGTATATCTAGTACACGTGAAACTGAGGTATCCTCATAAACTGAAAATATTTAGTTTCAAGCAATATGGAATTTGTCAGAGCATTTTATATGGGTCAGTAACCTGTTATGAACGAGTCTCCTCATGGCTATTAATCACTTTCATCTTAATGTGTTTTAAATCATGGGTCATCTAACACCTAGCTGAGGGGTCTGTAACCTGCATCTCTGGAGCTGCATGCAGCTTTTTAAGTATTTCTTTGTGGCTCTTCATGCTATAATTACAAAGTTTAAACACACACACACACTCACTCTCACACTCTGTCCCTCTCCTGATTGTTTCTCTAAACTGTGAACGTCTAACCAAACACGAACTACTCATATCTAAATACAAAATTGTTTGATTTCAAAATGTTGGATAACCACCTCCCACTCCTCACCCAGCATTCTCCAGTCAGAGAAGGGTCAGAAGTGAAAGTTGGAGGGCAGTGATACAAACACGCACATAAAGTGTGAGAACAGAATATGTAAAAAGTTTGTGAATGTCCTGTACTAAACATGTATTTCATCACATATCATTGTGTGTGTGCAGCCCTTAAAATAGTGGTTACAAAATATGGCTTAATGTTATTTATTAAAACTGTTTTTTGTATTCACATGCATTGCAGCTCTTGAACTATTGATTGTTCCCCTCCCCCCCCGCCCACCTCAATTGGGGAAAATATGGCTCTTGCTGTTTTGGTTGCCCACCCTTGACCTAGCCCTTTGTTGTTTAACCTGGGAACGTGGTTCTGCAACATCAGCCCTCAAATATTTTTTACCTATGTAAAATGGCTTAATATTTACACAGGTGATGGACCCCAGTGTCGAGATTATGTTATTAGTCTTGGAGTGGTGAAACCTTTGCTGTCCTTCATCAGCCCATCTATTCCCATAACATTTTTAAGGAATGTTACTTGGGTCATGGTCAACTTATGCCGTCACAAAGACCCCCCTCCACCAATGGAAACCATTCAGGAGGTGAACTGAATTTTTTATTTATGAGTGTAATTACATTAAATTGGTTTAATTGTTAAATATTGCTCTTCAATATTAAAACTCTTATCTCTCCCCCAGATCCTTCCAGCCCTGTGTGTTTTAATTCACCACACAGATGTAAATGTGAGTAAAAACATTTCCTGCAAACTTTGTGACTACGTATAACTGTTGTTTCTAGTCACAACATTATCTAACTATCATTTAGTTACATCTAGGTATCTGACAACTGTATCTGTATTTATGCATGTGTTTTGCAAGCATTCGTAGCTGTAATGGGCTGCGTGAATATATTAGTGTTAAGTTGTGGGTTCTGGTCATTTAGGTAATAAAAGATGTATCCAGAGTCTGTTTTTGAAAACTTATTCTTAGGTCTGATTTGGTGCAGATCTCAATAACAGTTACACGTGTCTTGTGAGTAGGTAATGCTAAAGACTCTATATTGAAGACTTACTTTACTTTTTCCTTAAGCATGTATGAGTGAATAATTGATTTTCTTTTTATTTGGAGACTAAATTGAAAAATCAGGAAGAAAAAGCTTGGATTGAACCAAAACTGGATTTTTTTTTTCAGGTTTTCTATTCAAAACAAGAAATCTTAAATATTTTATTTACGATACATAACCACATGATGTTTCTAAAATTATTCATCAGGACTTGAGCACTCTGCATCTGCTGGGGCTGCCAAAGTCTGCAGCTCTGGAGTCAGGGTCAAAAAGGTTTCTCAAACTCCAAGGCCAGCCCATATCCAGGGCTGTCCTGGAGCCCCAGATCTTGAAAGCTGAGCCAATCCTGGGATCTTCTGGCTTTGGAGCAGTGAGTTGCTTCCAGTCAGGTGTCCCACAGTTTCTCAGCTCTTACGGGAAGCTGGTAAGTTTCGGTCCTGCCCTGGAGCTGTGGACTTCTGGAAGTGCTAGATTTGGCTCTGGGGTGGCATGCTTGAAAGTTTGTTATAGAGCAGAAAGCCTATCAGTCCTGAATATCTTGGCTTCTGCTGTAGGGACTGGCAGGCTATTGGCTACAGAGTAGGGATGGGGGAGATGAATTAGCAGCCCCAGCTTTCACTGCAGCTCTGGAGCTTGCAGGCTTTCTGCCTGGGGTCTGTGTACTCGGAGCATTGAACAGCTACCTGTGTTTGGGTGAAACCTTCTTCATCAAATCTGCAGTAGACTGAAAATTTTCTGTCTGAGAAATTGATGTACTGTCCCTGGTAGATAAGGCCTCCTCTTTGACTTCAAAACTTAGAGCTAAGTTTCAGGAAACTCCATGTTTCTACAGATCAGTTCATTCACAAATGTAGCAGCGGAAATGATGCTGAACCTCTTACTTCACTGAGAAATGCTTGTATTTTTGTAATCATACATCTAAGCTTTTAGTCTGATTTTTTTTCAGATTGCTTCCAGTGTTAGTTTTTATATGCCAGGAGATGCATCTTGAAGTCTTATATTGTTTTGGTATGCTTTTTATGCAGTTTAGCTGTGCTACTAAAAAAATTCAAACATTATTTCAGCATGCAGTGCTATTGCATCTAGTTTCTACTTGCATCTAATTTCCACTAAGTACTTCAAACTCTTCTTAAAATTCTGTGAAGGAGCCCTGCTTTGTGAGTGAGAGTAGCTATCTCCTGTGAGATATATGGCATCGTTCTGTGTTCTTTGGAGTGACAACGCTTCATGGATCTATTTTTAATTTCTATAATATTGTCCATTTTAACTGAGGTTCTCAAGAGAATAGGTATAATAGAATTCCTTTCAGAAGTTTGACCGCTATATCCTTGACGAGAGTTACAAATGTTCTAGCTACTAGCCAGGTAACAGACACAGGTGGAAGAAACAAATAATAGAGTGGCTGCATTTTAGACTTCTTAAACTGCACGTCAAACACAATGCTTTCCTTCTACTTACAAGATGTTAAAGGACAAAACACTCAATGGAAAAATCTCTTATCTTGAGAGAGTTACAAAACTAGAAACATTAAAATGGTCTCAACAGTAATGAAACCTAGTTAAGTAGAATAGTCTTGACATAGGTCTTTAGATCTTCCACGTAAGTTTTGTTGCTACTTTTTTTAATGTTTAGATATTGGTAGATACAGTCTGGGCCCTCTCCTACCTAACGGATGCTGGCAATGAACAGATCCAGATGGTGATAGATTCTGGAATAGTCCCTCATTTGGTTCCCCTTCTCAGCCACCAGGAAGTTAAAGTGCAGGTGAGTTTAGATTGCAACGTCTTAATTTATTTCAAAATATAGTAATATACAGTATTGAAGTGGCTTAATTTTTGACTTGTTTAGTTATCACTTTGACTAAGTGTTTATCAGGAAACCTTTATTTACAGAGCACTAATGTTATTAACATATTTGTTATCTTCATTGTGGTGACATTTGAATAAAAGAATATTTTGCTTTGTTCACTGTTTTCATGCCTAAGTTATAAATAAAAAATTTTTTTTCTCAGGCTGTGTCCACACTTGGTGCCCCCTTTGGTAGGGGGCATGGTAATGAGCAGAAGGGCCTTCTGGAAGGGGGATTTCCTTTGCTCTGCTCATTACCATGCCCCTTCTGGAAGTGGGGTGAGTGTAGACGTGGCCTCAATGTTCGAGTCTTTAAATACAGCCTGTTGTTTCAGACTGCTGCCCTCAGAGCTGTAGGCAACATTGTTACTGGTACTGATGAACAGACACAAGTAGTTCTGAATTGTGAAGCTCTTTCACATTTCCCAGCACTTCTGACACATCCCAAAGAAAAAATTAATAAGGTACGTAAATAAGTTCTGACTGTGAAGTGTATGTGTGGAAATAATACTATTTGCTCTGTACTGTAAATATTGACAAAATAACAGCATGACGCTATTTTCCCCAAATACCATAACAAAGGCTATGATTTAGTGGTGGGTATTTTCAGTAAAGTCATGGACAGGTCACCATCAGTAAACACGCATTCATATCCTGTGCCCTGTCCATGATTTATACTATAAATACGTCTGAAAAAATGTGGGAGGGTGGTGTCCAGGGGCTGCTACTAGGGGAGGTGCCCCAGGGCCATTGACTGCTGATTGGCAGCTGCTCTAGCCACTTGGGGCCTGTGGCTTAGTGGCTGCCCTGGCTGTTCTAGGGGGTCCTGGGGTCAGCCACACTTTCCACTGCAGAAGTCACGGAGATTGCAGAAGATCGGAATCTGTATTTCACAACTTCCGCAGCAGAAACCAATCCCTAACTGTAACCTAATATTAGTCTTTGTTTCTATATTTTACTTATTTAAATTAGGCAGTTAGTATCCTAAAAGAATCTAAGGAACTGCCTAAATATCCTTGCAAAATATAATTATTCTTTTTTAATAACTTATTTCAGCATGTCATATAAATTAGTGTGCATCAGTCCTTAATCCCAGCAATGGCTTCTTGACCCATGATTGCCAAGGGCAAAGAGCCATCCAATAGTGGGCAGGACCAGAGTCCTTGGGCATCCAGGGGCCCCAGTGTGTGTGAGTGGGGTAAGCTGGCTTCCACAGCAGGGGTCCAGTCTCCCTGCACTCACTTGCAGCAGTGAGGGAAGTGGTGAAGAATGGTTCCAGCTTGCCTTATTCTCCCAGAATATCACTCGGGGAGGAAGTGGGACTGCCTCTGCACTCAGAGGTGGAAAGTAGAGTGATGTGGCTGGGGGAGGAGAGCAAGCTGTGGCCATGTTGCTCTGCTTCCCTCATTCACTGACAGCGGTGGGAAGCAGACCCCTGGCCCTGCAAGTCCCCTAGATTGCACTGAGGAGGGGGTTGAGTGAGGAGATGGAGTGGAGCAAGGGTGGAGAGAGAGGACACTGTAGCTCTTGAGTGACTTTTAGCTTGATCTCAGCCTTGAGAAAACTTCACCCAGGTTGAGTAAAGGTTTTTTTAATTTGGGCAAAGAGAACATCAGTTTTGTTTCCTGGTAGCGATGAGCAAATAACATAGGGCCTTAATCTTAAATATGTATATGCATGTTCTCGGAACATTTTAGAACAGAAACAAGGAGGAACAGATCTTGCAGGGGCGGGTGGTGGAGTGTTTTTGTCACTCGCTGTTGAGCAACGTTGCACTCTCCTTTTAACGTACCTAATTAGGTTACCGTTTACAGTGTTGTGGTCATGATGGTCCCATGATATTAGGGAGGCTGGGTGAGGTAAAATCATTTATTGTAACAACCTTTCTATTAGTGAAGGAGGCAAGAGACAGCCTTCCAGTTTCATCAATAGAAGTTGATCCAGTAAATGTTATCTCATCCACCTTGTGTCTCTACTATGTTTATTAGGATTTTTAATGCAACTGCATACAGAACTACACTGTTCAAACCTTGAATTGTACTGATGATTGAGGTCTAAGGAATCTTTTTCAACTTCCAAACTCATGAATGTAGTAGAATTGCAAATTTATTAAGTCTTGCTTGAATGGAACTGAATTATTCTAATATTTCTCCAATGTGTCTAAAGTCTTTTTTTTTTTTTTTTTCCCCCCCCCTCTCCTTCCTGCAGGAAGCTGTATGGTTCCTATCTAACATCACTGCAGGAAATCAGCAGCAAGTTCAGGCGGTGATAGATGCTAACCTTGTTCCAATGATAATACACCTTTTAGATAAGGTTGGGTAATAAAAAAAAAAAAATAATTCTGTACTATTCGCAAGAGGGAAAAGCAGGGCTGTTCTTGAATTTCTGATAAACACCTGTAGACTTTTTTAAATATATTTTCTGCTTTAGTTGATTTAAGGTAAGAGTAAGAAGTAAATTTGCATTTATCACTAGTTAAAGTGTAATACTCTAGTTAATGCCAGTTTAAATTTCCTCTTGTGTCAATGCTTCCCTAATCCATTGGGGAAAAAGTAGTTTAGGGAAGTGACCTTTCTGAGAAATATTTCTTCTTAATACTTTAAATCTAATTACATTAATTTTTAATGAAATAATGAGCCTATACTCAAATGTCAGAGGATTTCAGCATATTTCGTAAGAGTAAAGAATCTGTAATAATTTTTAGATAAATACTTTTAAAGCAGTCTATCAAATGACAGTTTTCTGCTTTCTTTTCTTTACTTGGAAACATAAGGAATTCTTTCTTTATGACATTTCCAAACCCCGGTTGTCTCCAGTTGCTTAAGTTGCCCTACGTACCTGCTTCCAGCAGAGTAATCCCAAATTAATCATGGCCTGGAGCAGGAGGCCACAAAATGAATAAGTCTTTAACACTGTAATTTTAATAAAAGTAAATACAGATTGCACCTTCCTCTTCCGGCACCCTCGGGACCTACCCAGTCCCAAATAAGGGAATTTACCAAATGAAGGGAGGTTCCCTGCCTCCCTCAGCCTGCTGCTGTTCTTGCCGCTGGCTCTGTACCCCAGCACTGCCTTTACCTCCAAGCCTTACCCTGGCTTGTTGGGCTGACTTGTACCCTGTCTGCAGTCCTGCCCAGGCTGCCGGACATGGCCGCCTATCACTAGGGTCCTGCTTGGTAGGGCTCCCAGGTACCAGCCTTCCTCTTAATAGCTTCCCTGGCTGGAGCTCTCTGGTTCAGTAACATCTGTGGTCCTACTAGACTCTGGATGTTGCTGGACCAGAGAAACCTGGTTTTGGTAGATGCAACCTGTACCAGTAATAGCAATAGCTATTTATTTGTGATAGTTGTCTGCTAGCAGCCCTCCCTGCTGTGGGTACAGAACTCTCTATATATGTTCATTTCTCTGTGGTGGGGGAAAGCAGAGCAGTTGTTGGTGGGCATTTCAGGATGCTTTTATTTCCCATCACTTTGTCACTCTTTAATTGCTGGAGAGAAGAGGTTTGCTGCTTTAGTACTAAATGTTAAAAATGCTGGTTTGCTGTGTGTATGGAATGCTAAGTACAGGGTTGACTTTTTTGTCTTGTGTAGTCTGTTTTTATTTTAGTCTCTCTGGTGGAAGGCTTAGGGGATTACCCTCATGGTGAATGGAAATGAGGCAAGAATAGGAGGTTACGACACAGGAGGACAAAATTACAAATCGGAGTAATTGGGGGAGATAAGGATCACCATGAGTCTCTTGCTAGTAGCATGTAGAATTACAAGCACAGTAACTTATAGTTAATACCAATACATTGTAATTCCTGAGAACAGAATTCTGTAAAGGAAGCATAGTGTTTGAATAAATCTAGAGGTTTTTGATTACAGTAATAAACAGTCTGGGTAGGCTTAAAAGCTCACTGCAACCAAACGCTGAATTGCAGCTTCTAAAACAATACAGTATTAATACAGTTGAGTGTTTCTATTGCTACGTTTGCTACAAGGTCCTGATAGAGGATGGGAAAGAATTATTAATTTTGTTTTCTTCACATGCATTCACTACTTCTCTCCTGTGGGTCTACACTGTTCTCTCCCTGCCTTGTAGTTGAAGGCTATACAAGGAGGGCAGTGGGCACATAGCTATGGTAGGTTGAATAGGAGGTAGAGTGGAAGTATGAAGGTAGTATCAGGGAAAACACACACCCTCTCACTAGGTCCTAGCACTGTACAAGATTTTTCAGTCTATTTTAAGAGGCTTTTTTAAGAACAGGTTCAAAAATGATCTGTCGGTAATTGTCTAGGTATACTTGGGGTGCTGGCTCTGCATGGGGGGGGTAGGCTGGATGACTTCTCGAGATTCCTTCCATTCCTACTTTTCTGTGATTCCAAATAATGTACAGCCAACTATTATTGTATTTTAGGGTGATTTTGGTACTCAGAAAGAAGCTGCATGGGCAATAAGCAACTTAACAATCAGTGGAAGAAAAGATCAAGTAAGCTAAATATTTTTTTCAGATTAGTTTACTACGTAACGTTTTTCCTTCATTGACTGTATTAACATGTTAAAAGTGGGGGATTCAGTATTTTAATTACATGACAAAATAAGACACTCTTCAGAGTCATTTAATTGATTTACACTGATTGAGAGAGAGAGTTATAAGAATATACTCTGGTTTCATTTTTGATGTGACCTAAGAATAGGAGTATCAGTGATGATTTTGAGGGATTACAATGAAATTCAGATTGCACTGCAGTGTATCCTAGTGCCTGTCTGAATAAGTGTGCTCAGTCTCCATTAATATTCTTGAGCTGTAGGTACCTATGAATCAAGAGTACAGAAATAAGCATGAAAATGAGGATATTTTGTTTTGCTATGGTTTTTTTAATGGTCCAACTTCTGTCAATGCATATCATTGAAATTACTGTGATAGCAGGATATTTCAGGTAAACTGAGTGGTATTCAGGGTCCAACAATTAAATCTGGACACACAATGTAGCTTGTTTGTCCAGCTTCAAAAGATCAGGTTAAAGCTTTTTTGATGTTTGGTTTGGAGTGCAGAAATTGTAGCAGTGCCTTTCATTGCATAATCATAATATGAAACGTTTTACTTTATGAACCATAAAATCATAAGTTCTGAAAGCACTTATTCCAGTGCTCGTCCCTATGTGAGTAGGCATGCTCCCAGACCTGGAGAATTTTGAAAGCACTGTTCATTGGTCCCTACGTGCCCTGGTTCAACTCATGCTTCTGACCAAGGAGATAAGGAATGCGTGGGGAGGAAGGGGCAGGCCAGCAGTCTCTGCAGTTCCTTCTCATTGTCATATTTGGGGTCAGAACTGCCATTGTCTGCAGTTCCAGCTTTCTCCTTTATCTGTGAATAAATTTAGGTACCTGAAAATAGTATTTTATAGTTCTAGAGTTATAAAGTTTTTTGTCTGATAATTTTAGTGTTAGTTTCCCTGACTTGAAGAGCATCTCCCACATATCCTTTTAGGGTACTGGACTATGCCCAAGACTTTGCGCTTCAACATTTGTCTTTCTACTCGTGATCCTTGGTGAACAAAGACCATCAATGCTGCTTGTATTACCTCAAGGAAACCCACATCATATCAAGCCCACTGCCTGCTGCTTGTTCCCCAGCGATACCCAGGAGGGGTGGGAACCTGGCCTTAAGAAGCCAATAGAAGAGCCACAAGGCCACAATTGGACCTAGGCCAAGGGACCCTCTACCCTGAATAGTGATATGATCAGCAAGGCGCATTCTTCCTGCCACAAAGTCTGACTCATGAGTAAAGGAACCTACCCAAACAGGTCCTACAAGACTCTGCCAAGGGAAGAGTATAGGGAGAATTCTCATAGGCACAAAACTATCTATCTTCCTCCAAACTATCTATCCTCCTTTCTTTGCCCAACAGTTTAAAGAAGTTGAATTCAAACTTATCTAAACTGCAAGTCTGTAAACTCTGCCCAACAAATCTTCAGACCTCCTAAGCCTGACACATGACAAGGAAACCTTCGTATTTAGACAGAGGTGGTGGAGTGGCACCTACCACCACAGTGAGGTGCAGAGAACCTGACCTCTGTTGCTGCTCTGCCCTGAGCCCTCTGCCACTCCAAGTAATCCCTGAGGCTGTCCCCCTTGAGGGAAGGGATGGGGACAGAGCCTCCTATTCCTCCCAGGCTGCAGGGAGTCCCAGGGTGAATTGTGAAATTGCTTGGGTCATAGATGGCTTTTGGACTGTTTAGTTTGAAACCCCTGGTCTTGCACTCCCTTGGAACTGGATTGTGATCCAGTAAAGTCTCCAGTAGCCTCAGGCACATATTTTGGGATATGCCAGCACTGGCAAAAAAAAAGTTAACAGTTGTTTATCCTGCTGTTTTCAACAACTGTGGCACAGACTCCATCTGCTGCAGCTCTGGATATTTGTTCATACAGGACCCTACTCACTCCAGGGATTATACTCCTCCTGAGGATATCCTTGCTTCTCCAGACTCAGAGTCTCCCAGTCCATTGGGTCCCTACATCTTGAGAGAGGTTAACTCTTCCCAAAGAGCTGGCCTTTTGTGGGGAGTCTGTCTTTAAGATATGGTTTTTTTCCCTCTAACTCCTCTGCTGTTACCCTTTTGGAATCAGCTTTCTCATTGGGAGACTGCATGTTGCCCAATAACCCTTTATTTCTTTATACAAAACGCAATGTCCAAGTAAAGAAGACCTGGAATAGCTTGGAACCATCCTCCACCTTGCCTGTCTCAGAATTGTTCATAGCCACTGCTTTGGGAGGCCTCTCTAGCCCTTGTTTGACTCATCTTGTTGGCAGCTGGGGGATGGGTGCCACCAGTACCATCCCACAGAATCAGTCCAGTGTGCTAGAAAGTCATCCCTGCTCTCCCTGT
Source organism: Carettochelys insculpta (assembly GCF_033958435.1). Taxonomy (NCBI): domain Eukaryota; kingdom Metazoa; phylum Chordata; order Testudines; family Carettochelyidae; genus Carettochelys; species Carettochelys insculpta. The sequence goes on along the minus strand of NC_134146.1, from coordinate 31,991,188 downwards.
AAGAGGCCAACTGAAACTGCCTCCAGACCCTATTGAGGAGTGTGCACTGGATCCAGCTACTTCACCATAACTGAGATTGGCATCTTCGGGTGGGGCAGTGATTCTAATGTTTACGCCCCGATGGCTATGGGCAGTTCCTGGAATTCCTTTGCAGAATTGGAGGGGAAGTACAGATTGCTCTTGAGGAGGTTCAAGACTCTTAACACAAGGTCCAGAAAATCTTTCAGTACCTTGGCTCCAGCTGAATAGCATTATTGTTAATAAAGCCATCCTGGAGCCACATAGAGCAGACTGACATATCCCAGCCAATGGTATCCCTACTCCACGAGAGCAAAGAAACAGTACTATGTCCCAATCAGAGGAGCAAAAATTCTGTTTTTGATCTCTCCCCTAACTTTCTAGTAGTCCAGGCCATGGTTGAGAGAGAGAGAGAGGCAAAAACACCCCATCTGTCTTGACTGAGAGAGAGCAAACACCTTAACTTAGTGAGAAGAAAGTTCTTTTCTTGCTCAAAGCCTCTGGTTCAGGACAGACATCTACCCAGCACTAATGGTTAAGAAGGACTTCTCAACTACAGTAGCCCCAGTCTTACGCAGAGGTTGCATTTTTGCACAACCCCACATAAGTCAAAGTTCGCATAACTCAGGGAGGCAGGAAACTGATCAGAGCAGCAGCACTGATCAGTTTCCCCACTCCTGGCAGTGGCAGCTCAGAGGAGAGGGGAAAGTGACCAGCCTGGCTCTCACTGCCCCTGACAGGAATGGGGAGGCTGCCTCCCATGATAGGAGCGGTTTCTCTGCTCCTGTCAGGGGTAGCAGCTGCTCCTGTTGGTGGTAGCAGAGAGTTAGGCTCATTGGCTGCTGCCTCTGACAGGAGTGGCTAAACCTCTCCTGTCAGTGGCAGCAGCTGGTCAGTTTCCTGGCTCCTGCACATGGCTTGCAGCCCAGATCCAGGTGCCAGCTCCCTGCCACTCAGGAGCGTTAACCTGAGATGCACATATCTTGGGGTTCTCCTGTATTCAGGTTCAAGGACTTTACTGTCTCCCATAGCTTATTTCCAAGCTGTCATAGAGGAAGGCCTAATAGTTGCCAGGCTTGCTTGCTAATCAGCAGTACCTGGGACTCATACAGCATCCAGGGCAACAACTGCCATCATAATGTGCAAGGAGTTGTGGGTCCATACTTTGGAGTTTCCCAAGGTAGTCCAACACATGGTTGAGTTATATTTGTTTTTAATCTGAAAGCCAATGATTTTAGTGGCTCCTGGGGCCCCTTCAACTCCCTAGAAATATATATGCCTGTCCCAAAGAAAATTGTACTGTCAGACTGGCCTAGACAGATGGCTCAGCAGTTCTTCCATCAGAGAAAGTAGAGGGTTTAAAAGGTCCACTTCTCTGCAGCTTTTGCGACAGATTCTTCAGACCTGTCCCTGGCTAAATGTTGTGTTTGATGTGTGTTTGAGAGTTGCAGTCACTGAGTCCAAAACCTCTTGTCTTCCACATGGTGTTTGTGGATCATCCTAACATTCATTTCATTGCAGGTGTTTTGGGGGGTGGGGAGGGAAACAAAAACAGAAAACCGGATCAATGGATGCTGAATGTAACTTTATATGTCATCGATGCAATAGTCTGTCCCTGGTCCCTCCATTTCTTATTTCCTCATATTCCTACTGAGAATATTTTCAAATAAGAAGCAGAATTTCTCATACAGCAGGCAGCAATCATGGATTCCTCTTCAGTACCAAGAGAATGGCTTCACTTAATATAGCACTTTTTGAATGCTTGCTCATGTCCATTCCACAATAAATATGTGTGCTCACCACATGCACCAGTGCAGGAAGATTTCCCCTCAGCAGTGCCTGTAGGGGAGCAGCCCTAGTGACTGTCATGCTGGAGTGGCATTTCCATGGCTCAGTATAAGAGGTACTGCATGCTTCCCCCAACCCACAATTTCTTTCTTGCAGCCACTGCATTGGTACCCATCAAGATCCTGGCACTACCCTCAGCACCAGTAGGCTGAAGCCCTGTTGATCTTCTGGCCCCTTTAATGGCAAGCTCCAGTACTCCTTTTGGATCCTATGCACCTATCATCAAGGACATGGTCAGTTTTTCAGAGCAGCATCAGTAGTCTCTGCTGGCTGTGCATCTCCAGCAACTTTGGTGGCCCTGAAGCCCCCACCCCTCCTATTCCCTCAAGACCCCGGAAGCTGTGTGGGACATGAGGCCCCCAGGGTGAGGGCTGACGTGCCAATACTATCAATCATGCAGTCTCCATACCTCTTCCTAGTGGAGGGCAGCACCAGAAAGGGTCCTCCTGACTTTCAAGCTATCTTCCCATCCTACACCCTCTTTCTTGCCGCATGAGGCTGTAGTCAGTATAACTTTGTCCTCTGTCCAGAAACTCCAAAGCAAGGATCTTCTGAAAAATGTGGCACAAAGCCTCAGTATATCCATGGAGGAGATCAGGGAAGAATCAGATCTCTTGTGGACATATTTGTACCTGAAGGTCCCTCAAGAGTGGCATCCACTTATTAAGACTATCCAATAGCTCTGGCAAAACCTGAGCTCCAAATCAAGGTCAAGGGGGGGGTCGGGGGGAGGGGATGGGGGGTAGAGAGGCAATACTTAATCCTGCAGAATGACTAGAATACTTCACCTACCCACAGCCATGGATACTGGTGGCTGAAGTCAACCAGAAAGAGCAACAAGGTCATATGAGCCCATAACCTAAGAACAAAGGAGCTGATCTCTGTGGTTGTAAAGCCTACTTAACTGTACGGCTCCAGTTTTGCATCTTGAACCAGTAGGTGGTACTGAGCTCAAACCTTCATCAACTGGAAAACACTCTTCAAATTCCAGGTGTTCCTATCATCTGAGGCAAAGCAGGAATTAGTCACTGTGCTTCACAAGGGCAAAATGGTGTCTAGGACTTCTATGCAGGTGGCGTTAGACTCCACTAACTCAGTGGCTAGAACAGTGGCCACAGCTATTACTATGGGGTGCAGCTCATGGCTGTAGGTATCTGGCGTGCCGATGAAAGTTCAAAACGCAAGGCCTTTTCTCCGATAAAGACAGTTCCAAGTTTCATGGTCTGAAAAGACTTGCAGGCAGCACTCAAGTCATTGGCTATGTCTGCCCCACCAGATAAATTCCATTTTATTAAAATTGATTTTATAATGCTGGGTTTTATATATTTGATTGAGTATCTTCCCTTCCTACAAAGTCCACACAAAGGCAAGATAATGCTGCTACACTGAATGGCCAAACTTTGACTATTGCAGCAATGCATTGTGGGAATCTGTCCTACAGTTCCTTCAGCCACGCATTCTGTGCCATCCCCCCACAGGCCCTGCTGCATCTCCACCAGTGGCAGTGCTCATGCTGCTGCCTGGTTCCCAGGTCCCCACATATTGGAGAGCTGGGAAACTGACCACACTGCTGTGCCTGGCTCATGGGAGCCAGTAGCCAGGCACAGCAGGGAGCCAGGTTCTGTGCTGGTCAGTTTCCCAGCTCCCGCAAGAGGTGGGGAGCTGGGAGTCAGGTGCCAATCAGTTTCCCCACTCCTTGCCACTTGCAGAAGCTGGAAAACTGACCAGGGTTGCTGTGCTGGTCAATTTCCTGGCTCCTCTGAGTGGTGGGCAGCTGGGGGCCAGGTGCAACAGCGCCAGCCAGCCCCTGGAGGCTAATGAATTTGGTTCGAAGACTTACACACTAGTCTTCATTGGAATTGTTGAATTTGAACTTGACACTACTCCCACCAATGTTATGATATCTATGTTAATGCTCCCTAAATCAAGCTAATGGTATTTAAAGTGAAGACAGTCACTTGGTACAATCAAGCTAACTGCCTTAAATTGCAATTTATCTCATAGTGTACAAGTAGCCTTTGGAGAGCCACACTCTATCCTCCCCTGCAACCTCTCAGAGGAAGCCATTTAAACCCTAACCTTCAGAGTTTTATTCCACGCTACCAGGCAGGACTATACCCATCATAGGAGCAGACACAAAAATAGGCATCCCACACACTTGTCTTCTGGTCAGAGCCAAGGAGCCTCTAAGAAGCCCTCAAGCTCCAAACCTCAGTTTTAAAGGTGTGACCAGGGACAGAACACTAGTCCACAACCTGATTATGTCTCTGTCTCTCTCTCTCTCTCTCCCTCCCCCTCCCCCCTCCCCTCCGTGCCCCGCCCCCATCCACCTGTTGTGAACCATCTGTCTCACTTACATCACTCCTGGGCCCAGATTACTTTGCACTGCTGGGTCTTGAGCATGGTAGGGTTGGGATGTCCCATATCCAATTCTACACCCTCCTCCATTCCCACCCACCTTCCCCATCCCTCTTCATGGACCCTTCTCACAAACATCTCCTTATATAGGAGGTGCAATCACTTTTTGCAAGAGCACCAGTAGAGGAAGTTCCTTAAGATTTCCAGAGGCAGGGACTTCTGCTCCCCTTATTGTCTTTATCCCTAATACCAAAAGGGAGCTAAGGCCTATCCTGGGCCTACAGAATCTGAATGAGTTCAAAAAGAAGTTCAGCCCTGCACCCTAGAGACAGACTGGTATACCACTCTTGACTTGACTTCTGTGTATCAATTCCAGCACATAAAAGATTCCTCAGATTTGTGGTCACAGGCCAACACTGTCAGTTCACTGTACTACAGTTGTACCCTGCCACAGCCCAGGTGCGTTCACAAAGTGTATGGGAGTGATGACAGCCTTACTGTGCAAGAACTGCGTGTTAAGATATTTCCTTATCTAAGCAACTGGCTCCTTGGAGGTGAGTTCCAGGAGCAGAATATAGACACTTGGCACTGGTATTAACTACATTCACAAACTTAGGACTCCTAAACTTGACAAAGTCCATGCTGGTCCCAACACAAGATATACTTCATCAGAGCTCTCCTGTTTTTCACACGTGCAAGTGTCTCCCTGCCCAGGGCTCATTTCTAGGCCATGGCAAGCATCAGTAGGCTCAGCCAATGTCCTACCACTATGGTGATAAATTGCTTGACTTTTGGGCCACATGGCAGCCTGCATTCATGTGTTGCAACATGTCTGGTTGCACCTTTACCCCTTACAGGCCTGTTTATCAACAAAGTTCAGGCTTCCTGGGACACACTGGACAGCCTGGTCACCCTATTTCTGGTGATTGAGTCCCTCAACTGGTGGCTTCAACTACAGTTGGCTTGTGCAGGGATGCCCTTTGTTAAACCCCCAACCCAAAGATGAATTGGACATGGTTTGGGGGGTGTACCTGGGCACAGTGTCAGGGCCCAGGACTTACGGTCTCAGCTGGAACTAGCGTAGTGTCAGAGAGCTCAGAGCTGTTTGCCTGGCTTGCTAGGCATTTCAGTCCCAGCTTCAAGGCAAGTGTGCTTTGGTACCAATGGAAAACACCACAGTAGAGATCTGTATATACAGAGTGGTTCTTACTCTTCTCCCCGTGCAAGGAAACTCTCCAGTTTTGGGGCTTAGGTATAGTCCGATATATGTAGCTACAAGCCTCATAATAGTCAAAGCACAAAACAATCTTGTGTATAGTCTCAGCTGCTGATTCAGTACTCTTGGGTGGTCCCTCAGGGTAGACCTTGCCCTTTCTATCTTATACAGGTGGCTTCATCCCCATGAGAACCTCTTTGTAACCCAACAGAACAGGAAATGCCACAGGTTCTGCTGCTTACAGAACCACAGCTGTGGCCTTTTAACCTCTCATGGTCAAGCCACCTTCTATGTACATTCTCACACCTTTTGCTGATCCACAAGTTCCTCCTCAAAGTCCAACAGGACAGGGCACCAGTTGTCCCCATAGCACTGGCATGGCTCAGAAAACAGCTTCAGCAACATGGTGAACCTATCAGTGAACAGGCTGATGACTCTGACTCTTCACCCAGACTGCATATCATAGGATGTTCGAGAGGTGCAGCACCCCAACCTGTAGTGTCTCTCCACTTCAAGGGGTGAAATCTCCATAGCTGAACTGTCTGGAGATGGTGTGCTCTGATTTCAGATAGAGAAGTTCTTCTGGGTAGCCATAAACTTTCTACCCACACAACTTATCTGGTGAAGTGGAAATGTTACTTCCCCATAGCAAGCATCTATCTCTTCAGCACTCTATTTTCTGCACGTGAAGCAACAGGAGCTGGCCATATCTATTAAAGTACATCTAGCAACCATCTCAGTGTTTCATCCCAGAACGTAAGGCAGTTTGCTCTTGGGGTTGCCAGTGGTGGGTCGCTTTCTTAAAGGTTTGGACTGGCTGTATCCACAGGTCAAACACCTGTGCCATAGTGGGACCTTAATGTCATCTTTTTCAAGCTCATGGAAAGGGTTACCCTGGCTACCTGCCCTTTTATCTTGCATCTCCTACAAGGTGGCCTTCCTATTATTCAAAACCTTGGTCAGATGTGTGTGAGAGTTGCAAGCCCTCACCTTGGAACCTTTTGTACACTGCCTTTTTAGGAAAAAAAATGCAGCTACACCTGCACCTTGTGTTCCTATCTAAGGTAGTATTGTCTTTTCATGTAAACCTGGACATTTTTCTTCTGTCATTCTTCCCAAAACTCCATGCCAACAGCAAGGAGTGAGCATGCCACTCGCTAGATGTGTAACATGCTCTAGCCTCTTACATAGAGTGCACCAAGCCATTTCACAAGTCACCATTGCTCTTTGTCACTGTAGCTGAGAGAATGAGGGGACTCCCAGTTACAATCCACTGTATCTAATCCTAGATCACATATATCACAACCTGCTACAACCTGGCCTATATCCCAGTCCCAGTGTTAGTGGTCTACTCAACTGGACATCATCTGTGGTGTTCCTAGTGCAGATTCTTATCCAGGACACCTGTAGAACAGTAACATGGTCCTCCATCTGCACCTTTATGACCCATTACAACATCACCCAGCAGATAATGGATGAAAGGCAGGGCATTTCTTCAGTCAGCATTTCACTGAGATCTGAACCCATCCTTGATACAAATTGCAGGTAAGTCTCAAATTGGACAATGAGCAGTCACTCAAAAATGGGAGATACACATCTAGAGGTGGAAGGGACCTCAGGAGGTCATCTAGTGCAGTCCCCTGCCCTCTTGGCAGGCCTAGGCACCATCCTTGGTATCTATTTGCCCTGCTCCCTAAATGGCTTCCTGAAGGATTGAGCTCACAACCTTGGGTTTAGCAGGCCAATGTGCAAACCACTGAGCTATCCCTGTCTCCCCACCTCTGAAAATAATGTTGCTCATGTCCATTCCAAACATGCTGCCTCTCTGTTGATATACTCTGGTAAGAAAGAACTGAGTAGGTGATATGTTGGCAGGGGCCTATATACAGCACCATGAAGGCATCAATTGAAGGGGCTCCACAGCCAACCCAACAGGTACTGCTAAGGAAAATCTTCCAGTGACCGTGCATGTGTATACATATTGGAATAGATGTGTTCAACATATCTTGAAGAACAGCAGTTCCTAGAGGCAAGTAATCATTTTTTTCTCGTTGCCCCCAACTAGCCTAGACAGCTTTAGTTCCCTAACCTCCAGCAATGTCACTGGTGCCAGTTGTTACTTTTATGCATCCTGATTTCCTGACACAAGGAAATGGCAAGATCATGAATACGAACCACGTGCATCTCAGAGCCTGGATGGTCTTTTTGGTTTTTTAAAATGGGCATCACTCTTAGAACAACTGTGTTGGAAAGTTAAGAATATCTTTTCTACCAGTAGGAAGGATTCTGCTTTAAAATGTTACCTATGTAGAAGCACTTTCCTATTTCAGTACATCAGCCACCTGCTCCTCAAAGGTTGCACATATTCCTCATTCTGGGCTATGCTGTTTCCATAATCACAGCAGATTTGTCTTTCAGCTGCTTATGGATCCAGTTGGCAACAATCAGTGCACACCATCTACCTTCACAGAGCTGCTCTTTCTTCACGGCCCTAAAGAGTGGCAGATTCTGGAATGGCCTCTTCAGATCCTCTTGTGTTTGTGGTTTTTTTGTTTTTTTTTAAGTAAAACAAAAACCCAAACACTACTACTTAATGGGACTTGAAACTTGTTCTCTCAATACCTTATGTCTTATTTTGAACAATTAGCTTCATGCTCTGGCTCTCCTGTCCACAAAAGTCACATTCCTGGCATTCATCACCTCAGCCAGGAGGGTTGGTGAACTTTGAGCTCTGGTGGATTATTACTACATTATATTCCATAAGGATAATATTTCATTATGCTTACATCTTCAAATCAGTCCCATAGTAGTCTGGCTTTCATCTGAACCAGTCATCACTTGCTTGTATTTTTCCCAAAACTTCATGTGTTCTCAGAAGCAAGGAAGCTCCATTCCCTCACCATTTGCCTCGCAGTCTTTTACCTGCAGAGGACAAAACCAATCTGGAAGACTCCAAGACTTTGTCACCGTGATGGAAACAGTCCAGGCTCAGGCTATATCTTATCAAAGAATTTCAAAATGGGTCTTGGACGGTATTTTGCTGTACTATCAGTTGTCTAATCTTCCTCTTCATTCTACAAGAGCACAAGCAATGTCTGTGGCATCACTTCCAGAAGTACTTGTACTTGGCGTCCACAAGGCAGCTACATGGAGTTCCATCCACATGTTTGCAAGAGCCTTGATACAAGAAGTCCTTCATTCAGCAACATTGTCTATACCTTTGCATTCTCCTACTATTTTAGTATTGCTTGTTAATCATTCACAGAAAAATACACATAGGACCAGCACTTGAAGAGAGAGTTGCCTACCTTGTAGAAACTTGAGGTTCTCTGAAATATATGGTACCTGTCTATATTCCACTGCCTACCCTACTTCCCCTATGCTTCATATCTTTATTTCATGATAGAGCGAGAACAGGAGAGGTTTATCTCCTCATTCAGAAGCACAAGATGAGCCCATGCCGACCAACAGACAGAGCTTTCAGAATCCTCCAACTCGGGGCAGATGGAGCATACTCATACCCTCAGTAGAATACTGATAGGGACCACACAATTCAAAAAACTTCCAGTTCTGTAGTACCTTTCTAGTAGCTGTATTACTAAAAAGTAAGCAACTTTTTTATATTGTTGAATATATACTTTGGAGGGTTTTTTTTCTTATTTGGTGTATTCTTTCCTTCTTATCTCTTCTATTTATTTAAAAGGCTTTTTGTATTGCCAGTACTTTCTCTTCCTTTTCTTGCATCTTTTTTACCTTTCACTAGTCACCTTTACATTTTAACATATGTTGCTTTCTTTTCTAGGTGGCTTATCTAATTCAACAAAATGTAATTCCTCCCTTTTGCAACTTGTTAACAGTAAAAGATGCTCAAGTTGTGCAAGTAGTGCTGGATGGACTAAGTAATATATTAAAAATGGCTGAAGATGAAGCAGAGACCATAGCCAATCTTATAGAAGAGTGTGGAGGTATGTTTTGTGATTGACTAGTTTGTTTTCTTGTTATAACTAACAGTTTGGACATTAACCACAAATATATTCACAGACTTTGCTGTTTGTTACATCTTTGTCTTGTTAATTGTTTGTAACAGATCTTAGTATCAGGTTCATGTGATCAATGATGAGATATTTTAACAAACTTCTGTATTTGAAGTAACCTTAAATTGAGTATACATAGTTTATGTGACCTTACTAGACGATGCATTAGTAATTGGGTTATGGGACTGAAACTTTTCCAATTTTATGTCAAATTTATATTGCTGTATTTTGCTAATTTAGTACATAGAGTTTGTCTTTCCCTCACAGGCTGTAAACTTAATGAGACGTGATCAAATTATGCCAAGATGAATTTTAAAACAAAATACTAACTGGTAGCTTGTTAACAGCTTTCAGTTACAGGGTTTTTTTTTTTTGTTTTGTTTTTGTTTGTTTTTTAATTGTTAAATGCTAAATATCTACCAGCCAGTTGGAGCTCATTCAGGAAGGCAAACCGTTTTAAGAGTAAACGTTTAATTAAATTACCACTACATGTTCTATGGAAAACTCCTGTGTTGCAGGTAAAATCATGGAGATAAGAAATTGATGCTCTTAGAAATCAGAAAAACAAAGTCCATGAATGTATGTGAATAGATAAAATTCAGAAGGGAACGTAGTAAACTGAGAGGTATTTGAGTAACTACATTATATATTAAACTCTTGATACTTAGCCATGTCTATATCTGCTGGATGGATAGGTATTATATACAGCTGCAAAACACACTTGGGCTGTGTCTACAGTAGCACCTCCCTTTTGAAAGGAGAGTGCTAATGAGACACTTAAAGGTATCCTAATGAGGCACTGCAGTGAATATGCAGCACCTCATTAGCATAATGGCATCCACGGCACTTTGAAAGTGCCACTTTCAATTGCACATGGCTCATCTACATGAGGTCCTTTTCAAAAGGACTCTGCACACTTTGAAACCCTCTTATTCTTATAACCAAATATTTTGAAAAAGGTTTGCAGTGTAGATGAGCTGCACTCAGTCATGCCTCATTAGCATACCCTTAAGTGTCTCATTAGCATACCCCTTTCCAAAGGGGCGTGTTAGTGTAGATATAGCCCAGTTGTCTAGGTCAGGATCAGCAACCCTGGCACGGAAGCCAAAAAGTGGCGTGCAAGCTGATTTTCATCAGTATATGAGGCGGGGGCTCAGCCCTGCCCGTCCTGCCCCATGCAGCCAGGAGGTTGCTCAAAGCCAGACCACCTTTGGATTGACAAAAGACCAGGTAATACTACCAACCGCCACCGAAATGGTAAATCTTAACATCTTTATTAATACGGCTACGCTGCAACCCTATTTCAAAATAAGATGTTTGAAATAGCTATTCTGAAATATCTTAATTTGAAATAACACAGCAACACATAAAATGCATTTTGAAATAGCACCAACTATTTTTGAAACAGTATTTCCGGATCAATAGCACTTTTTCAAACTAGTGCCATAGGAATCCATTGTGACCTATTTCAAAATATCATTATTCTGTGTCTTAATGGTGCCTATTTTGAAATAGGCATTATTCTTCTTTCACTTGCTGTGTCTACACTTAACATTCCTCTTTCGAAAAAGCAATGCAGTGAGGGAAATCGAAAATGCAAATGAGGCACTGATTTACATATCTCGTGCTTCACTTGTATAATCTCTTTTCGGAACAGTCTTTTGAAAGAAAAAAAGCAGTGTAGATGGGACTCTTTCGAAAATAAACCCCATCTTCAGAAGAACCCTTCTTTCTGTTTTGTTTCAGGAAGAAGGGTTCTTCCAAAGATTTTGTTTTGTTTTCAAAAGAGCCCTATCTACACTGCTTTTTTTCTTTTGAAAGAATCACTTCCAAACAGAGCTTATGCAAGCGAAGCATGAGATATGTAAATCAGTGCCTCATTTGCATTCCTCTTTCGAAAGAGGAATGCAAGTGTAGACACACCTATGGGGGTGACCAATTGGGAAATAATGCACCTGCTATTTCAAAATAGTGCGTGCATAGTGTAAACCAGTGGTTCCCAACCTTTTCAGTAATATGGCACACTTCAGTGAAACAATTTGACAGCACACCATTTTTTTCAGCTGAGTAGATTGCTCATAAATGGCATGTTTACTTACTTTTGCCATGGTTACAGTCTTACTGGAGGGGTTTGCAACACTGCACATATAACAAGCTAAACAAGGCTGAAATCCATTAATGTTTCAAATCCACCACAGTCTACGTCATCTTAGACAGAGAGCACAGAAACATTTTCAAAATCTTCTCAATGCCATGCTAGGGATTTTGAGTACATGAGTAATTGTTGAAAGCATTCTCCCCTCCCCACCAGCCTGTTGGCGCAACGATGTGGCATCTAAAATATGCCCCAGCTCTAACAACTTCCACCCTTTCTCTTTCCATTGCCACAGCTTGTAGTGGAGGTAGGCTCTCTGACAGCCTGCTCAGGGTGGGAGGCATCATTTCAGCTGCCTCCTGGTGCAAGTGGCGTCCTGCCCGGTCAGCATTTACCCTCACGATGTCTGTGTGAAAATAGCCACCGTGGGGGAGAAGCTGATGAATCTGGTGCAAGCTGGGACTTGGTCAGTCTTGTTGCTTGAGCCCCAACTGGCTCAGGGATTGTCAGTCCATCCTGTCGTCATAGTTGCTAGTATAGCCCTAGCCTTAGTACTTTAAAAAGTGTCACTGGCACTTGGATCACACACAGAGATCAAAAAATCAAATTTCGTCACTCCGCCTCACAAAGGTTGCTGACTTCTGGTCTAGGTTACCATAGTTCTTGAGCAACTCACATATTTATTACTCCAATCCCCAGGAACCTTTTACAGTTGGAGAACTGAGGTATAAAGTGACTTGCCCATAGCAACACAGGAAGTGTGAGACAGAGCTGACAATTGAGTGTCAGTTGATTGATTTTTTTTTTTTTTTAACTATGACTCTAAGGCAGCATAAAACTCTCTGCAATGTCTAACTTCATTCAGTACTTGTTGGATAAGTATGAATGGTAAAACACATTTCAGGCTTTCTCTTTTATCTGCCATAATTCAGCAGTTAAGGGCTTGTCTACTCTTCTCAGAGTATTAAAAGAAACATCAATTTTATTTTGATATAATAGCACAGAAAACCCTTTTGCATGTTTTCCAAGTGTGACTACTGTGTAGTTGTACCTTTAAACCCAACCATTCCTGCCAAATCCCCAATGAAGCCAGGTGCACACTAGAGAGCTGATTATCTTCCATGTAGACTAATTTTATGGAAATGTGATTGGGAAATATTATCCAGTTCATCTCAGTGACTCGTTTTAAAAAGTCTCTTTATTTCCATTGATATTTGTGATGCCTTTGTAGTGGTGATGAATTAAGTGAATTTTAAGTATAATCTCTTGTACCTAAATAATTTTCCAGACTTCTGCCTTTATAATTTTTAATAGTAGTAATAAAACTACTTGATCCATAGTATAATGCATAATAGCCATTACTTTAGAACTTACATTATCACATCTTCTGGATGCAATCGTCTGGATAAGGAATTTCTTGTGTAGAGTCCAGATAACTTGAATTAAAATAGCAGATTCTTCCCATTGTCTTGATCAGCATTCCTCTATTTTTACATAACCTAATACACTGTGGGCACCAGTAGAAAATGTCTTAGATAGAGGGGAATTTTTCAGGCTTCACAATGGTAAAATGAGAGCAAAAATTGTCTAATGTCCAAAGCCGTGTGTTAATATTATAAATACTTGTTCTGCAGGGCTACTGAAGGGTCAAAGAGGAGCACGTGTGTTTCTTTACTTCATAAAGTGAACTTAGATACCTTACATACAAAAGGCTTACATTTTATTGTTCCCAGAATTTTTAAAAATAAACATCTTGGCTGACATTTCTTGACGTGTATGGGCCAGATCAAATAATTGAAAATCCAGAGAATGGCAAATTGTGATGCTGCAATGCTATATACTAGAAACAAGAGAGATCACCCACTTCTGGAGCTAGAGTCCTGTTCAGTTAATACGGCAAGCATTAGATGGTCAGATAAATGAGATTCTACTGTATTTTAGTGCTTTGTTCAATTCATCTTTTCCATATTTTTAAAAGGGCTGGAGAAAATTGAACAGCTACAAAATCATGAAAATGAAGACATCTACAAACTGGCATATGAGATCATTGATCAGTTCTTCTCTTCAGATGATGTAAGTATATAGTAGCAGTGACATCTGCTCTGTTTTGTCATTTAATTTTTGCTTATAAACCTGGTTTAGGAGGTAATTACAACAGTTCTTAAATCTGTGTAAGCATTATAGCATTATTTGTGGTTATCTGAGTGACAAGGTGTCAGGCTGTTCAGTTTTATTATTCTGCTACCCAAGAGCATATGTCCAAGGCTGCAGTGCTATATCATGTTATACAAATAAATGATTCATGCCCTTAAAACAAAAGTCACTGAAATTCTTTTGTGTTTATCAGTAAAACAGAGTAAAAAGACATTAATGTTGACAATAAAAAAAATAATTGGTGGCTCCAAATTAGCAGGCTCGGTAACTTCAAAAATTCCTATCAAAACAAAGCGGTCAAGTAGCACTTTAAAGACTAGCAAAATGATCTGGGGAGCTTTCGTAGGACAGACCCACTTCTTCAGACCATAGCCAGACCAGAACAGACTCAATATTTAAGGCACAGGGAGCCAAAAAGTGTAATCAAGGAGGCCAAATCAGAAAAAAAAATGATCAAGGTGAGCAAATCAGAGAGTGGGGTGGTGGTGGGAAGGTCAAGAATTAGATTAAGCCAAGTATGCAGACAAGCCCCTATAGTGACTCAGAAAATTCCTATCCCGGTTCAAACCATGTGTTAATGTGCTGAATTTGAATATAAAAGCCAGCTCGGCTGTTTCTCTTTGAATAGCAGTGCGAAAATTTTCTTTCAGTAACACGCATATTCTTAAGTCATTAACAGAATGCCCCATTCCATTAAAATGTTGACTAACTGGTTTGTGGATCTGGAGTGTTTTGATGTCTGTTTTGTGCCCGTTGACCCTTTGTCTAAGGGAGTTAGAAGTCTGTCCAATATACAAAGCATCTGGGCATTGTTAGCACATGATGGCATATATAATGTTAGTAGAGGAGCATGAGAGAGTGCCCGTGATTCTGTGAGTAACCTAGTTAGGTCAGTGATGGTATTTCCAGAGAAGATATGTGGACAAAGCTGGCAGCAGGCTTTGTTGCAAGGAAGGGTTCCAGGACTGGTATTCCTGGGGTGTAGACTGTGGCTGTTGGTGAGGATCCTCATAAGGTTGGGAGGTTGTCTGTAGGAGAGAACAGGCCTGTTGTCACCTAGGGCCTTCTGGAGTGTGGCATCCTGATTAAGTATAGGTTGTAGGTCTTTAATAATACGTTGCAGTGGTTTGAGTTGGGGGCTGTAGGTAATAACCAGTGGTGTTCTGTTCTTGGATTTTTTGGGCCGATCTTGGAGTAGCTGGTCTCTGGGTCTTTGTCTGGCCCTGTTGATTTTGTTTTTTTGCTTCTCCTGGTGGGTAATTCAGGTTTATGAATATTTGGTAAAGATCTTGTAGTTTTTGGTCTCTGTCAGTTGGATCAGAGCAAATGCGATTGTATCTAAGAGCTTGACTGAAAACAATGGATCTAATTATGTGTGCAGGATGGAAGCTAGAAGGGTGTAGGTAAGTATAGCGATCAGTAGGTTTTCGGTACAGTGTAGTACTGATCGGGCCATCCTTGATTAGTAGTGTAGTGTGCAGGAAATGTATCTCTTGCTTGGAGTAATCAAGGCATAAGTTGATGGTGGGGTGTAGTTTGTTAGTCTGTGGAATTCTTCTAAAGTCTCTATACCATGGGTCTAAATCATAAAGATGTCATCAATGTATCTTAAGTACAAGAGGGGATGATAAGGCATGAGAGCTGAGGAATCGTTGTTCCAGGTCAGCCATAAATATATTAGCATATTGTGGGGCCATACGGGTGCCCATAGCAGTTCCACTAATCTGGAGGTATAAATTGTCCCCAAATTGGAAATAACTGTGTGTGAGAACAAAGTTACAGAGATCAGACACCAGATTGGCTGTGGTGACATCAGGGATGGTATTCCTGATTTGCTTGTAATCTATCTTTATGTAGAATATTAATGTACAGAGCCTCTACGTCCATTGGGGCAAGGATGGCTTTATCAGGAACTTTTCCAATATTTTGCAATTTCCTCAGGAAGTCGATGGGATCTCGGATATAGCTGGGAGCGTTGGTGGCATAGGGTTTGAGGAGGGAGTCCACGTAACTGGATAGTCCGGTGGTAAGGGTGCCAATAATCAAAATGATGGGGCGTCCAGGGTTTCCAGGTTTGCAGATTTTGGGAAGTAAATAAAATAATCCAGGCTAGGGCTTAAATAGTGTGTCTGAGTGAATGAGGTCCCGAGTAGCAGCAGGGAGTTCCTTAAGTAGTTGTTGTAATTTCTTTTGGAATTCCAGTGTGGGATCAGCGGGGAGAGATCTGTAAAATTTGGTGTTGGAGAGTTGTCTGCCTGCCTCCTGTTCATAGTGTCACTTATTCATGACAACAACAGCACCCCCTTTGTCAGCTGGTTTGATTATGATGTCTGGGTTATTTTTGAGACTGTGGACAGCATGGCATTCAGCATAGTTGAGATTGTGTCTCACTTGGCATTGTTTGTGTATAATGTCAGCCTGCACACAGTTGTGGAAGCACTGTACGTAGAAATCCAGCCTTTCACTATGACCCTCAGGGGGAGTCCACATACAGTAGTTCTTCTTTTGTGGTTGGTGGCGGGGGTCAAGAGAGTCAGACTGTTGTTCATAGGTGTGCTGGAAAAATTCCTTTAGACTGAGGCGGCGAAAGAAGGCTTCAAGGTCACCACAGAATTGTATTAAGTTTATGGAGGAAGTAGGACAGAAGGAAAGACCCTGAGATAAGAGATTCCTCTGCAGGGCTGAGTTGGTATCTGGAAAGGTTAACTATTGTTAGCTGAGCTGTTGTTATTGTGGTTGAAGTATCCTGAGGAATGAAGTAATGTAGAAAATTTATTCTCCTTTTTTTTTTTTTTTTGTAGAAAGTGGAATTGTGTTTTTATAAATTTCTTGTCTAGCACTGGTAAAGTCTCATACTGTGTGGTCTTGCGTGGATGCCTGTTTGATAATTTCGAGTTCAGAGAGTTCATTTTTGATCATCTTTTGTTTATTGTAAAGGATTTTGATCAAGTGGTTCCTCAGTTTCTTAGTGAGCGTGTTGCATAAATGCTCGCTGTAGTCAGTGTAGTACATTGATTGTAATGGGTTTTGTACTGTCAGTCCTTTGGGTACAATGTCCATTTTCTTGCACTTGGAGAGAAAGATGATGTCTGTCTGAATCTGGGTGAGTTTTTTCATGTAATTGATGAATCTCCATTCCAAGCGGCTAAATGTAGTGCCTTGCATGTTGAATAGTAACGGAGAGGGAGCCATGCTAGTCTATATACTATCAAAACAAAAAGCAGTCAAGTAGCACTTTAAAGACTAGCCAGATAGTTTATTAGGTGAGCTTTCATGGGACAGACCCACTTCTTCAGACCATAGCCAGACCAGAATAAACTAAATATTCAAGGCACAGAGAACCAAAAACAGTAATCAAGGAGGCCAAATCAGAAAAAAATGATCAAGGTGAGCAAATCAGAGAGTCGGGGGGGGAGGTCAAGAATTAGATTAAGCCAAGTATGCAGATGAGCCCCTATAGTGACTCAGAAGATTCCCATCCTGGTTCAAAATTCCTATTTAACTTTATGCAGCAGCCATTTAAACCAGAAACCAGTACATGAGCATTATTTAATCCAGATTCATTTGGACATCCAAAGTAGTAATAACTTAGAGACATACTTAAATGGCATTATAATGTTAAGTGCCAAAGGTATTGTGGATTATTTCAGTCATCTTGAGAACAGTTTGGTGTTATCTTCATTTAGAAGTATTGAAATATACATTGCCATGTATCCTGAAAGTGCACATTTATTTTTAATTGTGCTAACGGAAGCTGCCCCCTCAATTTTGACTCTTCTTTTTTTGTCTGTGTAGTGTTGCTACATTCTGTTAGACAGCTGCCACATTTCACCCTGCCTATATCAGTTTGAAATTAGTACTTAAAGTGCTTGGGGGTGGTTCTGAGTGAAAGGTATATAAATGTAGTATTGCTGGTTGTAGACTACATGCTGTCAGACTGCTACAAATAGGCTAAATCAACATTTCTGTAGTCTTTTACATAGTTTAGCTAGATTTATCTATTGTTTAAAACACATCTAGTCTGATATAGAAGCTTTAGAATCATCCTGTGATATAAAACTTGTTTCAGCTATTTGTTCCAACTGTACCCAATTGAAGAACTTTTTTGTTCTTTTATAGATTGATGAAGATCCTAGCCTTGTTCCAGAGGCAATACAAGGTGGAACATTTGGTTTCAATTCGTCTGCCAATGTACCAGCAGAAGGGTTCCAGTTTTAGAGTGATATTTTGGCAGTTAGGTACAATGCAGCACTGAATAAAAATGGTTTGACCCATCAATCTTGGCTCATGGGATCCGCTGCTGCATTAAATCGGAAAAGAAAATGTGAAGATTTCATTTGGAATCACAGAAAAGCCCAAATGAAGTCAAGATGGCGAGTGGGTGCGAGTGAGAATGAGTGGCAAAATGTAATGAAAAACTTC
Organism: Carettochelys insculpta; assembly: GCF_033958435.1. Taxonomy (NCBI): domain Eukaryota; kingdom Metazoa; phylum Chordata; order Testudines; family Carettochelyidae; genus Carettochelys; species Carettochelys insculpta. The sequence goes on along the minus strand of NC_134146.1, from coordinate 31,973,043 downwards.
ACTGAATGCTTATTTAGATTGTTCAAAGAAAAAGGGCTATAGGTCAAAGATCTTCAGTGCCTGAGAAGGAACAATGACTTACTAGAGCAACTGGGGGGGGAAAATGCAGTACTATTATCATCAAGCTTTGTAAGCATAAAAGAGAATAGGATGCCCATATTAAGTCCAAGGAGAATGAGCCCAGGCCTTGCTATGAAGCACCGTGTGAGTGGACAGCATTGAGTGAATGTCTGGACTCAGCTGTGGAGCCAGGCTCAAGTTTCAAATCTGGGGCTCTTCACTGATGAAGCAGGCTCCTAGTCCTGGAGTGGCGTGTGTACGAGAGTATGGTTGTGATGCTGTATGTGAACGCATGCAAGCTTGATTCACCTTCAGGGGGCTGATAATACACCTAGTAAATTATCAAAATGAGTTCATAAGTGTTAACTTACACTGGACACAAAAATAAAGACCGGTTTAGCAGCAGACTCTGGTTTACTCCTGCAGCCTGTTTTTTTTCCTTTCCCCCTTTTTCTTTTAGTTATTTTTAATTTCTTTCCTGTATGGCTTATTATTAGTTGCTTGTAAAGTCAGTTTTCAGGAAGGCTTCCCTGTGCATTTGCACCAGATGAATGTTTGATGTTATGAAAGGCTTTCCATATCATCAAAACAAATTTGTGTAGATTTTTGCATGAAAAAACCATCATTTCCCTCCAAATAGACTGTGTTGCAGTACTCAAGTTGCCATGGTAGAAAACAGTAAAATGTGGTAATAAAATCATCATCCTTTTCATTTTCAAAGATAACATAAATTCTCTCTTTGCATGTGGTAATTTACAGCATAGCTCATTTTTAGATTTTGTTGAGTCCTGTAACCAAATGTTTCCTTTGTGGTAGAATACCGTGCTGTTCAATGTTACTTGTTTTCAAACTTTGTTTTCTATGAAAATGATATGGAAACTTCTAAAAATGAAATTTGGTGCATATGTACTGCTGAATAAAGATTGAAGAAGAGGTGTGAATAGATGTACAAATCCAAGTCCTGGTTGAACACCTTTAATAATATGCCTAATCTGCCCAATTGTTTTAGACTCTTTTTAACTTAGATGTAGGCAACCATGAACAATCTATTTTGAGCCACTTTAGAGAGAAAACTTTGTTTTTTTAAAACTTGCATAAAAAGCATGCAAGTGTTTTTATAATTGGAGTAATGCCTCAGTTTCGAGGTTCTGCACACTAAATTAAAGGTGACATTACATTACAAATTTGTATAAAAAGGAGAACTCTTTATAAGGTGGCTCATTGTAGGAAATGCTGTGCCTTCCCCTTTGAGCACAAGTGTTGCATGAACAACAGTTTGCTATAAATAAAACATACCAGATTAGTCACCATTAGCATCTATATCTACCTTGTGTTTTTAAAATCAACTGGCAGTTCTGAAACACTGTAGAATGGATAAAGATTATTTTGTGATCATAACTCTTTGTTGGACTAGAGTATTTTTACAGCATTCCTTGTCATCAGAAACATGGTTAAAGTTAAAACTAGAAGCAGCAGAAAACTAGCTTGTGAAATTTATCTAAGTAGAGTGCAGGCTAGGCTGTCTTGGGGAAATAAACATTAAACCTTTAAAAAAAAGTTTGTATTATTTGGTGTGTCTTTTGTATGAACTCAAATTATAGGCGACAAATCGTTTAACAATGTTCATATTAACTGTAACTTCCATACCTTTTTAACCCTTTAATCTGTTTCAGACATACCTCTCTACCTGCCAAAGGCCCCAAACATGGGATTCAGTATGGGGCACAAATCCAAAGAGAAGAATATGAACTGTTACTCATGTGGGAAACTTAAGAATGTAAATAGCTTTGTGCAACTTCACTTCCCTGTTTCTTTATATCTAATAAAAATATTCAATAATCAGTGAGATGACACAGTTTCTATGGACTAGGAATAGGTGTGGGACTAAAATGAGTGATTCTTTATATGAATTACATTTCACAGTAAGTTACATTTTCAGCTCTGACATAAAGTGGGTATATGAGGGTGTGACCTTTTCATGCAGTGTAGTACATTTGTAATTCCATCAGGTGGTCAGTTAACATTGAGCAGAATTACATAAATAATTATGTTGCACCAGTATTATCTTTTTGCTTTCAATTTGCAATTCAGATCTTCCCCCAAAAACACAGTTGGCATGTGAGTTTTCACACAATCTTTTTGTAGCCATGTTGGTAACAGAACTGGGAGTGGAACCAGATTTCCTGACTCGAAGATTAATCCTCTATTCATTGTAAAGTGATGCCTCCCTGGTTTAATATTGCAGGTTAAGTATGGTTATGGTATCTTTATGTATAGAACAGGTATCTTCATTTACTGCCTCCATTTGATACCATTACAGTGAGATTTTTCTAAAGCACCTAAATAAGTTTGGATATTAATTGTGCGATTTGGGTACAATATCTTCCAACCATGTGCAGATTAATTTTTAATGTGTAAAACGTGCAAATGTGCACCAACAGTAAAAACAAAATTTAGCTGTGGGCACTGTAATCAGATGGGCAGCATTTGAATCTTCCCTAAGTAGCTGTACAAGCACACACCTTACAGGGAACAGTGGTTGGATGTGTAATGTATTTAAGTAATCTTGAAAATCCCACCCTCAGCCTTCAAAATGTTTTGCTTTTTGTAAAGTAAAAAGGAACTTGTCATAATTTAATTTGACTCAGTGATACAATAGGATTGCCATAATTAAAACATGAAGTACAGATTGAGCCTCTTGTTCAGTACCCTCAGGATCTGACTGGGGCTAGACAAGAGAATATGCTGGACAATGGGAGGTCAGTATTTTCTAGCACATTACTAACACTTCCACTCCTTACAGGGTTCTTAGAAGACATTTAGGGGTATATTATAGCTAAATAACAGCACAGAACACTGGGAGCCAAGACTGGTGGCTGTAAACAAACTTTATGGGCCCATGGGAAACTTGGCCACACCCATGACAAGTAGTCCTCTGGCCAATTAATATCATGCCAGATTACGGAGTTTGCTTGGATGAGTGAGTTCCAGATTAGAGAGGTTCAACCTGTGTTTCAAATCAAGTGTATAGAAACTTATATTAAATGTCTTCATCTTTTTAATATAACTTTTTGTTAGAAGACTTTTATGTTCCTAATAAATGCTTTAGTTTCTACATTGTAATGATTTTGGTAAAGAAAGCAAAAACTAAATAATTATACAGAAGGACTACTGAATTAGAGCATATTTTCAAAAGTGAGTTTTATTTCTTTATTTTTGTGCCTCATGTTAAGAAGAAATCACTAGCTTTTCCTAGCAGATAACATTTTTAGAGGGCTTGCATGGTATGTTTTTATTACAAAAAAAATCAAAATTTGTCAACCTAGTTGAATGAACATGTGGTTTAGTAGATTATCTTATAAAAAAATCGGTCATTAACTACTCTTACGATATTTTTGTCTAACTGTCTAACTTTTAAATTTGCATCAAATACTGTACTTTCCAGACTGCTGAAAACAGACCCTGAATTAAATAGTTTATGTCCAGGAAAATGTACCTTAACTTATAATATTCCTTTTAGTGCCCCTGGAGCAAAGTAGGTTCTAGTAGTACATTAGAGAATAACCGCAAAGATGTTATAAAATAGGATGCAGAGAATTAGGCTCCTCAGACCACATATAGAAAGGGCTAATAAACTTGATTTCCAAAAGTGACGAGTTACCAGTTGTATTAATCAGAACTACTGGGACCACAGGATTTTTTGAAACCAGGCCACTTATATAGGGGTCGAGATACAAATGTAGGATTTTGCCTTATGTCTTTGTATTTGCATTTTTTTTCAATATTAAGTTCACATTGGAATAGGGTTTCTTGTATGTTCATTTCTCTTCCAGTGTGATGTGGAATTACACACTGGATCTTGCTTTGAAGTTCTACCCCAGTTATTGTCTGTGCTACCTGAGAAGATTAGAGAGGCAGATAAATATCTAGCTAAATGTTGATTCTTAGCAGTGATCAAACAGTGTAGTGAGGCACTAAAGTCTTTTGAACAAAATGTTATTTAATATTGCACCTAATCTATTGAATATGTACTTTTAATGGAGGCTTCAATAGCAAAACAGCAAAGAATGAGACCGTGGCTTGAGATGGAACAATTGTATGCTGTTCTCGGTTTCCTGTCCCTTTTAAAGGTAGTTTATTCTGCTTTATTCCTTTTGGTTTTTTTCTTTTTTCTTTTTAATTCCAACACAATTGTAGTTTGTGAGGGTGTTACCCACCATTTTTGTTCTTTAGAATCTCTTTCTAGTCTGAGATCTCCAGGATTTACTCCAAAGATCCTGAAAGCTTAAGCCCTGCCATACCTGCCAGATGTCTCTTTTTCCTGTCGTGCTGGGCTGGGCATTCAGACTGCCTCAGATACCCATGTACTATTGGAATGAAAGGATTGTGTGGCATCTAAAGGCAAGGCTCAAAGAGAGAGCACAACTGGAACAAACTTCTCACAGAACAGTCACCAACACGAGTGGAATCAGCAATTGCCCCACCCTGCATCATCCCCATTAGGCCACTACAGTGACTCTTGTAATGTGGGTGACACCTTCAGAACCTACATCATCTAAGAAGAAGCCTCTTTCCCCAGCCAAGGAAACAAGGAAGAGAGGTTGGTCCTACCATAAATTCAACAGTAAGATTTGCATCCATCAAGAAGTACAGCTGAAACTCTGTCCGAGTGATATAAGCTGCCAGTTTTGCTCAAGAAGCAACATACAGAGAGGACTGATAGACAGTATAGGGAGCTATCAGCCTTGGAATCAACTGATGCCTGGTTGGTGCCAAAATGTGCACAGGCTTCTTACTGGTCATCACCCTTTCAGCACCAGAGCTGTAACTTCCGAGAAGTTCATCTAAAAACTCTGGTGCTGCATTCATCACCTCAGCACACACCCTTCTTCAGACTGTTACTGACTCGCACTTTGATATCATAGCCCTTTAGCATGCTCCAGATTTCTTTCCTCAGGAACTTTTCATAGTTCAGAAACTAGTCTTCCAGCTGTTGGCCTCTTTGAAGGCCCCCTCCCCAGTCCCATCCACCCATGTGCAACTGCAACATGTGACACTGAACCCCATCAGGCCTTCAGCACTGGCATGTATGACAGAAGCTCCCCGCTTCAGTTCAGGGGATGATACTACTTCAGACTTGAGGGGTTTTGGGGGGAAGCAGTCATGCAGCACTTTAAAGATTAACAAAATAAATGATTGGGTGATGAGCTTTTCTAGGGCATACCCACTTCAGATCTGAAAATAGTGATGAAAATGAATTGGCACAATGAATATATAACAGAAGGAAAAAAATTAAAACTGACCTCCAAGTGGCTTGCCTCAGATTGCTACAAATATCAAAAATAGGGAAGCTGTCTCTATTAAGGCCAAGGTGCAAAGTGTTGAAGGACTGTAGCAAGACTTGGAGGTCTTGCTACAGGGCTTTCTTGGCACAGTTAGCGTAACACCCTGGTGAACCAGTATGCTGAAGCTCATCTTTCATGTCCCACCAAGTATGCTAGATCCAGGAATTCAGAGTGCCCTTAGGGATCCTCCCCTTATCTGCCACTTCATTGGGATTACTCAAATTCCTTGGGGTTACTTTGAATAATTTTATAGCCTTCCTGCCAGAAAGCTCCCAATACCTAGCAGTACTGCAGCACTCATATTCACCAATGGACTGATCTTCAGTATACATGATTGTACCCTCTTATGCCTCTTTCACATTGAGCAGCAGCATGGATTAGGGGACACTTACCTCTTCTGTGAAGTCCTCTTGATCCCTTGATGGATGAGGCAGTAATTCTTCCACAAGTCTTATGCTGATAACTTTCAGGTTTTTCAAAACCGATGAATGTCTTGCAAAATCCTTCCAGATTTTGTTAGAGTAAGGCATTTCAGTGCTCCTTGATGAACTTTTTAAATATTACTCCTTGGGGGAAATTGCCTCAGAATCCATGAAGCTCTGTTTATGACTTACTTGCAGACACTGGGTGCTACCCAGCCCATCTATGTTATATTTTGGTTATGGGAAAAGACCATTGGTTTTCCTATCCCATTCCCTGGTGGTGAATGCAACTGAGGAAAAAAAGACTCTCCAGACCCTCTACTTTGGTAATTAGACCAACATTTAGACCTTGTGTAGCATTCCGGTTTCAGGTAGCAAACTACCAATCACTGTTTGTGAAATATAAGGGAATAATTTTAGACCCTAATTTTGAAGGGTCAGTGATATCAGAACCCTTATTTCAGGCTGATCTAGAGACAATTTCTAGATCCTTAGCCATGGCAATTGGTATGAAGAGAGCAAACTGGTTCCAGTTTTCCAGTCACGTGAAGGAAGTGCACAATATAGTTATACCTTCCATTTGAAGGGCCTAAGAGCTTTAATGATGAGATGGTCTTCTCTCTCCATACCCTGAAGGACGTAATGGTGACCTTATGGTCTCTAGAATTTATGTTACTGCTACAGATGTATTGTTTGGTCCAGCACTTCTCATCACTGGAGACAATTTCAGTATCAGCTGTGAAAGATTTTTCCCATATCTGGATGAAGTGGGTCTTTGCCCACGAAAGTTTGTGCTCCAATATATCTGTTAGTCTATAAGGTACCACAGGACTTCTCATTTTTCCCATATCTTTGGGCTTTTGGATGTAGATATCTAGATGGGGGAGGGGAGGGACTTTCTATAACATCTGCACCTGCCTCTAAAACCATTTTGACATCACAGTCAAGGACCTTAGGCTACATACGTGCTAGATTTTTGTGATTCATGATTCCATCTACCCCGTTTTGGAGACGATTATCCCCATTTCCTCTTTGGCTGGGAAAACTGCCTCAATACTGGACTGAGCCTTAATAAGAGAAAGACAGACAATAAGGATCAACCAGCCCAACAATATCACCATTGCCTGGGGAGGGGATGACCTGGAAGATGTGGAGCAGTTTACCTACTTAGGGAGTATTATGGGCATAGATATCAATGCCAGGATAGGGAACGCAACAGCTGCATTCAAGACTCTACATCCCATATGGAGTTCACAAATAATATCTGTGAAGACAAAACTGTGGATCATCAACACAAATGTGAAAGTGTGCTCTAGTATGAATGCAAGACCTGGTGTATTATAAAATCTTCAAATCACAAGCAAAAGACATTCATAAATAGATGCCTGAGGTACATCCTTCATATCAAATGGCAAGACTTTATCACAAATGAGGAGCTTTGGAACAGAGCAGGTCAAGAACCAATTGACATTGCAATCAAGCAAAGAAAGTGGGGATGGCTAAGCCACACTCTTAGAAAACCATCATCCAGCATAGTCCGTCAAGCTCTCACATGGAACCCGCAAGGAAAAGGTAAACGAAGACGACCTCACACGATGTGGAGATGGTCTACTGAGACTGCAGAACAACTGGGGTATTCCTGAAGCCAGCTAGAAGTTTTGTCCCAAAACAGAGTGATGTGGAGGAGACTTGCAGATGACCTATGCTCCACACAGAGTAAGGTTTAAGTAGTAGTCATATTCTGTTAACAGCATGATTAAGTGTGATTTTTAATCACACAATAGTGATTACTTTTTTAAAATGCTTGACAGCTCTCATTATTGTGACCATATTTTATATACTTTACTCTGTTACTGTGATTGACCTTACTGAAAGAGCTATGCAAATTGTTAGCCAGATTGACTTCAGTGAGATCAGAATTCACCATATTGTCCACATGGGGGATTTTTGTTAGAAAATGTTTTGTAAAGAAACTATTCTGTTACTTAAACTTCAACCTTAACTAGAGTTTTGAATATTACTGTTTAAGAAGCTTACTGATGTAGCTACCCCTCATATAGCCACCATTTGGATGGGTGAATCAGGAAAACTTTTCTGGGCTGCTGGTGGAGGGGCACCAGTGTTTTTATGTCCATCATTTACATTTTTCCTCTGAGCGTGCTTTTAGCCTCTCTGTTGCTGTCCTCCACCCTGGATAGGTGAGAAAAGGAAAATCAAGAAAAGTGAAGTCACCAGACCTTAATTTGTCCAGCAACAGGAGGACTTAAGAGGTGTTCACCTGCCCCTCAGGGCTGTGTGTGCTCGTTTGCAATTCTGTAGCACTGGAGCAGCAGCTCAGTTGTGACCCCCTTCAGTCTGCTGGAACCGGCTGTCGGCTTGATTGGCTGTCAGAAGCAGATAGCTTGCCTATCTTTGAGGGAGTGGGACTCTCCAAGTCAGAGTACCTGGTATGGTCCCTCAGTGGTGGAGCAACCCAATTACCCACAAGTAGTGGCTGATAGAACTGAATGTATTTTATTTAGGCCAGGATGACAGCCATATGGCTAAGGAAGTCACATTGTGCAGGCATATTTACACACACCTATCATTCATAGTTTTTGTTTGCACTTTCCATGCATGAAGATGTATCAAGGGAAGAACTGAAGAACCAAAGAGAGAAGACCATTCTCCGTCTGCCTGAGTGTCTACAATGGTGTTCTGTTAACCTGAATTCCCTTCCTCCTTTGTCTTCTGTTTCCTATGACATCCTTCTACCCTGTCTCCAACTATCGCCAATATTGTAGTGTAATCCCTTCCCTATGGTATTCTGCTGAGTTGTTATTAGTATTTTAGGTTCTGGCTTCATGACAGTTTTGTTTTAACAGGATTTTGTATTTTGTTGGCTAGTTTAAGGTGTCCTGTTAATTTGCCTTGGTATTGTACTGAATAAAAGGTTTGTTGTGTCCTTCATACTTGACTAATACCCAGTGACTGAAGAAGCAGCAGGGGTGGGGGGGAACAGATGGAGAATCTAAGCTTGGATCCTTCTGATCCAGTAGGTCTAGCCTAAACATCAAGTCCTTGCCCAACTGGTCCCTGTGCTGTAGAAGTCCCAGGTGTCACTGAGAGTCATGTGGCTCCAATTCAGTCTCTGACAGCAACAACCATCAGCCCCAGCTCTGTAGGTGCTTCAGGACTGATGGTTTCCAGGAATCCAGGACCCCCACACTCCTCAGCACATAACTCTCCCTCTCAGCAGTTACATGCCACAGATCAGCTGTTTTTGTGGCATCAGGAGGTGCTGTTGTGGAAAAAGGGTAGGAGCCAGTGAGCAGCATGCTCAGGAGAGCACACAGAATTGCATGGGAAGAGGTGAAGTAGGGATGGGACAGAAAGAAACAAGTGCAGCGGGGGAAAGGGCTGACATGGACACAGAACCTGGGGAGAGCAAGTTGGCATAAGGTCCCCCCAGCAGATCAGAAACCCCATGCCTATGGCAGCAGCAACTCATCCACCACACTGGCAGGCAGCATCCTAGCCCTCTATTTTTTTTCCATCCATGGACAGAATAAGTTTGTTAGGTGCAAGAACACACATGCAGATGTGCACTACCAACAGAAATACATGCCACCCATTGTGAGCACTCTGTTCATCTCTCCGTGGGGGGGGGGGGCTGCCCAAGTGGTCAAACTTACTGGGCACACTGGTCCTAGCATGGCTGAAACATGCTAGTGCCAGGTTGACCCTGTCCACTGTCCTCCTGCTCCAAACCCCTCCTTTTTCCAGGACTCCTCTGGTATATGTTAAGGGGTGCCCATGCAGTCTAGTTTCTCCTGGGTCCTGTACACTATTAGGAAAGGCCCACATCCCTCACCTAAGGTTTTATTCGCTCTTTAGTTAACATGGCATATTTAAAACTCTCAAAACTGTGACATTTGAGTATGAGAGAAAAGCCAGTTTTATTGTGTATATGTATTATTTATATATGTATATATAGAGAGAGAAGACGCACAAGTGCAGGGCAAAGCCATAAACAAACTCTCTTAATACTGTTATCATTCAACAAGATCCACAGCTTCTCCTGCCCCCTTTAATAGCAGGAACACAGTGGGAGTCCTGTGGCAGCCCAATCCTCATTAACCATTAGAGGACTTGCAAACCAATAGGCAACTCTAAACTAAACTTGGCTGTGTCATTCCTATGAAGGACCATTCATGTATTTTTAGAAGTAGTTTTAAGGCAAATTTTAAATATGCTGTTTTACAGTTTTATTGATGGAGAGTTCTAATCCTTCTGAGGATCTGTTTGACGGCACACTGGTGGAAGTCTTACTGCCTTTTGAGGAAAGATTCTGTTTTGTCCTATGGTGATCATTCCAGTCCAGAGAATTACTGGATGGCTGTTTTGTCTGAAGTTTCTCCTTTTGACGAGACAAATATTCCTGAGGCAGGAGATGTCTTCTAATTTGGGAGGTTATTTGCTAGGAGTTGAGGCAGGATTTCACTGCATCCATCTATTAGTGTAATGTGGGAGTGAGAATGATGCTGAATACTGTCCCTCTCAGCACGAAGGGTGATCAGTCTCTTGTTGCAGCAGGGATTTTCCTGGAGTGGGAGTCAAGCACTGGCTGGATAGAAAGGAGACTCCACCATTAGGATTCAGTCTCTCCCTGGCATTTGGGAGTCATCATCGCCCTGGACAAGACACTCCTCCCTTAACATTTGGGATTCAGTTTCTCCCTGCATAAAGGGGAGACTCCCTGCCAGTGGGGGTTCAGTCTCCCCCTGCATAAAGGGGAGACTCCTTGCCATTCGGAGTTCAGTCTCCCCTTGTATGAAGCAGAGGCTACTTGCCATCCCAGGCTCAATGTCTCCCTGTACCAAGGCCAGCACTCTTTCCTTTCGGGAGTCAGTTTCCTCCTTCCATGCAGTGGGGCTGTACTCTGTGTCACTAGTCTCTTCTCCCTCCCGTTCGAAGAACAGTCTTTGCCTCCTCCGCAATGTCCGAAGTGGGGAGCGGCCTGCAGGAAGTCCTGTACGGGCTGACGCACTGCAGCTGAGGCTAGTCGCAGTAGCTGCTAAGGCACAGGCCAGGATGGCAAGGAAGAAGCTTGGGCCAAGGGTTGAGGAGAGGCCAAGGGGCTGCAGTTCCTTCTCAGTTTGGAGTCTGCTCCGTATTAACTGGAAAAGGCATGAGCACAGTGCTGCAGCACCAGCAGCAAGTAGGGCAGTCACACCATGCAGGAGGGGAGCCGCCACTCTGCCCCATTGCAGTCCCAGGAAGTCCAGCACCAAGGCCCCGTACCCACTCAGGATGGCCAGGATGCAGCTGACAGCTATAGAAACCATCAGGATGCCGCCTGTGTGACCCAGGAGCGGAGAGTGAGGAGGGGGCTCTTTCGGGTTCATGACCCAGGCTGCTCCTAGTACTAACTGGATCCCATCACTGCTCACTAGGACCCAGCTGGGGTAGGCCCCAGCCGTGCACATCACTCCAAGGGACAGGCATTGGGCCACAGCTGCTGCCAGACTTCCCTGTCGTCGTTTGCTTGTTAAAGGGATTGCCTTATACCGATCTCGAGAGACCGGTTCACAGTGTGCTGCCTCTTCCACTTCCATGGTGCTGGTCCTCAGATCCTGGGAAACTGCATGACTGAAGAGGAGTCAACTCCACTATCTCCAGTGATGTGTTGCTTCCATAGCCTTTGAAATAATGGGACATTACAGCAGCTCCTTGGGGAAGCTCTCTTTGGCCTGGGTACAGTGAAAGGGCTGTGGCAGTGTGGGCTACATTCCCACATGGTCCCAGCTGAGCACAGAAATTGATACAGGCTGGAGTTTTCTGGCAACACAAAGTGGGAAAATAACTACTGTGCTAAAAAAAAAAAAAAGTAGGGAGAGACCTTCCTAAGCTGGACTCCAACGTTATAAACACCTGACAGAAAAAGAAAAATATATTAGAGTTAAAAGTATATCCTCAAGGGACCAGATTTTCCTCCTACTTCCATCAATGTAAATAAAAAATGAATTAGTTTCTGAATCAGGCATAAACAGAAGAAAGCTCTAATTCCTAATACACCCAACACAAATTAGTCAAGTGGTATGTGTTACTCTTGCAAACTGTTAAATTTCCTACAAGCTGATGAGTGTCACCAAGCTGTGGGGCCAGGAGTTTGTTTTGTGTTTATATCTCTGGAAACATAAATAAGCACAATTTTAACCAGCCTGGTTTCTACAAGGAAATATGTCTATTGAAGTAGCATAGCCAATTGCAAACCCATAAGCAAATGACAGCAGAAGTAGTCAACATAATTGACAATTGGAAACTATTTTAATACTACAGTGAAGATAGCGGCCATTGTTAATGATATAATGGTGGCATACAGCATCTTTGCTGCTACAACTGGAGCTCGCACAGTGAGTGCTTCCATACATGAAAAATACTGAACAGTGAAAGCAGATTTTACTTAGAAATTGCTAGGTGTGCAAGGCAGATGTGTGGAGTAAATGTGTGCGTGTGTGTATACGCACGTCTATAAAATATATAAAGTGTAAATACTGCTAAAAGGAAAAGAAAGCTTTGCATTAACTTTGGAACTCCTTTTCTGAATGGTCAGATTTGCTCTTCTATGTAGAAGGAAGCTCCTTTTGTTACCTGAGTTAGCATGTTAATCAGCAGCCCTTTTGCAAATTCACGTTTTAAAATTTCTCTGATTAAACACAATTGTTTGGTGGCTTTTTAAATTTAAAATATACCACATGTGGTATGGTATGTATGGTTTATAGACCACTGATTACTCCTAGTTCATAATTGTAATCCAGGTGAAGTTGTATTTAATCTGATGAAGCAAGACAGAGAAATTTTATATTTTCAGATACAATTCCAGACATTTCACAGATGTTTATATGAGGTCCTTTTAAAATACCGGTTTTATGTTATCAGGACAGATGGTCAGGTATTTTTGAGTGGTAGTATTATTATAATTTAGAGCGGATACCATGATTTGGTTACTTTTTCCAAGGTTATTGTAATACCCTCAGAGTATGTATAGCTTTTTACTCCAACATGACTCAAATTATAAATAAATGCAAAATAATCCATCATATGTTGAAAATGTGCACAATATTAGGAACTCTGACTAACATATAAACATTTTCTTAAACATGTATTAGTCTCTCACTTCCATTTTAATTCTCCTACTGTGAGTACATGTTTTGAGTCAGTTCAGACCAGCCTTTTCTTTTACTTTAACTTGTTCTCACAAACATCACTGGTTTTCAGTTCTTGCTGTTTTACTTAGCTGTACACTGTTAAACGTACAGCATAGTCTCTTAAAAGCTTTTGTCAGGCCTAAATATGACTACTTTTTCAACATCTTACGCTGGTCTTTTGTACAGGAATGCAGTTTACCCTCTATGTAAATGAAAATCCATCTGTGAAAATGCTGACTAAGGCAGTTATTCAAAGGGACACAGTAAATCCTATGTGAATTCAGGTTATATAGTGGTTTCATTTTTGTGTGCCATGTATATCATGACATGATTACAACAAGGCAATGTCTACACTGACAGAAAACTTCAAAATGTCCATGCTAATGGCCAAATGGAGGAATACTAATGAGGTGCTGAAATGAATATTCAGCGCCTTATTAGGATGCCACCAGCCGCAGCACTTCGAAAGTCTACACAGGGATCCTTTTAGAAAGCTGATAGGAATAGGGAATAAGGGGATTTCGATGTTGCCAGGCTACTTTCAAAAAGGACCCTTGTGCAGATGAGCAGTGCTGTGGCTGGCACATGCAAATGAGATGCTGAATATTCATTGCAGCACCTCATTAGTATTTCTCCATTTGGCCATTAGCATGGACATGTTGAAGTTTTCTGTAGGTGTAGACATGGCTCAAATATGTTACTGTTAGCAAATCAAAATCATTACACAATGTAGCTTAAGCAAATTTATCAGGTTTTTTTCTTCGAGTACCGTTCCCCAATTATGAAAAGTTGGTACTGTGCACAAGTGTAGAATTTTATAGTAATTTCTCAAATTGAAAGTAGAATTCTGAGCTGTAGAATATGTGTGACTACACTGCTATTTTTAGTGGACCAATGTGTCTGTGTGATTAAAAATGCACTGTCTGCCAGAACTGACGGGCTGCCTTCTAGTTCAAAAAGGCTTTGTAATATGATCAGGATTCTTATTATCTTGTATAGTTTGATTAAATTTGATCCCATTAAGTTAAAATTTTGTGTAGAGCATGCATTAGAGAACTGCACAACTACTACAAGTAGGAAACATCTATACGTTAAATTTAAGAGCATCCAAAGAACCCTTACTATTTATACTTACAGCTCCTATGGGATGTGTAGGATCCCAGAAATGGCCTAGATGCCAGCGTTGTCTACAGTGACACGTACCAGTACTAGTGTGAGACTAACTGTGGGAACAGTTGCTGCTGCCCCTTTTTTGCATTGACAAAGCACCTGAATTTGTCCCACACATCTCCAAGCCCTCACACTGGATATGCAATCTGTGCTTGATAATTCCTATCACAGAGGTGTGGTGATCCAATGTCTCTGTGTTATATCAGTCACAATATTTGGGCCTTATAGCAGTGTCTATTGCCATTCACCCCAATCGCATTTTTCACTCCGCTAGCTGGTTGAACAGGGCCAGCCAGGGAACCTGCCTGGTGAATACCTTGGATTTCAGTGGCTTGAGGCAACAACTGAAAGGAAGAAATATAAATCTTGGGTGAAAACCTGGCCCTACTGAAGTGAATAGCATCTTTACCACTGACCTCAGCAGAGCCTGGATTTCACCCTCTGGGTCCAAGCGAGAATGCAAGTAGGAGCTGTGGGGCTGGGCTTTCTGAATAAGGAACACAGATGCTTGAAATGCTATAGCAGCACAGCCGTACCACTGTCCTGCTTCAGCGTAGGTACCACCTGGAGGCGAGGAGGAACCCTCTCAGCCACTTAGATAGCCCATCTCCCCCGGAAGCAATCTCTAGGTCCATAGAAGAATTCCAGCGGCCTAGTGCTGCCTGCACAGGGACTTAGGCAGGCTTCACGGGTTGCTCGGGGACGTGGATTTTTTCCACCCACTTAGCTGTTTAGTGTAGACTAGGCCTAAAGTGTGCGGGTCGGGCGGGAAGAAACCTCCCCCCAGGGCAGGAGAGCGTGTAACTACAGCGCTGCCTCTGGCCAATGCAGCTGATGCTAACGAGCCGTTAACAGCCAGCGTTTGTCGAGGGGACTGTTAATTTGAAAATAACAACCGCGCACTTCAGGGTTACTTTTGAACGCACCGTTCCGCGGCTGTCGGTTGGTCGCAGGCTCCGAGCAGCGCATACGCGACACGGAGTTCCGTGGCGTCACTTCCTCTCCTCATAGCGCGAGGGAGCTTCTAATGGGAGCCGGCTGGGGGAGGGGTTTAGTAGCGAAAGCTGCGTGCTGGGAAAACGAGTCCGACCCGGGAGGGAGTCAGCTGCTGCCTGAGGGGAAGCCGTTGAGGGCGAGGTAAGTTTCACCGCTATGGTTAATCACGGGGGGGGCGGAGCGGGGCAACTGAGCGGCGCTGTGGCGTTTGTACATGGATTAACGGGACGGAAGGACTAAGTGATGGCACTTGTGGGGCCTTTAGGGGAAGATACTGGGCACTTCAGCCCCATTGCTCTAGTGGGCACTGGCGAGAGACGAGCGTGGCCAGCGTACCTATGCCGTGGTAGCGTGGTGTGACTGTCTGAGGGGAGTCAGCTGCAGCCCCTTCCTCCGGGTGCTGCTGGAGGGACTCCTTAGATCTGGTCTCCGGGAGTTGCTGTTGCTCGCTCCAGGGCGCTGTGCTTGCCCGGGGCGGGGGTGGGGTGCGGCTCCTTCCCAGGGGCTACTGTAAAATGTCTGAGTTAAAGTAACTTGTGCTGGGAGACCTGCCGAGTGTCTGTAAAAGTGACATTTTCGTTTGTGCGCATGCTGGAAGCGTGGCCACACTTACAATTGACCAGGGACGGAAAGCGACCAGCCTGTGCTGGTAGGGGATCCTTCTGCTGCCTCTGCCTTCCACAGTGGGGCGGTCCTGCTTCCTCTCCCGCTCCCCCACGTTCATAACGAAAAGGCTTTAATTCTACCTTATGTTCCTGTAGAACTTTTAAACTGAAGATCTATGGACATGAGTAGTTCGTCTGATGCAGCTGCTCCCTAGCCCCTATAGGCGATTGCTGGGAAGGGCTGCAAGCAGGGCACTGGCCACGTGCCACCACTCGATTCTGGAGGACATTCCAAGGAGTTACAGGACATTGGGCAACTCCTGCTCTGCCCCCATCCCCAAACTCCTGTCCCTGCTCTGCTCTTAGCCCATTCCACCTCTTTGCCCTAGACATGTCCACTGAGTACCTAGGGGATTAGCAGTGAGGCCTAGCTCTGGCAGCAGGGGTCCCTCTCCCTGCATGCATCAGAGGTGGTGGCAGCAGCAGCATGGGGAAGCAGAGAGGCCCAGTGCCAGCCTGCTCCGTTCCCCCAGCTCCCAGGTAAGTTGCTCTGCTTCCTGTCACTGGTGAGTACGTGGGAGGGGGAATCCCACCTCTTCCTCTGAGCAGCTTCCCCGTAAGTGACACATCTGGCAGCTAGTCGGAACAGTTTGGGTCTGGCTTGCTTTGCTTCCTGATGCCTGAGAGTGACGATAAGCCTGTTTCTTACTGCTGCACTTAATCCCTCATCGTTGCCTGGGCTGTCCAACCCACCTGAACTAGCCAATGGACAGGTGAGCTCTGACATCTTACTTCTCCCCACATGGTATTAGAATCATAGGGCTGGAAGGAACCTCAAGAGGTCATCTAGTCCAGCCCCCTGCTTCAAGCAGGATCAACCACATTTAAGTCATCCCAGCCAGGACCTTATCAACCAGAACTTAAACTCTAGTGATGGAGAATCTACCACCTTCGCAGGCAGCGCATTCCAGTGCTTCACCACCCTCTTGGTGAAGTAGTTTTTCCTAATATCCAACCTACTCCTCTCATTCTGTAACTTCAGACCATTGCTCCTTGTTCTGCTGTCTGTCACCACTGAGAATTTCTCTCCATCCTTTTCAGAGTACCTCTTTAGGAAGTTGAGGGCTGCTATTAAATCACACCTCAGTCTTTTCTGTAAACTAAATAAGCCCAAAACCCTCGGCCTCTCCTCATAGGTCATGTACTCCAGCCCCTTAATCATTTTTGTTGCTGTCCGCTGAACCTGCTCCAGCATATCCACATCCTTTCTATACTGGGGGGCCCAAAACTGGACACAATATTCCAGATGTGACCTCACCATTGTAGAATAGAGGAGAATAACTGCTTCTCTAGATCTGCTCTCAGTGCTCCTCCTAATGCACCCTAATATGCTGTTAGCCTTCTTGGCTGCCAGGGCACACTGTTTACTCATATTCAGCCTTTCATTCACCATAACCTCGAGGTCCCTTTCAGCTGTACTGCTGCTCAGGCGGTTGGTCCCCAGCCTATAAAAATGCTTGGGATTCTTCCATCCCAAGTGCAGGACTCTACACTTCTCCTTGTTGAACCGTATCAGATTTCTTTTGGCCCAATCCTCCAATTCATCCAGGTCACTCTGGATCCAATCTCTACCCTCCAACGTATCTGCTTCTACCCCTAGCTTAGTGTTGTCTGCAAACTTGCTGAGGGTGCAATCCAGGTCATTAATTAAGATGATGAACAACACCAGCCCCAAAACTGAGCCTTGGGGCACTCCTCTTGAAACCAACTGCCATCCAGATATTGAGTCATTCCGGAGGCTCGTGACCTTTTGTCCCCCACACATCACCCTTGCTGGCCTCCTTAGACAAGCCACCCCCTGAACTCTGGGACTGGGCTTGGGGCTGGCTGTGGAAACCAATGCAGGGGTAGCACAGCATGTGCTGACATCTAGGGAGTCATAGGTATAAGGAGAAGAGAACCTGCCCCTCACCCATGGTGCCCTAGTCACTCTAATGAAATAGTGGTGGGCATTTCCAAGACTAGCAGCCCTCCTGATGATTTTAAAAGCGCATCAGGCTGTCCTAAAGGAGGAGGCTAGGAACACAAAGGCAATACTTGATTAGACTAAAGGTCTGTTTAACCCAGTATCTTGTCCTCTGACGGTGGTCAATGCCAGAGGAAATGAACAGAACAGGTTATCATCAAGTGATTCACCCATTTCCAGTTTCTGAAAAACAGAGGCTAGGCTCACCATTCCCACCCATCCTGGCTAATAGCTATTGATGAACTTATCAACCATGAATTTATCAATTTTGTTTTGTTTTGAAACCAAAACATAGAGATCAAAGAGTTGGAAGAGCAGTCAGATGACCTTTTTAATGGGTCCTGAATGAGGGAGTTTGCCTGTCTACGCCCCTGCCCCGCCCCCTCCAGCCTGCCTCCCTTCCCTGCTGCCAACTCCACTTTTATTCCTGCTGGATTCCTTCTAGCTGTCCCTACCTCCAGCCCAGGGATCTTTGGTCCAGGAATATCCATGGTCCTGCCAGACCAGAGAATCCCGGTTTTGGGAAGAGCAAGATGTAGTTACCAGTCAACTGTAGGTTGAATCAGTATATTGGCCAGTTAGCCTGACTCCTCAGTCATGTCAATCTTTGTCGGTCATGATTCAAAGCTCCTCCAAGGGTTGGCTTGCAGCACCAAACCCTGAGTTTCACAAAAGAGGCACCCTAATTTTATACTCGTAAATTCGTATTTGAGCCTATGCAGTGTCATGCTGCAATAATTAACGATGTTAATTATGGAAGACCGTGAAATTAATTCTTTATCTTTTGATGGCTATTGTCAGGCTTTCCAGTCATCATCTCTTATTTGTTGTCTCACTCTTCAGTGTGTCTACCTGTCTCCAGCGTTCATCAATTCTGATAATTTAATTATAGCACTGAGCACAATGGATGCCTCTGGGTTGTCTTCAAGGTTCTTGCTTATTAACAACTCTGGGCGTTTGTGATGTCTTTCCCTTGCACTCAGACCAAACGTAGTCATAATATAGAAGATGGTGGAATGGATAAAGATGTCAGACCAAACAATGCACAGAGAATTTCCTGTTAAACAATTCTGATGGGATTCAGATGGGATTAGATTTTAGAAAGGATTATATAGTCTTCCCCCACTTTACAAGGGTAATTCGTTCCTGAAAAACCCCTCTTAGGGCAAATTCTTGTAAGGCAAAAACGTAATTACCCTTACCATTAATTTCAATGTGCAAATATTTTATGCATTCCTGAGCCCCAAAATTTACACCCATTTATGCTAAAACAACAACAAATCCCATTAAAATGAACACAATTACTTCAATAATTAACATTAGTTATCATAACACAACATAAGGCATTTTCCCTTCATTAATTACTCTAATATGGCTGTTTACCTGCTTTTGGGGGGCTGTCCCAGGTGCAGAGACAGGGCTGCGAGGGGAACAGAAATCGAAGAGTGCCTGGGAGGGGGGCGCAAAGCCGGGTAGCTGCCCACGTTTACAGAAGCTGGACTGGTGCAAATGGGTGGGCAGAGCAGGGCACAGGGAGGCAGCCCGGCCTGAGCACAGCTTAGGTTAAGTGGGGAGGTGGCAGTGCCAGGGGGTTGGCCACGCAGGGAGGTAGGCAGGCACAGGGGACCCATGGCTGGTGAGGGGCAGTGCCTCACTCGTACAGGGCTCTGCAGCGGAGAGGCCCTGGTGGCAGCAGGTGAGCCAGGCACTAAATGGCACGGCACGCCGCAGGCAGCGAGCGGCACCCAAGGCACAGCTGCGTGGGGCGGCGGCAGTGGCCCCCTAGCCGCCTGCGGGGGGCAGCGGCGAGGCCAGGATGGGCTGCGCGCCCAGCATCCGCATCTTGCAGAGCAGCGTGATCTACTGCCGGGACTCAGACGAATCTACCTCCTCACACCGCGCTGCCGCCCCCCTGCACAGCCTCTTCATCAAGACTGACATGGCCAACGCCATCCCCTCGGTGCTCACCTACCACAGCTGCCACCCTCCGCCCAGCCCTGGCCTGCGCCGCCAGGAGCACAGGGAGCCCGCGGCCACTGGCTGGGCCAGTGTGCGCTGCTGCTGCAACGCTGAGGTGGAGACCCACACCAGCCACAGTAGTGTCGAGGTAAAGGCGGGGGTGGACCGAGGTGCCCAGGGTGGCAGCTCTGCAGATGGGGACTGTCCCCTCCTCTCCCAGCTCTGGAGGTGGGCACCTGCTGTGGCTGGCCGGGGGCTCTGGGAAACCACTGCCTGGCACTGCAGAGAGATGCGCCGGGAGGGCAGCAGCTGCAGGCAGCTGTTGCCTGGAGCTGCAGCCTTTCTCCTGCTGCAGGGCAGCTGCGTCCCGCTGAGGTGTGCGAAATCCAAATCAGTCCTTGTAAACACGAAGAAATGCCTCATAAGCGGAAGCAGGGGTATTAAATGAAACTCCATGTAAAGTCGAATTCTCGTAACCCGAAAGGGTGTATCTCGGGGTATGATTGTAGTTACTAAATAACAAAGAATGTTACACAAGTTAGTTTGCAACGTAAAGAGGTGCAGCAAGACCTCATCAAACATTGTCTAATCATGAAGGGTAGCTGGCAGGATCAAACAAACATGCAGGTCTTATAAGCAAATAATTAAAAATAATCTCATTACTGTCATTACACTAATATTCTAATACCAACACTAAAATACTACATTTTGGCTACCTCTGAACAGGCTGAAAAAAGTTCATGAAGAAGGATTTGAGTATCCTGGCACTCACTGTCTGGCATGGTGGTTGGTTGTGTCCGCAGCCAACAAAAGGGCCAGGCAATGGCGCATCCTAAGAATAAAACAATCAAGAGACTGGACATTTTGGCAGGAAACTTTATTCAGTGGCCAGTTAACAATTTCAGGTATCCAACCACCAGAGCTTGGTGGGGAGGTAATGTTTCAGTTTGTAGAAGTGCCTTGGCAAGTTCAATGAGGTCTTCCCACAAAAACTTGTCCAAGAGTTATGTACAGTCCTGAAGGAGGGCAAAACAGTGGCAAAGGGTGCCCTCCAGATGGCCTGGGTTACTAGAGTCAGCTGCCAGAGTTGTTTATCCCAAGAGATGCAATTCACCATTCAGGATCTTCTATTTGAGGGTGTAGGGCTCTTCTCTGAATGAAGAGATGCAAGTCTGCAAGGCCTTAGAGACTCATGGTGCCACACTGTGCTCGCTTGGCTGCCACATTTGGCAGCAGATAGAGCGGTTCCACCTTGGTCTGGGGGAGGTCCTCAGCAGGGTACCTACAGAGAAAAGATATAGACAAGGGGTATAAGCAACATTATTCTGCATCCTCTAACTCACCTGCTCAACCCAGTCCTTCAAGAACCCATAGGGTCAGAGATATTTTGAGGATGCACTGGAGGACCCACCTTCCTGTTCATGCCTCAACTACTTGTGTCCCTTTTGGGCATTGTGGTCTTGAGTAACTTTATACCAGTGGACGCTCAACACTATCTTGGGGGTACAGCCCACACTTCTCAGCCACTGCTCCCTCCCACCCTACTTCAGAGACCCTTCTCACAAGCAACTCCTCACTCCGGAGGCAGAAAACCTACGGCTGAGGTGAAGGGACAGAGCAGAAAATGAGGGGAAAATAGTTCTTCTCTTGTTACATTGTAATCCCAAAAACAAAAGGGAGTCTCAGATCTGTGCTGGATCTGCAATGCTTCAATAAGCACCTCTGAGAATTCAAATTCCACAAGATCTCCCTGGCACTCCATTATTCCCTCCCTAGATCTGGGAGATTGGTATGTGGTCCTTGACTTGAAGAACACATACTTCTACATCTCCATTTTCCACGGACACACATTTCCTCCTTTTTGTGCTGAGCCAGTGATGTTTCCAGTGCCCTGCCCTTTGTAAACACTCTGAGGACTCTTGAGAGGCTGAAGCATATGTCACTGCTTACCTGAGGTACTGAGGTGTTCAAATTTTAACCATACCTTGATGACTGGCTCAAAGGATGATCTCCGGATCAGATGCAGAAGAACCTCTATCTGATACGCTTCACCTTTTGCAATTGTGGTGCATCCTTTAAAGATCAATCAACTCTTATCTGTTGCACAAGTATAAGAGTTTGTTGGATTCCTTGACTCCACTCAGGCCAAAGCCTTTGCCCCCAAGACCCTCTTCAAACCATGACAGGCCTGATATCATTTATGAGAGACTACCTTCTCACCACTACTCATGTACCTGAGGTTGTTTGGTACTTATATGGTCTAGCATGTTTGGCTCCATCTCAGGCCGATGCACACGTGGCTGGTGTCAGTCTATATCCCCAACAGATACAACATTGTATCATCAACATACCAGCCCATGCACTTGTCACTTGCATAATGGTTGTATTCTGTGTTGGTGTTTGAGGTAGTCCCCTTTGTAGCCCCTTGCTTATGGATAACTCTGGTCTCTGAAGGGGCCCATCTGTGTGACCTTAACTCACAAGATCTTTGATTGAACCACAGTTACCCCTTCCACGTAAATGTTCAGAGTGCTTCATTAAGACCACTAGGTTTTCCTGCCTCATCTGAGGGCCAGGGTGTTTCAGGTACAGGTGGAAACTCTGTCATCTTGCAACATCCCTTGCATGCCAGGACAAGGGATGCTGATAGATAGGAGAGAACCTGGACCAGAGAGCTCCACTGTTATGGGGCGCAGGAAAGCCCTGCTGGTAGCAGGGAGCCCTGCTTGCACCTGCTCTCGGGAGTTTGAGGGGCAGCTCCAGGGTAGGGAGCCAGGTCAGAGAGCCCCACAGCCAGGAACCCTGAGGCAGGGATGCAGGCTGTGACATGGAGCCCTGCCAGCTGCCCTGCAGCTGTAGGCTCCAGCTCAGCTGGGAAAGCCCAATTGTCCTGCAGCAGGGAGGCTGACTGGTAGACTTGCACTGTGAGGAGCTGGCTGGGGCAGGGTGCCCTGCCACCATCCCTGCAGCAGCAGAGACCCCAGCTGGACTGGAGAAGCTCAGCAGCCCTGCAGCAGGGAGCCCTGCTGGCCGCCATGGAGACCCTGGCTGGGGCTGGAGGGAGCCCTGGAACCTCACAGGGGAGCCCTGTAGTTGTGGAACACCCCTTCCAGGTGCTTGGCCACCTTTGTCCAGCAAATCTCTTTATTTGGAACCACTCAGACGCCAAAGCTGCCAGATGAGGGAGGTACAGTTTGTAGCTTTGGATGTGCCATAACAGAAAACTGCAGGGTTTCTTGCAGAGCATATTTTAACACAAAGGTGTCTCACGTTATTTGCTTTATAAATCTGCAGAGATTAAGTATGACTCTTACTGAACTGCATGTAATTTTTTTTCTGAACACAGTAATGGGCCTAACTTTGCAGCCTAGTAAGCATTTAGCTTATTGTTTGCTATCTTCCTGGAACTTTTTTCCCTGTCCCCTTTTCTTGGATCTTTTGGGCTGTCCTCTGATCTCTCTCCCTGTACCTAACCTCTTTACTCCAACACCCTACAGATGATGTCTAGACTACTGCTTGTGCAAAGAACAAGTTCTTCAACATAGCTGTCAGGAGCAGAATGAAATAAATATAGATACCACCTTTTGCATCGTTATTGTCTACAGAGGAAAAGTTCTGTGCAAGAGCATATCAGGCATGATCCTCAACTGTTGAGTCATGGGAAAGCAAGCAGTACAGGAAAACTTTAGTTTTTTTTGAAACCTATTAACTAATAAGCAACTGACATCACCTACTAAATCTCTGTTGCCTGGGAAACATTCCAGAGTGTTTCTGTGGTAATGGGAATTTGCTCCCTTTGGCTAGGAGCTGTATGGTTCTTGAGTTATGAAACAGTTCCATCCTGAACTGAACCCAGACTACACTTTTTATTACTTTAGGTTCTAGTTGTGAACAAACTAGGAAGAAATTTATTTTTGGGTCGTAAATGGTGTTTGGTTTCCATATGTAGTCCTCTGCTTAGTTTGAGATGGCTTACAATAGTGCTAACAGTTTTCCTCTAAATTAATTAATTCTTTCTTTTATTTAATTATGGTGAGGACACACAGTATTTTGCAATTTCAAAATAATCTCCTGAAGATAACACCATATGTCAGAGAACAGGCCACAATCCTTTTTTAAATAAAAGGATATCTATTTCCCTTGACTTTTTTTTGATGTATGAAATATAGGTGTGTGGTTCAATTAATTTATCTATTTTACATTCAGGACTTTTTGCTAGATCTGTTAATTCATAATAACTGTCCTGTTAAACAATTATAATATGACTAGAAGTAAATAGACTCGGTAGTAGTGTAAATTTAGTATGTATTTAGAATGTAATCAATTCACTAACATTACAGAAGAAAACTATGATGTAGAAGAATAAAATCTGGTTTTATATGAAGTGTTGTAATTCTGAAGAGCCCTAAATATTTTAAAATAATCTATATAAAGATATTGCAGTCATTGAGAAATGAGCAGCTATTACAAATATGCTTGGTAATAACTCACAGCCATGGACATACACACTTTTAGTAAAGTGTAAGATTTACCCCACATTGCTCAGGTTTTTTAAGGCAGGGGGAGTGCATGGGGGGTGGTACTGGAGTCGGGTGGGGGAGGGCTGCCTGTGCTGGCAGCTCCTCTTGGGATAGAGGTGCCACCCAGCTTCCTGCCCAGCTCTCTGGCTGCTTTTCCCAGGGTGGGGCTTGGCTGGGAGCTGGGCTCCCCCTCTTCCCCAGCTTGTCATTGCAGATGAGGGGCCACTTACCAGGGCTGGTAGCTAGCAATATGGAGAGCTGGCCACTTGTTTCCTGTTGTAGCTCTGCAGTATGATGGTCTCCTGCACTTGCTGCCCCCCACTGGTCATGGTGGAGCATAACTGGTCTTCCTATCAGATGCTCTTTAACCATATTGTGGAAAACAGGCAGATCCCATTTTCTTGGCACAACCAAACACTGACCTTGCTGTAAGTTGGGATAAAAGGAGGATGCATACCAAATTTGGTGCTTCTAGCTCTTACCATTTAGAAGTTCTTGAACGAATGGACTCTCAGACCAATGGATGGCCTTTATGAACACACAGGTGCAAAACTGTGTACACACACCCAGACACAGGACCATTCCCTATATTTTGCATTAGTGGTCATTTTCATAGCATTGACCCACCTCCCTTCTATTCACAATTGTTCAGCTTCCCTTTGCTTGCTAGCGTTGCTTACTATAGAAAAAATGTGCATATCAGAAGACAATGGATAGTCTGGTACATTGCCACAAACATAGTGCTTCTGTTAAAGCAAAAAAGCAGTAAAGTAGCACTTTGAAAAACTAACAAAATAAATTATTAGGTGACGTTGCGTGGGACAGATCCACTTCTTCAGACCGTAGCCATACCAGAACAGACTCAATATTTAAGGCATAGTGTACCAAAAATAGTAATCAAAATTTACAAATCAGAAAAAAATTATCAAGGTGAGCAGATCAGAGCAGGGGGAGGGGAGTCAAGAATTAGATGAAGCCATGTATGCAGAAGAGCCCCTATAGTGTCCCAGAAAATTTGCATCCTGGTTCAAACCACATGTTAATGTGGTGAACTTGAATACGAGAGTTCAGCAGTTTCTCTTTCCAAAGCAGAGTGAAAATTCTTCTTCAATAAGATGCAAACTCTTAAGTCATTAACAGAATGGCCCACTCCATTAAATGGACTAACTGGTTTGTGGATCAGGAGTGTTTTGATGTTTGTTTTGTGCCCATTAACTCTTTCTCTGAGAGAGTTTGAAGTCTGTCCAATGTACAAAACATCTAGGCATTGTTGGCACATGATGGCATATATAATGTTAGTCAAGGAACATGAGAATGTGCCTGTAATTCTGTGACTAGCCTGGTTAGGGCCAGTGATGGTATTGCCAGAATAGATATATGGACAAAGGGGTCTGTCCCCCGAAAGCTCACCTAATAAATTATTTTGTTAGTCTTTAAAATGCTACTTCACTGTTTTGTTTTTTTTTGTTTTAATAGTATACAGACTAGCATGGCTTTCTCTCTCTAACTAATCATGGCGCTTCTATGAGCAGCTGCATGGGATTTGTGGGAGAGGGGAACCTACCCAACCACTGTCCCCAAAGAGTTCACGGATATCTTACAAGAGATTCCTCAGGCAGCCTCTGGTAACAGAGGGGAGGAAATGGTGAGGGAAGAGAAAGAGGACAATGACAGAGTCAGCAGGTGACCAGAGAAACTGATCTCACTGACATCAGGAACTTTGGATCTCATCTGGTCCTCCCAGGATGTTTCACAGCTGGACCCTGATGGCAGGGAGGACACCTTTGGTCATGTTACCAGCAGGTTAAGGCAGTTGAGTGTGATCTGTGGGGGGTGCTGTACCTACACAGCCCTAGTTACCCTAGAACAAAATAGGAGTAAAGGGATTTCAAAGTGTGCAGGGTCCTTTTGAAAAGGACCCTGTGTAGACGAGCTGCCCACAATTGAAAGCAGCACTTTAAGTGCTGCAGCTGCCGTTATGCTAATGAGGTGCTGCATATTCATTGCATCACTTCATTAGCATATCCCAGTGTCTCATTAGCATCCCCCTTTCAAAAGGTGGGGGCTAGTGTAGACATAGCCAGAATCACAGGTACAGACCAAAGATATGTTTACACTAAGAGATTAGGTCAAATTTAATGTTGATTTAGCCTCTGAATTGAGAGCATAAGGCATTGGGAGCACCAACCAGCACTCCAGTTCCTACTCTAAGAAGGATCCTAAGCAGAGGACAAGGAGGGAAGGTAATGGAATACCCATGGATATCACACGTTTCAAAGAACTCACAATATCTTTTTTTAAAGTTGTGGTCCCAATGAGTATTGTGAGTGTACTCACAGGAAGCGGGGTGGGTGGGAGGGAGAGCTGTATTTCACCTCAGATACTACAGGACTGGTAGGCCCAAGGATTCAAATGCAGAAGAAGCCTGTGCTATGGCATAATATCTAGTAAAGGTGTGTACAGCAGGCCACGTAGCTTTGAGCAGTGCACCATGGAGAGAAGTGGCAGAGATTGCACTTCAGGTGAACGGACCTTCATGTGGGGGAAGAGTTTCCACTTGTTCACAACAAAGCAGAATGCAGCTTGACATCAATTTTAGGAGTTTTTGCAGTAAGATTGTATTCTCCTTTCAGCTGGTCAGAAACCAGAAACAAATGTTGCAGACTTCCTTTTCAGATAGAAAGCCATAGTTCTGTGGATGTCTAGAGGTCCTGGTTAGGTGCTGGTTTTGATACCAGAGGAAAGGCTCTCAGACCCCTTGCTAAGGTCCCATCAAAATTATTTTTTGGCAATAAGAGAGTGTGATTTCAGGACATTCCTTCTGGTGCAGTATATGCTTGGTTTTTGTTCTGAAAGGTGCACTAGCTTTGTGATGGCAAACGGCTAAGCAGAAGAATGTTGCCTTTATGATGGTAGTTTGCAGTGCTTCTTCCAAAATAGTGGGGTCCGTGTCCAAAGGAGAAGAGGATTGCCTTTGTAGTCTGAGGATGTGTAACAATTCATCAGTTTTCTCACTGAACAGATTATTGAATTCAAAGCGGAAGTCATCCACAATAGCTTGCATATCCTTGGAAAATCCAGGTGAATGAAGCCACATAGCACAAAGTAACTGAAGTTGCCCTAGAGTGGGAAGCCACATCAGCTTTATTTAACACTAACTGGAGGAACAACTGGTTATAACCTATACAGCATGAAAAATGGTCTGGAATTGAGGTCTGAGTTCCTGTGGAAGCTTGTTACAAGGTCAGACAATGAATTATAGCAAATAAAATAATATTTACACATCAGTGTCTAATAACTGACTATATGAACTTGTAGGCTGCTGAAAGGGAAATTTTCTTCCAAGGAGCTCCAATTTTTTAGTGTCATTGGAGAAATCTCTAGGCTACAGCAGTCTTGTTGAATTCAATGACTGATTGGATCTCTAGGGAATTTGGGGCATGATAGGAAAATAAATACCCTGTTCTTTTCTCTGTCCTTTTCAGAATAAAGGCCTGGAACACTGGAGTGCGCCAAATTGTTAGTTGACTCGCAGTATCTACTTGCTATGCTCTAAAAGTTGTCTAAAAACCTGGAGATAAGGTTCTGAACTTCCTCAAGGGGATTCTGCAGTGTTCCCATGATGATTTTCTGGAGACTTTGAATTTTTGTGGTCATCCATTGGCAATGGTGAGGCCAATGCAATATCCTCATTAGGAGATGAGGAAGAGAGTTGCAAGTGGAGTGAGTGGGCATAGTTGCTTTGGCTATTCCTCCTCACAGGACTCCTGAGGGGTCTGAGAATCTTTTTTGGAAGGTGATATTTCAATAATCTCTCACTTAAATCTTTTGAAATCAGGGGTCTGTAGCATGGGTTGCAAGTGCCAGTGTGGCTCTTATGTTAACTGAGGTGGCATCTTTATTCCCAGGCTAGATTGGTGAGGGTTGTTCCTAAACCTCGTTTTATTTTGAGAGAGTGAGAGGGTGTGCAGGAGACTACCCCCAATAGGGGTTCCAATCTTGCATCTCACAGTGGTTTGAAGACCCACTGCATTGGCCTCAAGCCTGCTGGAGAAGCATGAGTATTTTGGATTCTAGAAGCACTGGTACCACATTTCATATGATGGCTCCTAGGTATGAATGGTGAATAACATGGTGATTATGTAGGTCCCTTGAGAATTATCAGTTCTGTGAATATTGTCAACTCTGAATCAATATGAAATTTTATGCCCCTGAGGATTGTGGAACCAGGTTTAGCAGATAGTGAGAGGTACACTCATCCCTTGTTAAATGAGTGAGACATTTACCTACCTTACTTCACTCTGAGTGAACCCCCACTGCTAATAAGAGGCTAATCCCCTCCCTGTGGCTCCAACCTGGCCTAGTCTGACCCACCCCATGGATCCAACCCGCAGCAGCTTGACCCCTGCTGCTGGTTCTGCAGCCCCAACCAGCAGCAACCTTAACCCCTGTGCCATCCAGCAGACTGGTCCCGCAGCAGCCTTAACCTCCCCTATCTTCTGCTGACCCTGCACCTCCACTGGCCCAATGGCAGCCTGATTCCCCTACCTCTGCCACCCCTGCCCTAGCTGCTGGCCCCGCAGACCAGCCCCACGGCAGCCTGACCCATGTGCTGGCCCCAGCCTGTGACAGCCTTAACCCACCAGCCCCACAGACTGGCCCTGCAGCAGCCTGACCCCCGCCTTTGCTCCCCACCAGCCTGGTAGACCTAACTTCCCACCCCCTGACACCCTCCCACCCCCTGCAGGACCACACACCCAACCTTCAGCAGCCTGAATCCCCCAACCACCTCACAGACCCAACTGGCCACCAGGTTTTAACCCTCCCACACATGGCCTTAAACTGCCCCCAGCCTTTAACTTTTCCAGCCCCCCAAACCCAAGGTTCACTTACCTGTCAAAAGCAGCACCACCTGCTGCCATTCCTTTGCCGAGCTCTAGGAACCACAGACTTTTACGTGCATTTTAATGAGAATTTAGTGTCCCTCTTATGAGTTTTTGCCTACAAACGCAAAGTTGGGAACCAGTTGCGCTCATAGAGCGAGGGATGAGTGGTCTTCATTTTCTAGGCAGAAGCATTAGTGCAGACTTGAGCTTCAGTAACACCTGCTGTGAGTGGGGTCCACGAGTCGTCATCCTTGTGGTGTGGTACAGCTGCTACATTCAGTGTTTGAGCCTCTTTCTCCCTTGGTAGTGCTACAGTTGATACCCTTCTCTTCTCTTCCGCACAGGCAGTGGTTTTCGAATACACTTGCACTTTCAGTGCTCCTAGTAGTAGTCTTTGCTCCTTATGAGTGTCAGGTATGTCTGAACTGGGGACTGGATTCTTACCAGATTGACAAAGTGGGATTTCTGCTTCTCAAAGAAGGTTTCTTTATCAGGCAGAGATGAGGAGGATGGAGTTCTTAGGCCTGAGATCTGATGCTCTAGGGCAGGGATCAGCAACCAAAATAGCAAGAAGAGCGATTTTTTACAATTCAGTTAAAAACAAAAACTCAATAGTTCAAGAGCTGCAATGCATTTGAATATGAGACGATCCTCTATAAATAGCAGATCATGTGTTTTGTAACCCCTATTTTCAGAACAGCTCACACACAATGATTTGTAATCTGATACAAGTTTACTGCAGGACATTTCACAAACTTTTTACGTATTCTCTCTCAATCTCTCCCAAACCTCTTCTCTCTCTCGAGGATGCTAGAAGTTATCCAACATTCTGAGATCATATATTGTTTTCTATTTAGATATTAATTGTTCATTTTTGGGCTTTTAGACATTCAACCATTTATCAAAAATCAGGAGGGTTTGTAATTGTAGTGTTGGGAGCCACAGAGTTCTTAAAGAGATGCAGGTTGCAGACCTCTGCGCTAGAGCTAAAGAGTGCCAGGTCTGGAGGGGCGCTACACTTAGTAGCTTCTATGGAGAGGAGATTAAAAGGCTGAGGATCAGATTGGGACCTTCATCGAATGCTCAGCCTGATTTCATTGGACTGGGATTTGCATGTTTGTTGTGTTTTGAAATGCAAAAGAATGTCTCACCTATGGAGTGTACATGATACTCCTGACAAACTGGTGCCATGGGGATAGCCAGTTGGGAAGGCCCAGGGGCAAGCTGCGCAGGACTTGACCCCCAGTGATTTTGGGCATATTAGCTCGAGAGAATTCCCTAATCCCAAAATTGCCATCTAACTATAAGTTAAAACTAATTACCCAGCTTAAACGTGTTTACTATTGAAAAAAATTAGGAAGTCAGGAACACTAGGACAGCTGCAAGCACTGATGAATAACAGCTAAAGTACCAGTTTAGGAGCTAGGATCTTGATTGGTAACTTCTGTGTTACTGGAGGCTGGTCATTAAAATTGTAATTTATTTTTAAACCAATTCATTATATATTAACTAAATTGTATAAACTTTTTTAAACAGGCAATGCATCACTTTGAGGAGGAATTAACTTGTTCCATTTGCTATAGTATATTTGAAGACCCACGTGTACTACCATGCTCTCACACGTTTTGTAGAAATTGTCTGGAAAGTGTTCTTCAGCTGTCAAGCAACTTTTCCATATGGAGACCATTGAGACTTCCACTGAAGTGTCCCAACTGCAGAAGTATTGTTGAAATTCCTCCATCTGGTACTGAGTCATTACCTATCAATTTTGCATTAAAAGCAATCATTGAAAAATATCAGCAAGACAACCACCCGGATGTTGCAACATGTAGTGAACATTATAGGCAGCCATTAAATGTTTATTGTCTTTTGGATAGAAAATTAGTGTGTGGCCACTGTCTTACAATAGGTAAACATCATGGTCATCCAATAGATGACCTTCAGAGTGCCTACATGAAAGAAAAGGAGACTCCTGGAAAAATCCTTGAGCAATTAACTGATGAATATTGGACTAAGGTATGTTTGCTCATTGAAAAGTTGGAAGAACAGAAATCTATTTGTGAAAACATTGTTGAAGATGATAAGAAAGCTGTATTGCAGTATTTTAAGAAACTTAACGATGCACTGGAACATAAAAAGAAAGCTTTGCTCTCTGCTTTGGATGAAGTTAATGCTCACATTTCTGAAGAATATGCACCACTCATTGAAAACATGAAAAGAATAAGAGAAGAACAGCTTGATTTAATGTCATTGAATACATCTGTTCAAGAAGAAGAGTCTCCACTTCTTTTCCTTGAGAAGGTTGATGATGTGCGCCAACGTGTGAAAGCTTTGAAACAAAAGCAACTACCAGATATTAAACCTGTTGAAGTTTATCCGCGAATAGGACAGCTGTTGAAGGATGTGTGGTCCAAAACAGAAATTGGTCAGGTTAACAAAATCCTCACTCCAAAAATAAAGCTGATTTCAAAAGGAAAGGTATGCATCAAAGGCAGTGAGAAGGAAAGACGACAGTCTAAGGAATTGCTCCAATCTATAAATCCTCTAACAGTGATGCTAATTTCTATGATAATTGTGATTTCATTTAGCAAACCTGTATTGTCAGTTTTAAATGACGTAACTTTGATCTATATTCCAGACTTCTTTCAGGCAGTAATGGAAATCCTATACCATACATCTAATTTACTGACAGAATTCATGGGACGAATTGTTTCTTTTTCTTTGAGTATCTGAAAAACAGAGCTAATAACAGGAATCCTCATTATGTTTTGAACGATTGTACATCTTTTTTTAGTTTCTATTTGATTAATAGCAGACCTTTTACATTTAAACTGATTATCCAGATTAATACCACTACCCTGCCCATTTCTGAATCTCTGCCTTGAAAAACAAAAACAAAAAACTGGCAGTCATTCAATTCAATGAGGACAGGATGGTAATTCCTCTTGTAGTATGTACTCAGTCTTCATAGAACGTAAGCAGGGGTCACAAATATGTTGCTCCTTCATCAGTTGTTCATACTGATTTGTAATGGAGAGCCTGAAGATACTGAGCATAAATCTCTAGCCCAAACAATAAGTCAGAATTGATGCATATTACAAGGTTTGCTAGCACTTCGAAGTTTGCAACTTCAAAGTTCACGCAATTAGAATTAAGCTAATGGGGCGCTGCTTACGCAGCACAGCACCTCATTGCTGTTCTTTGATTGTGCTCGTTTACATGCCCCCTTTGAAGGGGGGGGGCTAGTGTAGACAAGCCTATAGAGTTTTAGGCATTAAAAATGAGATGGATAAATGGAAGTGTTGAGTAGTCATTGGCTCCAGTGTACAAGAAGTGTATGTTATAAGCATATACAGTATTTTAGTAAGTCCACTATACTATTTAGAGTGAAACCCTTTCTTTGGTCATTAAATCATTTATGAAATGACTAGGGTTCATCCTGTTGACTCCAGGCTATTAGTCGGATCATATTGCTTCAAGTTTCCTTATGTACGGCATGTATGAGGTGAGCTTGTATGTTTCAAGTAGATGTAGATGTTACTCTAAAATTTTTGAGATGATAATCATTGGTAAAATGTAAAGGTATAGTCCTGGAAAGAGGTGAATGTGTTCTGCCTTATTAAATTCCCTAAATGTGCAAGCAAGAAATCCTAAATTAACACACAGGATGAAATCTTGCAACGGCTGTAGTAAATGGTAAAATACTCACCGATTTCAGTGTGGGCAGGAGTTCACTTAATAAAAAGCCATATGTGTTAATACATTAATTTTTTTCTTAAGTATTATTGCACAATTTTAATTTGAAATGTTCACTTTATTCAGAAAAAAATGTTGACTCTCTTCTATTATCAAATTAGGTGCAATAGGTTCCATTAGTTAAAATATAAAAGGGACTGAATAGTCTTCATGTTAATTTTTAATAGGTTGATTAATCTACACTTAATAAATACTGTCACTGGCATGAGTCCTTGGATTGATGCTATGGGAATAACTCAGCACACCTGAGCTCCAAATGGTAGGTTAATTTTGATGCCTGTTTTAGAAAGATTTTTAAAAATACTATTTGTACCATATCAACAAATGTGTTTAAATTTAAAGTTAATTTATTAATGTAGAACAGCACCACTCCGAGGCTGTTATATATATTTTAAATGATGTTAAATACCGTGCTTCTTGAAACAAAGATTAGTATTCATGCATCACTTGACATTTTAAAAGCCTTAATTTAAAAAAAAACACAAAACACACACACACATGAACCCCTCAAGATGTGATCCTCCAAAATGCCAATAATCTTCAATTACCATTGACTTTGGTTGGAATTAAAGACAGTCTGCATGTCAGATTATCAAACCCCAAATTAAATCATTAGTAGCGTAACGCAGGTATTGAGTATCCTCAACACCAATCAGGACTGGGCCTTTGTTGCTGTAAAATGTCATCTGAAGTGACAATTCTTCTAGCCAGGCTGTGCATGCCAACTAACAATTTGTGCACTCAAAACACAGGTCCAAAAAGCAGGGGTTTTTTTTTTGTTTTTGTTTTTTTTTAAAAATCTAGCTTAATATTTAGAAGTCTTCGTGGTTGTTTCTAAGGAAATTCTAATAGAACATCTTTGTTCACAGTGTAAACTCTACTACAGAGGTATTTCCAGCTCTAAAATAGGCTAGAACAGGAAAATGGAAAATTATTTTTTCCATTGTTCAGCCAGTGTGTCATGGAAATAAGAAATTAGCATAAATAGGAAGCTGATCAGTTATACACAAGTGTGGGTCTACAATGTTATATTTGAGGTAAAACTAGCAGTGGATAGAGACTTTTGTATGGGAAGAGGGATGTTTGAACCACTGCATATTAAGTACAGTTTTGTATTAAACTATACAAACTTATCTAATCTCAGTATATAGAGTATCTTCTTAATTTCCATTAATACCAGACTTTTTAAAGCCATCTAATTAAGCAATTAGATAGAATTTTCTAAAGCACCTAACTTCAGGGACCCTAAGTGGTGGTGGGCTCTCGTCTCAAAATGTCTTGTATATTAGTTTTCTGACATTTTAAATATTTTACAAATGTTTATAGTACAGTTTTACCTTTCCAGATGATATATTATTTAGAAAATGGACCATTGGCATTAAAAATGCAGAGTCTATTTATACATGTACTGGTTATTTTAATAAAATTATCTAAAAACATTACAGTGGAGTAGTAGGTACTGCTTTCTTATCCTATACAGTAAACCCTCAAGCTACATGCATTGAACATGCACATCTCTCACATTAGCACGATTGGAAGGGGACCCTGGAAGCGCCAGCCAGAGGCAGCCACTGCGGCACAGACGAGAGGAGAGGAGATCCCTGTCAAAAGGGAACAGAACTCTTCATCTGAGTGCTGTTGATGGGGTTGGGGCTGTTGGGGAGCTCCTTAACAGGGATCCTCCCCTTTAAAGGCTGCTGGCTGAGAGCAAAGCTTCACCAGCTCATCCAGAGGCAGTAGCCACTGCCACCGCACAGGCAAGGGGGGAGGAGATCTCCCTGTAAAAGGGAACAGAGCTAGCACAACCAGCAGCCTTTTAATAGGGGGATCCCTGTTAACTAGGGCACCCCCAACCCTCCCTGTGACAGCACTGAGGGCACCCCTGGCCAGCTGCAATTTCCCCCTTCATAGGGGGATCCCTGCCCCCCACCATGGTGGCAGCGGCTACTGCGGCTGAGCTGGCTCACAGCCAGCCAGAAGCCTTTTAATACCAGGATCCCTGTTAACAAGGGGATCCTGCCCCCTGCCTCCCTAGTGGCAGCACCCCAGGAAGAGCTGTCTGAGTACAGAGCTCCACCAGCTCCAGCTTGTGACTCTGAGGGGCGGGGGGGAGAAGAATCTATCCCAGTGACTGGTGGATGCTTGGGCTGTGTTCGCTACCTAGGAGCGAAGCATGTTCCAAAAAAAGCATCGCTGGTATCAGCAGCTGAAGCCCAGATTCAGCAAAGACAGAGTTAAGGCTCAAAACTCCTTACAGAACCAGCTCTTCAACCTCCAGTGTCCCAACAGCAGCTAACTCTATTTTTAATGGAGGCGAGCCCAGAAAAGATGTCACTTATATAAGAAAAGGTAAGCAAGAAGGTGAGCAAGTCCTCATTGCAAGTCCTGGTGAAGCCAAAAATTACCTCCAACCTGATCAGTATCAGTACTAATAGCATCAAAGCCATCTAAACTTGGTACCCAGGGCATGCACAGTAGTCAGCTAGTGCAGTAAATCAGATTACATAAAGACTTAGAGTAATCAGAGAAGTCTGGAGAGTCAGTGTAAAGCAAGCCCATATATAAGAAACTGCAGGGCAGAAAAGTGAGGTTTCCCTTGGGGGACTTAAGGAAGGACTGGGTCCCTGAAGGGCTGAGGGAATTGCCAGCATCCTTGGAAGAAGACAATTAAGGTAGGTGTTCCTGCTTCTTGTCAAGTACACCAAATAGACTTATTTTTAGTACTTGCTTTTGGGAAGTCTAAATGTGTCAGTTTTTCTGTCAGGTACTGTGGCTATGGATAACTGACAAGGGTGATCTGGAAGACATGGAAAATTAATCATAGGTATAGAACAGTTACTTACCATTTTAACTGTTGTTCTATGAGATGTGTTGCTCATGTCCATTCCGTATAGGTGTGCATGTGTCATTGGAAGGTTTTCCCCCAGCAGTATTTGAGCCAGAAGGTTGCCCCCTGGAGTGGCGCTGGCATATCAGGCCATATATACTGCTGCCTCCATGCCCATCCAGTTCCTTTTTACAGAACTACTCCAATGAAGGGGAGGTGGGTGGGATTTGGAATGGACATGAGCAACACATCTCGAGGAACAACACTTAAAATGGTAAGTAACCATTCTTCAAGTGCTTTACTCATGTCCATTCCATGCAGATCATTCCAAAGATGACATTCCTGGAGGCAGGATCAGAGTTCTACCCCTCCACTGAGTGGAGGGCTGCCCTACCCAGAGCAGCCTCCTCCCTTGCTTTATGGGTGAACACACCATGGCTAGCACAAGTATGGACAGAGGACCAAGTGGCAGCCCTACAGAGGTCCAAAATCAGGACCTAGGCCATAAAAGCTGTCGAAGAAGCCTGTGCTCTGAGTGGCCTGTAAGCAGAGGAGCTGGAAACCCTGCTTCTGAAGGGCAACAACTACCATGCACTTTATGAATACCCATGGGATATTGACAGCCCAAAGGGGAGGACAGTAAATTGGTAATGTGCCCACAAGAAAGCACAGGCACTGCCCAACTAACAGGTACTTAACAACTAAAGAACTTGAGATAAGATCTATATACACAAATGCTAGAAGACACTTGCTGAGAGCAAGAGAACATTCGAATGAGCGTCACAGGTGGTAAGAAGGAACTGGAGAGGCATGCAGCTGGCAGGGGTATATATGGGCTGATAGGCTGGTGCCACTCCAGGGGGCACCCTGCCAGCTCAATGGGTACTGCTAAGGGGAAAACTTCCAATGACACATGCACGCCGTGCACCCACACCTATATGGAATGGACATGAGCAAGCAGTCAAAGCAGCAGCATTGTTCTGTAATGCTCAATACCACCATGTTGCCATGGAATACAAAGAGTGGCTCCCACATGGACAAAGTTGCCAGTTCAGAGACTCATCTAGTAGCTGTGACAGCAACCAGAACACAGATTTTGATAATTAGGTAGAATTGTTTCCAGGTCTATTTGGGCTGTGTGTGGAAATAGCTCCTCACCAGATAGCTGTGTAGGATGACTAATTGTGATGAACTGTTGCTTCTAACTTGGAAGCTGTGTTATATGCATGAGCAGCAAATTGCAACAACTGGAGATTTTTAGTAGATGTGTCCATTGAGCCTGTGCACTCCCTCCCAGGTTGTCTGCCTCAAAGCTATCTCCTAGTGCACAGCAAGTGCTTAGGACCAAAGCAAATTATTCAACAAGTCTCAAACTTGTGAGAGACACGAGACTGCCAGGAAAAAATAGTTACTTACCAGCAGTATTTTTCTCCCAATACATTGCCTTCATGGACTTGCTGACTGTCATCCTACTTTGAAGGCAAACTCTAATATGGCTTCTGAGCATAAAGCAGCAGTAAGCAGGGGAATGACTGGCATGTATGAGAGAGGCCAGCCAATGGCATCTATTTCTCTGTCTTTCCTTTTCATAAATGCGTAAGTAATCACAATGATAAGATGGCACATGGAAATCTTTACTCTTTGCAGGACTGAGCCATACTGTATCTTCTACTAGGAAAAGCTCAGTTTCCTCCTACATCTTTATTCTCTGCTCTAATACAATTGCTCATTAAAATCCTCTAGAGACCCAACTGTGCCCAAGCCTCAGGCCTTGTCTACATTTATCTTTACTGTTGCTTCTACTTCAGCTACACAAATTGCATAGCTGAAGTCTACATACTTATGGTGGTGTCTTCCACATGGTTAAAGTCAGTGGAGGCTCCTCTCCTGTTGATGCCAGCTACTCTACTCTTTTTTTGCTGGAGTACCAGCATTGAGAGGGATTGGAGATTGATTTACTGTGTATTCAATAATGTGACAAATTGATCCCTGGTGCAGTCAAGACATACCCCCAATTCTTGGCTTCCCAGAAGTTTAACTGTTAAGTTTGAAGTCTCTGCCTGTCTTTTGGAACCTGCCCTCGATCTCCTCCTTCCTCTATTTTTTTAATGCTTGTTTGGAGTCTCCTGCTCCCCTTTTCAGCAGTCATCCAAAGCTCCATTCTTGCTCTCCTCCCTCTCTCTAGGGAATTTTATCTGGTCATGTGGTTTTGAATACATCTGTGTGTGAATGACTCAACTAACCTTTCAATTCTTGAAATGTTTTCCTGCAGCTGAGGCCGTCTCTGACATCTGTAAGGCAACAAATATCAAAAAATTACCTTCCCCTTTTCTTTAACTATTGCCACCACCCTCCTGGTAACTCAGACCACTTATTTGAGTATGAGATGGGAGGGAGAGCTCAGTGGCTTGAGTACTGGCCTGCTAAACCCAGGGTTGAGCACTCAGTCCTCAAGGAGGCCATTTAGGGGTCTGGGGCAAAGAGATTAAAAAAAAAATCCATCAGGGATGGTGCTAGGTCCTGCCAAGAGGGCTGGACTCAAAGACCTCCTGAGGTCCCTTCCACCTCTGAGATGTGTATCTCCACAGTGCCTTCACTCCACCCTCCATATTAAAGCTATACCTAATCATGCTTTCTTCCTTCATAGCATTTCCAAAATCTTTTGTCGCCTGCCTTTTTTCTCCACTGTTTGAGCCCACTCATAATCATAGCAATGAAGGCCCAGAGGGTATCACAAGAAGTCAAGCTGAGCCCCCTGCATTTAAACAGGACCAAGTATACCTACACTCTTCCTGACAGGTGTTTGTCCAATCTGTTCTTGAAACCTCTAATGACAGGGATTCCGCAGCCTCTCTTGGAAGTTTATTCCAGACTAACTTCCTTTAACCAAGTTCTTCCTAATATCTAAATTTCCCTTGCTGCAGAGTAAGCCTTAAGTGGACATGGAGAACAACTGATCACAATCCTTTTATTTACCAGTGCCTAACATATTGGAAGGCTTATCTGGTTCCTCTACAGTCTTCTCGGAAGACTACACTGGTACCTTTTTTCAACCTTTCATCATAGGTCAGGCTTTCTAAACGTTCTGCCATTTTTTTTGCTGCTCTCCTCTGGATTCCAATTCTCTAAAATATGGTGCCCAAACCTGTACACATTACTCCAGCTAAGGAAGGGTTACCATAAATCTCCATACAATTGTGCTATTCTATTATATTAAATGAAGTTCCTAAAATAATATTCCTTGCTTCATGCTCCTTCCCCAAGAACCTCCACTGCAAACTTCTGAATATTCAAGGTACTTAAACTCAGCTTCCCCTATTCTTATCTGCCCCACTTTCCATGCCCACAATAGCAATCTGTCTCCTGCTTTTCTGAAAGTATTCTTCTACTCCATATGCATTGGATTTGATCTTTGGAGTACGCTCAAAGAGCTGAAAGTGCACTGTCTAATTATAATGGGTAGTTAATAATTAACCACATTCCCTCTCTTTTAAAAATGGAAGTCTCTAAACTGTACAGAGCAAATCTATATAAGCTTATATTATACAATTGTTACTACTGTTTTCCTTATCTCTTCTCCACAAAAATGCATATTCCCCCTCAGTGCTGCTCTTACACCTGTCATATCTTGTCCATATTTATATTGCAATGTCTTTGGTGGAAGCAGCTCTTATTTTAAGTTTGTACAGCTAACTTTACATTACAATGAAGAAACAAATCCAACTGCCACATATTAGTGTTTAAATAAGCACATTTTTAAATCCTGGGAACTGTGTATATCTCACTTCTGTCAAGGTGATAGACATCTCTGAACATGATAGCTCTATTCAACAAGAACTTGAATTAACTTTTATTTTAGTAAAATACATGGTAAAAAGCTGTTTAAAAATCACCAGTAGAACCCAAACACTGGTATGAAGTTTACAAAATGCAACTTTAAAATGCAACTAGTTACACTTTTGAAAACACTTGATATGCTCAAAACTATACAAATTAAGATATCCTCAAAAATTTAGTGTAGCTAATCAACAGAAAACATTAGCTCTTCTGCAAGTCTTGGCTTATGAAGAACCTTAAATAATGAATAAGATATTTACAAAATTTTATGGAGCTATGATGAATCCCATAAGAAAATCAAGCTAATAGAATACAGATGAGCATCAGAAATAGTGGAAATACACATAAGTAATAAGATTTCACTCTCTTCAGAGCAGAAGATTACACATTCAGCAGCATCCAACAGAACCAAGCTCAGCAAGTCCTTTAGATGCAATAACTTTTGGATTTGTTGCAACACTTTTTGTTGTATTGTGAGTCTTATAAATTCCAATTAATCTATCTGCAATTTCAAACATGTTATTTCGCAAAGAGATGATGATAAATTGTGCATTTTTTGTTTGCTCCTGAAAGAGAAAGAAATCATTTAATATTAGTTAACAATATTTTAAAAAGGTATACTCATGTGAAGTTTGTAGTCATTAAAGCAAGTAAAGATAACTTAGAAATCTTGTATTTAGATCAGCTGTAGATAAGAAAGGGCCACCTTTTAACATGTATTACTGTTCAGGAAAAACAGACTCCCAGGTGCTGACTATCTAGAAAATTGGTGGATCTCAGTAGCTTGTAATAGTATAACTCTAATTCTAATGATGGCCCAATCCTGCAAATACTTTAGCATGGGTGTTACTTCACCCATGTAATTCCACTGAAGTCCATTTATGTGAATAAAATACTCCAGCATAAGCCATTTCCCAGATCAAAGCCTAATTTAATAAAGTACACACGCAGACTACTACAGCTAGAAGAGTTCTTTTTCTCTCTTTGATTTATGTAGACTTGCTGAGCAAAGATACTGAAAAGACTGGTAGCAAGGTAAACTGCCAAACTGCTGGAATTCTTACGACGGGGATTGCTTTAAAAATTACACAAAAAGATTGATTGTACAGGTTGAACCTCTCTAGTCCAGTATCCTTGGGCCATGACGAGTACCAAATGACAGAATTTGCTCTACCATGGCCATGTCTACACTAGCCCCAAACTTCGAAATGGCCATGCAAATGGCCATTTCGAAGTTTACTAATGAAGCGCTGAAATACATATTCAGCGCTTCATTAGCACGCGGGCGGCCGCGGCACTTTGAAATTGATGCGCCTTGCCGCTGTGCGGCTCGTCCCGACAGGGCTCCTTTTCGAAAGGACCCCGCCTACTTTGAAGTCCTCTTATTCCCATCTGCTCATGGGAATAAGGGGACTTCGAAGTAGGCGGGGTCCTTTTGAAAAGGAGCCCTGTTGGGACGAGCCGCGCGGCAGCGAGGCGCATCAATTTCAAAGTGCCGCGGCCGCCCGCGTGCTAATGAAGCGCTGAATATGTATTTCAGCACTTCATTAGTAAACTTTGAAATGGCCATTTCGAAGTTTGGGACTAGTGTAGACACAGCCCATGAGAGGTCAATATTGCCTAGTGGCATTACCAACACTTCTACTGCTTACAGGGCTTTTAGAAGACATTTAAGAGTAAATTAGAGTTAAACAGCACAGAACACTGAGAGCCGTGTGACCATGGGAAACTTGGCCACATAAGTGGTTGTAAGGGTAACTGAAATCATACAGCATTACAGATGTTGCCAGACAAGAGAGTTCCAGAATACAGAGGTTCAACCTGCATTTTCCTCTATTGAGGACAGTGAGAAAGAAGTAGTCTTCTGTTATTAGAAGACAGCCCAATTAGAGATGTAAGTTTTATGCAACAGGGGATGCAAGATAACAGGTAGTAACATATAATTATCTATCTTTTAGTTTACAATACTTAATTGCATGATTCTTGAGAGAAAATAAAAACAATAGTATAATAGTTGCTTTCTTTTCCAGGGTAGCCAATCAAACAACAAATCACTAAAAAGCCCTAACTCCTTTAGAAGTTAGGGACCTAATTTTCAGAAGAGCTCAGCACACAGGTTTGAGAACAAAGAGGAGCTCCTACATGATAGGCATCATATACGAAAAATCTGTCCATGTTAGGTGCCCAAAACTGGCTGCCCAAAACTTGAAAATCTAATCATACATAGGCAATACCTATAGTGAAGATCATATTTCACAACAGTTAA
The DNA here is from genome assembly GCF_033958435.1 of Carettochelys insculpta. Classification (NCBI taxonomy): domain Eukaryota; kingdom Metazoa; phylum Chordata; order Testudines; family Carettochelyidae; genus Carettochelys; species Carettochelys insculpta. The sequence continues at coordinate 31,931,178 of NC_134146.1, read as the reverse complement.
AGTGTGACAGTACAGAGAGAATTGCTATAAGAGAGCATGGATAATTTATGGAATGTGAGAAAACGACAGTTACCTATTCTGTAACTGGTGTTCTTGGAGTGATTGCTCATGTGCATTCCAAGTTGGGTGAATACAAGCAACTGTCTAGGAGGTGGGGTCAGAGCCCTGAAAGGAACGTAGGATAGCCTATGGCGGCGTCCTCCCTTACATGCTGTGTGAATACATAGAGGGCTGTAAACGTGTGAATTGAGGACCACATGGCTGCCCTGCAGATGTCCTGGATAGGCACCTGTGCCACATATGCCACAGAAGATGCCTGCCCTCCAGTGGAGTGAGCCCTGATTGGAGAAGGGGGGCCCCCGTGAGCTTATCATACTCCTTGATGCACATTACTATCCTGGAGAAAATCCGGTGGGAGGAGACCAGAAGGCCTTTCATCCTGTCAGCTACTGCCATGAACAGTTGCTGTGTCCTATCCATATAGAAAACTAGTGCCCTTGTTACATCCAAGGTATGTACATATTCCCTCAGGAAGGTATGAGGTTTTGGGTAAAATACCAGTAAAGCAATGTCCTGATTAACTTGAAACACAGAGCCCACCTTTGGTAAAAATGCAGGGTGAGGTCTCAGTCTAACCTTATCCTTATGGAAAACTGTATACAAGAGATCCACTTAAAGTGCTCATAGCACAGATACCCTTCTGGCTGAGATTAACAAAAATGCTGTTTTGTAACTCAAACAGCAGAGAGCAGGAAGCCAGAGGCTTGAAAGGGGCCCCCATGAGCTTGACTAACAACAAATTGAGATCCCATAGGGGGCAAGGGTGCCCGAACCTGGGGGTTTGATTATTTCTAAACCCTTCAGAACCCTTTTGACCACTGGTCTGAGAACACTAAAGACTTCCCATGTCCCAGGTGGAAGGCTGAAATGGCTGCCAGGTGCATCCTGACCGAGAAGAGGGATAGATTCTCCTCTATTAAGCCCCACAGGTAGTGTAAAATTATCAGGATGGGGGCCTGCAAGGGTGAGACACCTGTGTGGGTCACCCACACCTAGAATCTTTTCCACTTTGCCACATAGGTTACCCTCGTAGAGGGCTTTCTACTATTTAATAATACTTCCTTTATGGAATCCAAACAGGCCAGCTCCATCTCTCTCAGCCACGGAGCATCCACACCGTGAGGTGCAGCGACCAGAGATTGGGTTGCTGGAGTCTACCTCCTTGTTGTGTCGACAGATCTGGCTGGATTGGCAATGGTATTGGCTTGCGAATCAACAGGTGGAGGAGGGTTGAGTACCAATGCTGGAACGCCCATGCTGGTGCCACCAAGATTATCAACACCCCGTCTGACCAAATCTTGAGGACCCTGGGGACTAGTGAAATTTGAGGAATGCAAACATCAGCAGGCCTGACCAGGGAACATTGAAGGATCCGCCCAGGACCCTGAACTCTGATTGAGGTAAGAACAAAACATCCTGCATTTCACATTGAGGTGGGAGACAAACAGGTCCACTTGGGGATGACCACACTTCCAGAAAATGGATTGAATAACCTCTGGGTGAAGTGACCACTCGTGATCCATAAAAGACCTGCTGAGCTGGGCCACTAGCAAGTTTTGCACCCCTGACAGGTAATGGGCCTGCAACAGGATGCCATGCTCTATGAAGAATTCCCAGAGCATCATGGCCTTGTAACACAGGAGAGGGGGCATGCACCTCTGTTTGTTTTTATAATACATTGCCATTATATTGTCAGTACTGACCGACACGCAATGCCCTGCCAGATTGGCCCTGAAGGTCACACACGCCAGTCTGATGGCCCTGAGTTCTCTCACATTTATGTGGAGTTGAAGGTCTGAATCACTCCACAGAGCATGTGTTCAGAGCTGACTCAAGTGCGTTCCCCACCCCTGTTCCAAAGTATCTGTTACTAGGAAAAAGAAGGGCTGGGGGAGGGGGAGGAGGAGGAGTGTGTGGTGAAAGGGACTCCTGTGAGGCCAACCTGCTCCTCCAACCACCAGCGTAGGGCTGACAGTCTGCGGTGGCACCTTAAACACCAAGTCTAAACTGTCTTACAGGGTGTACACCAACACCAGTGACATTTGCAGGGGCTGCATTCTCAATCTGGTATGCTAAACCACGAAGGTGCATACTGTCATGTGAGCCAGCAGGTGTAGGCAACATCTGACCATCATGGTGGGAACTGCCAAGAAGTTGCAGATAACTCCCATAGTTTGAAACCTGTTGGTGGGCAAGAATGCCCTGGTGCATTTGGTGTCCAGCTGGGCTCCAACAAATTCTATTGACTGAGATGGGAGCAACATGGACTTTGCCTTGTTGATCAGGGGACCAAGACTTGTAAACGTTTGTCAAATCAGTTGTACATGCTGAAGCACCTGGTCTCGGCTGACTGATGGTCAAGGATCGTTCTCAAGTATGGGAACAGCTGCACCCCTGGCCTGCGTAGGTACATGGCTACAACCACCAGGCATTTGGTGAAGACCCTGGGGGCTGCAGAGAGACCGAATAGCAGTACTGTGAACTGATAATGGTTTCTGTCTGCCATAAGTCTCAGGAACCTCCTGTGAGAACCATAAATTGACATAAGGAGACACATGTCTTGTAAGTTGAGAGCAGTGAACCAATCCCCCTGTTCCAGCATTAGGAGCATGAGACCTAGGGATATCATATAAAACTTTATCTTTTTAACTAACTTGTTCAGACCTCTTAGGTCTAGAATAGATCTCAAACCCCACTTGGACTTTGGAATTAGGAAATAAACAGGAGTAAAACCCCTGACCTCTGAAGGAACTTCTTCTATGGCCCCAGAACCAAGGAGGGGTTGTAATTCCCGCCCTAGCAGGATACTGCGAGAGGGGTCCCTGAAGAGGGACAGGGAAGCAGGCTACGAAGAGAACTGAATGGCGTACCCCTTCTCTACCATACAACGGACCCACTGGTCTGTGGTGATGCTGCACCACATATGGTAGAAAGGGGATACACAAAATGAAAAGTGAGGATGCTGGAATGGGTGTGATTGGCTCGACGCTCCTGACCATGCCATCAAAATGGTGGCTTGGGCCTCTGTGGACCTTTTTGATGGCCCTGTGCCTGAGACTGTTGGCTGGAATGGTGCCTGCCTATCCTGTTCCACTTTGTTTCCGTCTGTCCCTTTGCAGTTGCAGGAACTGTCTTGGCTGTGGATGGGGGTTAAAGTGCCTGCGCTGATTAGCAGGTGTATGTAGACCCAGCAAGTGCAGGATGGTTCTAGAGTCTTTTAGACAATGGAGTCTTATAATTTTTCTCCAAGAACAGCATTGGGCTGTCAAACGGGATTGTCTGTTGGACCGTGTATGGTAGGCCTGAGACCTGTAGCTATGCCTCCACTGCACATGGCAATTCTGGACATCATGACTCAAGTGGCAGCGTCTGCAGCATCCAGTGCAGCCTGTAATGCCACCCAGGAAACCAGCTTGTTTTCTGCCACCACCAAAAATAAGTTGAGCAGAGAATGGAAAGAGCTCCAACAACTGGCAGTGCAGCAAGAAGAAACTGAGCAGGGTGGGTTGGGCCATGTATATACTGGTTGCCATATTGATGCCACTCCAGGGGGGGCACCACACTGATCTATGGCTACTGGCTAGGGCCAAAAGCTTCCAATGACAGGGTGTGCACCAGCACACACCCAACTTAGAATGCACATGAGCAATTACTTGAAGAACAATTTACATGACATGCTGTAATCTAGTTATTCTACAGAGAAGTACTTACATATATGTAAAATGCTACAATTGATACATTTTTGAAGTCAAGGGCTGCATCAATTTCATCCATGAAGTAAAGGGGAGTTGGCTTGTAATGATGAAGTGCAAACACCAAAGCTAGTGAACTAAGAGTCTTCTCTCCTCCTGACAGATTAAATATCTTCTTCCAGCTTTTCTTTGGTGGCCGGACACTGAAAAATTAAGAGTTTATAAATTAATTCAATTCACAGTCATTAATATAAATTACACTTTATTATATGAAAAGTCATCATGCCTCAAAGAAATACTCATATGGGTCTTTAAAAGTCCCTTGTGGAAATCATAATATTTACAAGCACTGGAAATTCTCTCAGAACCATTCTTTACAATTAATATTAAATGGACCTGTAATCAGAATCAATTTATAACACATGGAGCAGAACCCACAATATTCACTTACGTTCCTCAAAACAAGCGAGACACAATCTTATGTGTAGACAGTTACTAAAAGGGACAGATTTTCCATTTCACCCCATCTATGTTGAAAATTAAGAATTCTCTACAGATTAAATGTTTCACACTGATGCTACAGAACAGCTGGTGTCATTTTACAATTATTTTTTTCTTGAAAGGAGTGACATTTCCAGACCAGCTAGACTACATTTATTACATTCTCTCCCCCTGGAGTTCATCTAATTTAGTTTAACTCTGAAACAGTGCAGTAAAATATGTTTTTCCATGCTACCCTTCCCTTAAAAGCCATAAAAGATTGCCTTGGTTAGTTCAGCGTAATATTTCTGCTTCTTTAGTTCGTGTTTTAGAACTGATCAATAACTATTTAAACCATGAACATCAGGTTAAGAAAATCAGAATGATGAGAAACACTTCTGATATGACCAAATGTCTGACAAACCTGAACATGATTCCTTCAGAGAAAGGATCCAGACTGTCTACAAGCTCTAACTCAGCATCGCCTCCCAAGGTAAGCATTTGGTAATTTTCCTTTAGTTTATTTGTTATTACATTAAATCCTGCCATAAACTCATTAAGCCTTTGTTTTCTAAGGTCTTCATAAGCCCGTCTAAAGTTGTCTCTCTCAGTGGTAATGTCATCCAACTCTGCCACACGTTTCAAGTACAGTTCTTCCTACAAGGGGAAAAAATGGAAACAAATGAAGGAGTTGTTCCTTTTTAAGACTAAGGTACTTCTACTTTTTTTTTTTTTGAGAGGGCACTTTTTATTAGTAGCTGATATCCACTTACATTTTCACCTTAAAAAGTTCTGTTCTCCATTAACTGTACATTCATTAACTGAGAACCAGGCTGTTTTTCAGATACATTGCTTAAGCTTGTACAAGCAAATTTGGTACTTGGTGGGAATGAGTATTTAAATCCCTTGGAAAGGGCCTTGTAACTTTTGTTCACGTGTCTGGATGTGGCCAATACTGATGCTAACATGGTGTGGGGTTCTCTGAAGGCCCCAAGAGAACTTAATTTATTGGCATGCGAGTAAGGAATGCAAGATATCCAGGAGTTTGTGGCACTTGTGACATAATTTTCCATGGAATATTCAGTGTCTCTACTATGAATTGGAGGTCGTGGAATGCCTTAAAATTATCCACTGAGGCAGACATAAATGGGATTAACTATCTTATCATGGGAATAAGAGCATGGGGCCAGCAGCCTCTTCTGGCTGTTGTTCCTCATCACTTCTATCTACTTAAGATCTGAAGCTAAACTAACTGACCTGGCTGTGATGGTCAACTCTCTCTTTGGTAGGAGGGATCCAGGAGTGTTTTCCCTATAACGTGTGCTTGTGTGGCCACTCAGATTTAAATGCTGCTCAACCGATTAACAGAGCACCCGCACCTAGATTTTTTTTTGCTTCTACTGGTGGTGCACATTCACACATGCCTCAGTGCACATAAGTTTATTCCACACATCGATGGAAAAGATTAGAGGGAACATTGATTCTGGAAGAATATGTGGAAAATTACTTGATGAAAAATACTTGATTAGTTGGTGACCATATACTCCAACAGCAGTGACCAGAGTATTACATGTTGACCAATTCAAGCAATACAAGAAGTTATCCATTTGCGGAAAATACTTTAAACAAATGTAATTAACTTAATCCTACTGTGATATTAACAATAAATAACAAAGCCTTACCTTTTTATTATATTCTGCAATGGCACCAAGATTTGGTTTCATTTCATGACACTGGGCTTCTAAAAGAGCTATTTGATTAGTTATTATGTCTGGATCTTTAATTGCTTCAAGTTCCTCTTGATTTAGCACTGGAAGCTCTTCAACAAGTTTATCTTCTAGGGAATGCAGTGAAATTTTTGATATCTAGAATTCAATTTAGACAGTTAAATATCATGTTCATGCTTGCCAATACTGGTTATATAAATCTTAAAAATAGTAAAAAGTACTAAATTGTACTGATAACAAAATCTGATTAAAGCCACTGGATCAAAACCCACATAATCACCTGACATGAAAAATTATGTCTTTCCTGCTTCAACTCACTTTTGGCCACAATTTAACCTATCCTTTTCAGACTTGGGAAAATAATCTTTTTACAATATGCATCAAAGATCAACAAATACAGTCATCTACCTTATAAATTCTGTTTCTCAAAACATTCAAGTAGGATTCTTACAAATGTGTCTTAAGGCTTTTGTATCTTTAAGGGCAGCAGTACAGTAAACCCTCCATTTAAAAGACTAATAGAGGAAAGGGGTGTCCGTTATTTCCAAGAGTCTGTTAAATCTGAGGGTTTGCTGCCCTCCCGGCTCTCCCAGCCCCAGTCCCACCCTCCAAAACTCCCCCAACCAAAAAATAAAATAAAATAAAATAACCCCTGCCGTTCACCAAAGCTGCTACTGGAGGCGCCCCTGGATCCTGCTCTGGCTCAGATCCCACCGTGCATCTGGGACCCTGACACTGCATGCAGCTGGAGGCACCCATTGTACATTGCTAAGCTGCCACGCGTGGGAGGGGCCACCTCATGGTCTGCAGGAGCTGCCACTGCTGCCAGACCCACTGTGAGCTCTTCTCACAAGGATGCAGGCTGTGGCAGGAGTAAGTCCTCCCCCAGCCTTTTTTTTTTTCCGACGGAGGGGGCCAGAATTTAGGTCTTTACAGACCTCAGTGGACTTCAGGAACAGTGGATGACCATTGTTCTTGAAGTCTGATAAATCGGGGTCCATAATATCGAGGGTTTACTGTAGTGCATAAATATATGTCACCCTGATTACTAGTGGCCATGGAAATGTGGAGCAGGAAGTCACCCCAAGTTTTATTCCCATGTTATGAATATCAGTTACTTTCAGTGTCTGGGAAGCATACTCATTTGATAATAAGCATCCACCAGGTCTAGCCTGCATAGACAGTTTCCCGCCTTCAGAAGAGACATAATGACTCTCAAGGTGACCATCTTGAGTTTTTCCTCTGACATGTATTGAGTCAGGTCCCTGAATTCTAGGATAAGGAGGAACCCATAACTTTTTGACTCTCCGGAAATGTTTGGAATCAAACCTCTTCCCCTTCTTTTGTTCATTGCAAGGACTCAATGGCTGCAAAGAATATGAACCACACCCTCATCAATTTGCACCAAAGCAGAGTGCCAGGGCATAGAAACTGGAGTTCCTAATCCAGATATATTTTGATCATAACTCTTGATTGTTTCTGGCAGGTGCTAAGTCAACTATCGCTGACAACATTTCCTCAAATAAAAAATGAGCGTCAGAAGTAAGGTTGCTATATTGCCCACCCATAGATTATCTAAAATGAAAAAAGATTAAAATTAATTCACAAAGGGAGCAGGTTGATTGAAGAAAGGTGCCATTTTTATAGTCCCTTTTCTGAGCCATCACATCTAAAAAAATATTCTCTATAGTAAAGATCTTAACATCAATTTAAAAACAAAAAAACCTGGTCTCTTATAACTGGTGTTCTTCAAGATGTGTTGTTCACATTCACTCCAATCAGATGTGTGCATGAACATTGGAAACTTTTTCATAGCAGCTCCTGTCAGGTTGGCTGTGGAGTCCCCTGGAATGGCACCATTACAGCAGCCCTTATATACCACTGCCGACCTGACCTCTCCCTTTGTTCCTTCTTGTCAACTACTTGGCCAGAAGAGAAGGAAGGTGAGTATAGGAATGGATCTGAACAACACGTTTCGAAGAACACCAGTTGAAAGAAAGTAGGCAACTGTCTTTTCTTCTTCAAGTGCTTGTTCACATCAATTCCAATCTGGTGACTCCCATGCTGCTGAACCCTGGGAATGGGGTTCAAATTAGAAATCAATGATTGGTGCACTCCTCTACCAATTGTAGCATTAGCCCTCAATTGCTTATTAATAGTGCAGTAAGCCATGAATATATAGGCTGAGAACCATGTTGCCACCCTACAGCTTTCCCAGATTGGAACTTGTGCCAAAAATGCAATGGAAGAGGCCTGAGCTCTAGTAGTATGGGATCTTACAAAAGGTAGAGTAACTCCTGCCAGATTACAGCAGATACATATGCAGTTGACTATCCATGAGGACATGCAGTGGGCTGTGACACCTTTCATGTGGTCTGCTATTGCCAGAAATAAATGAGTAGACCTTCAAGAGGCTTTTGTACGCTCAGTATAAGAGAACTGCCCTATGCACATCTTGTGTGCAGCGCATGCTGTCTGCCATTCATGTGGGGCTTCGGGTAGAACACTGGGAGGAATATATCCTGCCTGGGGACAAATTGCAAGATGACCTTTGGTAGAAACTTTGGGTGTGGTCTAAGTTGCATCTTTATGGAAAATGGTACAGGGGGACTCAGAGTGCTCTCAGTTCAGAAACCAGCAAGGCTTATCTGAAGCGAAAAATGCAGCACAGAGCATGTGGTCTAGGAGTTTGAAGGGAGGCCACATAAGACTATTGAGAATTAAATTAAGGTGTCATGATGGTGCAGGAGGATGAGCGTATGAAAGGAGTCTATCCAGGCCCTTTCTAAAACAGGTTACCATGGGGTTCTCAAATAAAGACCTGTGGAAATGAACAGGGTTGAAGGCTGAGATAGCTGCTAGATGAACTTTAACAGAGGAGGGTGCCAAGCCCTGGGTTTGCAAATGGAGGAGATAAACCAAAATAAGGGGAACAGGTGCTTGTGAGAGAAGAATGTCATGCTGAGCACATCAGTATGAGAACCTTTTCCATTTGGTTAAGAAAAAAACCCTTGCTGAGGGCTTCCTACTTTCCAGTAGTATCTCTTGCATCTGAGCCAAAAAAACAGTTACTTACCTCTCATAGTTGTTGTTCTGCACTAAGTGTCTCTCATGGCCATTATGACAGATGTGCATGCTCTACGTGCATGGTTGTCTGAGACATTTTCCCCCACAGCAGTACACATCAGGCTGACTGTGGAACCCCCTGGAGTGGCGCTGGTATACTGGTGCATAGCTGCAACAGCCAGCGCTCCCCCCACTCAGGTCCTTCCAGCTGGAATTCAGAACAGACATGAGCAACACTTCTCGAAGAACACAGTTACAAGAGGTAATCAATTTTTTCTTCGAGTGATTACTCGTGAATTCTGATAAGTGACTTACTAGCAGTAATCCTGGTAAAGTGTTCAGAATTCAAGAGATTGCCGTCTGCAAGACTGCTCTCTCTAGCCTGGTGCATGAAGGCTTGGTGAGCTGCAAAGCTTTGAACCAAGGTCCATGTTGCCACTCTGCAAATGTCCTGCACTGGAACCTGTGCAATGAATGCTGCTGAGGACACCTGTGCCCTTGAGGAATGTGCTATCAACACCAAGGTAGTACCTGTGCCAGCGCACAGCACATCCATATACACAACGTAATCCATGATAATATACTCTGGGAAGATACAGGTTGTCCCCTGATCCTTTCTGCAAAGATAGTGAAAAGTTGTTGAGACTTACAAAAAGGCTTTGTGCAGCCAGTAAAAAGGCTAGCACATGTCTAGTGCCCAGGGAGTGCAGCACATGCTCTCTGTTACTAGCATTGGATTTTGAGAAGAAAACCAGTAGAAGACTGTCATGGTTGATATGAAACTGGGACACCACCTTGGGAAGGAAGGTCAGGCAGAGACTCAACTGCATTTTGTCTTTATAGAAATCTGTATATGGGGGCTCTGACATCAGGGCCCTTAGCTCTGAGACTCTTCCTGCCAAGGTAGTATCTGCCAGAAATGACATTTTCCATGACAAATAAGACAGCAGACAAGTGGCCATAGGTTCAAACAGGGGCCCCACCAGTTTGTGCAGTATCAAGTTAAGGTCCCATTGGGATAGTGAAGGATGGTAATGAGGGTAGATTCTCTTTCAGCCTTTTTAAAAATCTGGTCACCCCAGGGTTTGAAAACACTGATCTCCTCCAGAGCCCCAGGTGCAATGGTGAAGTAGCGGCCACGTGAACGTTCACTGAGGACACTGTCGGCCTTGGTTCTTAAGATGGATCAAATAATTTAAAATGACATTGTCTGCGTCATCTGAGTACATTTCTGGAAGGACAAAGGAAGAACTGCTTGCACTTAGCCACGTAAATGGCTCAAGGTGATGGTTTCCTGCATCCCATAAGCACCCCCCTCACCCATTTTGAACACTGCTTTTCTATGGGATTCAACCATGCTGTCAAATGGAGAAACTGCAGGTTAGGGTGACAATCTCCTGTGGTCCTAGGTTAGATCAGGAGATAGCAGGAATGACCATGGATAGGTTTAGCAATACCAGGCACCAATGCTGTTGAATCCAGGCTGGGGCTATCAATATGATCAAAACCTTGTCCTTCCGGACTCTGATCAGCACCTTGTGTATTACAGGAAAAGGTGGGAATGCATACAGGAAGTGGTGAAACACATCCACCACCAAACCCAGACTGCAGTTCATGAATGAGCAGAAAGGTCTATGTGGGGAACACTCCAGCTCTAGAAAACTGATCATGCAATATCTGCTTGTAGGGACCACTTGTGTGTGGAGAAAGGATCAGCTGAGGCGATCTGCCAGTCTGTTCTGAACCCATGGGAGATAACATGCTTGGAGGTGAATGGAGCTGCTTGTAGCATTTTCCCATAGGTCCTGGGCTTCATTGGAAGGGGGAGGGAAATGCACTCCATCCTGCCTGTTTATGTAAAAAGTTGCTGATGTATTGTCGACCACTATGACCACTAAGCAGGACCCTTGCAAATGTTGCTGGAATGCCTGACATGCAAGTCTTATGGCCCTGAGCTCTTTCAAGTTTATGCGAAGCTCCAGCTCTTGCTTGGACTCAGCCCTGAGTTTGCAAGTTGCCTAGGTGGGCCCTTCAACAAAGTGCTGAGGCATCCATCACCAAGGTCATTGTCAGTTGGGGCTCTGTGAACAGTACCCCTGCACAAAACACAACTCCCTGCATCTACCATGAGAAGGTGTAGGAAAGAAATTCCTAGACACACCATGATATTCTGCTAAGAACCACTGCTCTAAATTTGGGTCTGGAAACAAGGCCTACACCAGCAGTATGAGTCGTCCATTTTCCCTGCCTGCGCTCAGCCCACCTGGAAGGTGATTCTGGCCTGAACCAAGACCAAGACAGTCACCCTGGCAACCACATTCCACAAAGACAGCCATAATAGTGAGAAATTGGGATGTCCTGCGGGGGGCACAGAAACAAATGCTTGATTGTCACATATGTTCATTACTTTCTGCTTTGATTCTTTGACAGAACACAAATGGTGGCATCCCTGTGAGGATGACATTGTGATGCCAACATATACATCACCACCTTACGCATTGTCAATTAATGCTTGCTTTGTTCCAAGAACTTTCTGTAAGCTATGGGTACAGAGCATTACTGTAACCTTCTTAGATTGTCAGCTTCTTGTACTACTTTCTCGTGATAATAATGCTCATTTCCCTTGCTGTCAGCTTCTAACCAGGGGTTCTGGGTTCTCTACCCCCGTTGCTTCACTCTCCACCCATCAACATTCTACATAATCAATTGTAACCTGTTTGGTAGTGTTCACTAGCCTAACAGGTGAAGTGACACTCCACCAGTACTGTGTGTATAATAAACCCTGCTGCTTGCTTCATACGTGGTGTGAGACTTTTGAAGGCATGGAGGATCTCTGGTGATATGGTCATAACTATGTCTAAAAGGGTCCTCGCGGAGGCTGTACTTCCTTGCCAAACACAACTGCAGGGATCTGAGATGGAGTCTAGCATGGAGTTCAACATATGTGCATGACAGCATGTGTTCCAACAGCCTCAAGCAGGCTCATGCTATTCTGGTGGGGTATTTGCAAAGGGACTCTACAATGCCTTTCATAGAATGAAAGCAGTGTTCTGGTAGCATGGCCCTGGCCAGGTGGGAATTGAGAACTGCACCTTTGAACTCTAGGGCGCTGGACAGGTGACAGGGTTGATTTAGGCTTATTGAGGATTAGGCCCACTGGAGCACAGCCATGATGCTTGACGTGCAAATCTCTACCTTTCTTTGTCCAAGGCCGTGCTCATGAAGGAGCATCGCAAAAAGAACTGCCCGGCAGCCTCGTGGGAAGGACCATTCCAAGTGCTGCTCGTCACCCACACAGCAGTAAAGGTGAAGGAGTGCCCCTCGTGGATCAACGCAAGTCATGTACGCCAAACTGTAGACCCGGCAGAGCTGATTGACTCCGTCACCCAGGACCCCTCCCTAGAGTAATCACCTGAGGATGAGGTTCAGCGGACCGAGGAGGCAGACTCCCAAGCCAGACTGCTACCACACAGGCCTCCATTGGGAGCTTCGAGACATAACCTGAGAAGTAGGACTGTGCCACCAAAGACCTACACGTGAGCCTAGAGCCCTGTAACTCTCACAAAAAGGAAACTTCCTGCAGTATTGAGTGAATTAAGAGACTACAAAATCTCGAAGAGTGCCTGCAGAAGCAAGCCAAAAAATACTAAATGACTGAGCTTAATTAAGGAGACTGCTGTGCTATTTGCTTACTGGTTATTGCGCTATTACTATCCTTTCTATTTTAGAGATTTAAGATACTATAGTAGGATGGGGATTGTTGTCCCTCTCCTAGTAGTGAGACTAGCCTTAGCATATAACTTTCCCCACTCTTATCGGGAGGCCCTGCAGGAAATTGGGTCCCTCACCAATGCAAGTGACTGTTGGATATGTGAACAGATTAGAGGCTCAGAAGGCCTCCTACCATTATAGTTTGTCCCAACTCCTGCCTCCCTTTGGGCAAAACCCCAGAATGAAACTATACAGCAAGTAGTACATACGTATTGGGGAAACAGGCAGATCTGGCATAAAAATCTGATTGCCTCAGGGATACCCCTAACTCAAACACTACATCCGTCTGGGACTGTGTATTCGTTGTGTTTTGAAAATGAAATTGGCACTGGTAACGATCTGGGATGGGTCCCAGAAAATATATGTGGTCATAGAGTATGGTTAGATTTAAATGAGGGACAGTGGGTCACCAACCCAGCTGATAACGGAAATTTTTCTCTAGGATGCAAATCACCCATCACTGCCCACATATTGTCAATCTGTCCAGCTACACACACAGCTCAGCAGAAGAGTCTGCTCTTTCTCGGGGACTCTTTTTGCCCCACCACCCACACAAAACATAATACAGTTCTGCGGTGATCTGGAAGCCTACTTTCGCTGTCTCAGACTCAAAGAATACTTTCAACACAACACTGACCAGCACACCGTTACACAGACACCCTCCCAGCAGCACAAGAAGAATAACTCCACGTGGACGCCTCCTGAGGGTAGAAACAACAGTCTGGACCTATACACAGAATGCTTTCGCCGACGCGCACAGGCAGAAATTGTGGAGAGACAGCATTGTTTGCCTCACAACCTCAGTCGTGCGGAACGCAATGCCATCCACAGCCTCAGAAACAACCCAGACATTATAATCAAAGAGGCAGAAAAAGGAGGAGCTACTGTCATCATGAACAGGTCTGACTACCAGAAGGAGGCTTCCAGACAACTCTCCAATACCAAATTTTACAGGCTACTTTCCTCAGATCCCACCGAGGAATACACTAAGAAACTACACCATCTGCTCAGGACACTCCCTACACAAGCACAAGAACAGATTTATACCAACACACCTCTAGAGCCCTGTCCGGGGCTATTCTACCTACTACCCAAGATCCACAAACCTGGAAATCCTGGATGCCCCATCATCTCAGGCATTGGCACTCTCACTGAAGGACTGTCTGGATATGTGGACTCTCTCCTCAGACCCTATGCCACCAGCACTCCCAGCTATCTCCGAGACACCACTGACTTCCTGAGAAAACTGCAAGACGTTGATGACCTAGCAGAAAACACTATCCTAGCCACCATAGATGTAGAGGCTCTCTATACCAACATCCCACACAAAGATGGAATAAATGCTGTCCGGAACAGTATCCCTGATTATGCTACAGCACATCTGATGGCTGAGCTGTGTAACTTTATCCTCACACACAACTATTTCAGATTTGGCGACGACATATACCTTCAAATCAGCGGCACAGCTATGGGTACCCGCATGGCCCCTCAATATGCCAATATTTTCATGGCTGACCTGGAACAGCGCTTCCTTAGCTCTCGTCCACTAACACCCTGTCTCTACTTACGCTACATTGATGATATCTTCATCATCTGGACCCATGGGAAGGAGACTCTGGAGGAATTCCACCGGGACTTCAACAACTTTCACCCCAACATCAACCTCAGCCTGGAACAGTCCACACAGGAGATCCACTTCCTGGACACCACGGTGCTAATACACGATGGCCACATCAATACCACCCTGTACCGTAAACCTACTGACCGCTACGCCTACCTTCATGCCTCTAGCTTCCATCCCAGACACACCACACGATTCATTGTCTACAGTGAAGCACTAAGATATAACCGCATTTGCTCCAACCCCTCCGACAGAGACAAACACCTACAGGATCTCTACCAAGCATTCTTGAAACTGCAATAGCCATCTGAGGAAGTGAAAAAACAGATCAACAGAACCCGACGTGTGCCACGAAGCCTCTTACTACAGGACAAGCCCAAGAGAGAAACCAACCACTAGCCATCACCTACAGTCCTCAGCTAAAACCCCTACAGCGCATCATCAGGGATTTACAACCCATCCTGGACAATGATACCCCACTTTCACAGGCCTTGGGAGGCAGACCAGTCCTTGCCCACAGACAACCTGCCAACCTGAAGCAAATCCTAACCAGCAACTATACACTGGGCCACACTCACTCTAACTCAGGGACCCATCCATGCAACAAACCTCGTTGCCAGCTCTGCCCACATATCTACACCAGCAACACCATTACAGGACCTAACCAGATCAGCCACACCATCATGGATTCATTCAGCTGCACGTCTACCAATATAATTTATGCCATCATGTGCCAGCAATGCCCCTCTGCTATATACATCAGACAAACTGGACAGTCTCTACGTAAAAGAATAAACGCACACAAATCAGACATCAGAAATGGCAATATACAAAAACCCATAGGAGAGCACTTCAATCTCCCAGGCCACACAGTAGCAGACTTAAAAGTAGCTATCCTACAGCAAAGACATTTCAGGACCAGACTCCAAAGAGAAATTTCTGAGCTACAATTCATCTGCAAATTCGACGCCCTCAGCTCTGGCTTAAACAAAGACTGTGAATGGCTGGCTAAATACAGAAGCAGCTTCCCCTCCCTTGGTGTTCACACTTCCAGATCAACTGCTGGTAGTAAGCCCCACCTTGCTGACTGAGCTAACCTTGTTATCCCCACCCTGGCTCTGGCTTATTTATACCTGGCCCTGCAGATTTCCAAGACCAGCATCTGATGAAGTGAGTCTGTGCTCACGAAAGCTCATGCTCCAAACTTTTCTGTTAGTCTATAAGGTGCCACAGGACCCTTCGTTGCTGTTACAGATCCAGACTAACACGGCTACCCCTCTGATACTTGACACATTACTCCTAGATATACTTATTCTCGGAGCGGCATTACTATCAAACCCATAAAGTTTAACTCCCCCTTATGGGCAAATGAGACCCAAGACTGGTATAACCATTCCCTATTTCTAATCATGGATAAGGGAATCTTATTTAATAATTCCTGGAAGGCACCTGATAGCTCAAATAAGTCCCTAGTCTCTACCACAGCCCTGGAAGAAATTCGTCATGTCACCTTTTGTGCATATAACCTGATGCAGGGCCATAATGTCTCTGGATGGCCCCAGTTCCATAGGCGATGTGAACCTTTATTCGTGAAACAGGGCAAAAGGATTAAAAGGTATGTGGTATAAGGATAATCTTTTAACTTTGATCCTTAGTGAGCCTGGTATGTTTTTCATATGTGGAAACTTTGCTTATAAGGTCTCACCACCTGGGTGGAAAGGCAGGTGCACCATAGGCTATGTGACCCCAGTAGCAGGATTAGCTAAGCATCTCCAGGCACATACTATTACAAACTTGGGCAGTTTTGTACACAGAGCAAGGCGTGATACATCTAATGATATTAACCCATTAGTAGAACGGCCCACTATTTTTCATTCCATCGTTCGTGCTATATTATCAGGCTTGGGTGTTAGTGAATTAGAACGAGAAGTTTGCAACATCTCTAGAGTATTAGAACAGAGCTTTAATGCCACCACCAAGGCTATCCAGTCCCTAGAAAAGGGAATAGATACGGTAGCGAGACAAGCCATTCAAAACAGACAAGCACTAGACTTGCTCCTAGCTCAGCAAGGAGGAGTTTTTGCTATTGTTAACACATCCTGCTGTTTCTATGTTAATAAATCAGGCATTATAGAACGAGATCTCTCAAAAATAAAATCAGCAATCAAGGAGTTTAAAACGGCTGGTGAGGTCCAAACATGGACCCATGGAATTGGCTCCCAGATATCGGAGGATGGTTTGGAGGAATCTTGAAAACCTTACTGAAGCAAATTTGAAACTTCTGTCTGGTGCTTCTCTCCCAGACAGTAAAGACAGTGTTTGTGGGGGTTGCCTGGAGGCATAGGCTTCCCATATGAGTCACAAGCCTTAAATCCCAGGTCACATGGCATGTGGTCTATGAGCAACAACTAAGACTAATAACAGAGAGGGAGCCGTGCTAGTTTATATACTATCAAAACAAAAAGCAGTCAAGTAGCACTTTAAAGACTAGCAAAATAATTTATTAAGTGAGCTTTGGTGGGAAGAAGAAGTGGGTCTGTCCCACGAAAGCTCACCTAATAAAGAGAAGTTACTCACCTGTAGTAATGATGGTTCTTCGAGATGTGTCCCTGTGGGTGCTCCAAAGTAGGTGTCGGGCTCGCCCCGGCGCTGCAGCTCGGAAAATCTTCAGCAGTCTCCGTCAGGTCACACATGCGCCGATGCGCGTCGGCTCTTTGCGCGCTTACAGTCACATGGGCGATCCGGTCCCCGCCAGTTCCTGATCAACCGCTCCGGATGCCCCTAAAAAACACACAAGCAGAGCTCCGAAGTGGGGAGGAACGGGTGTGTAGTGGAGCACCCACTGGGACACATCTAGAAGAACCATCGTTACTACAGGTGAGTAACTTCTCTTTCTTCTTCGAGTGGTCCCCGTGGGTGCTCCACAGTAGGTGACTACCCAGCAGTAACCCCCCCCGAAAAAGGAGGTGGGTACCCGATTTATGCGCAGCTTGCCCGTGAAAGGACTGCTGTCGACAGGCGTGTATCCTCATCAAGCATCCTGTGCATGGAGTAGTGCTTGGCGAAGGTGTCATAGGAAGACCATGTCGCCGCTCTGCAGATATCTCTCAGCGCGATACCTTTGAAAAAGGCTGTTGACGCCGCCATCGCCCTAGTAGAGTGGGCTCTTGGCGGAACTGGCAGAGGAGTCTTGCGAATCTCGTAACACAGTCTTATGCAAGACACAATCTGATTTGAAATCCTCTGTGAAGATAGCACTTCCCCTTTTGACCTGGATGCAATAGACACCAGGAGTCTGTACGTTTTCCGGAAATGTTTAGTTCTATCGATGTAGAAGGCCAGTGCCCTTCTTACGTCAAGTAAGTGCAACCGTGCCTCTTCATTTGAGTTGTGAGGCTTAGGATAGAACGAGGGCAGCACTATTGGTTCGTTGATGTGAAAGTCTGAAGAGACCTTCGGAACGAAGGCTGGGTGTAATCGTAAGACCACCGCTTCTTTTGAGAAAATCGTGCAGGGTGGTGTGGACATTATGGCCGCGAGCTCGCTCACTCTGCGAGCTGACGTGATTGCCAGGAGGAAAGTCGTCTTAATAGTAAGTAGTCCAAGGGGGACCGTAGCCAATGGTTCAAAGGGCGGTCCCGAGAGGGTGTGTAGAATTAGGTCTAAACTCCATGACGGTGGTATTAGTTTCCGAGGGGGGGACAGGTTCACCAACCCCTTTAGGAAACGCGAGACAACAGGATGGGCAAATGTGGTTGATCTCTCTTTTTCATGCCGAAACGCTGATATAGCCGCCAGATGCACCTTTATAGAGGATAGCGAAAGTCCATTTTGTTTGAGTTGTAGCAAATAATCCAGAATCGTAGGTATGGTGGCGTCCTGGGGTATTAGTTGCCTGGAGGACCACCATTCGGAAAAATGCAACCATTTGTGCTGATAAGTCTTTCTGGTGGAGGTTCTCTGACTACATTCAAGGACTTGTTGTACTCCCTCTGAGCATGTAGTCTCTAGGGCGCTTAGCCATGGATTAGCCGGGCTTGTAGCCGAAGTCTCTTCGGGTGCGGGTGCAGTATTGACCCCCGAGCCTGAGAGAGAATGTCCGGTACTGTTGGTAGGAGAAATGGCTGATGTTGAGCCATGCGCAAGAGCAACGGGAACCACTGTTGTCGGTCCCATGTTGGGACTATGAGTGTCATGCGTACTTTCTCACTTCTGGTCTTCTCCAAGACCTTGTGTATAAGTGTCGTGGGAGGGAACGCATAAAGTAGACGGCCCTTCCATAGGATCATGAAGGCGTCCCCCAAAGACTCCTGTCCCATGCCCGCTCTGGGGCAGTACTGGGGACATCTCGTTTTCTCGGGTGGCGAACAAGTCGATTTTGGGAAAACCCCATCTGCGGAACACTTCGTGGAGTAGATCTGGACGGATCTGCCACTCGTGAGTGGGCGCAAAGTGTCTGCTGAGTTGGTCCGCCTTGACATTGTGGATCCCCGGTAGGTACGAAGCCTTTAGAGTTATATTGTTGGTGATGAACCAGTTCCAGAGCCGGACCGCCTCCGCACAAAGCGTACGAGACCTGGCTCCCCCCTGTCGGTTTATATAAAACATGGTGGTGGTGTTGTCAGTATTCACGCCGACTACTTTTCCGGGCAGATAATTAAGTAAGTGCCTGCACGCATTGAACACTGCCCTGAGCTCTAATATGTTTATGTGCAGTGTCTTCTCCATGGGGGACCATAATCCTTGAGTGGTTTTGTCGTCCAGGTGAGCCCCCCATCCCATGTGGGAGGCATCTGTTGTAATGAACGCCGTGATTTGCGGTTGGCGGAAGGGCACCCCTGTCAGGAGATTCCTGGGGTTTCCCCACCATCTTAGCGAGCTTCAGGCCTCTGTTGTAAGTGACACTCTCTTGTGGACGTTGTGGATTGAGGGTTTGTATACTGTTGCCAACCAATGCTGCAATCCTCGCATATGCAGCCTGGCGTTTTGCACCACAAACGTGGTGGTTGCCATATGCCCCAACAGTTGTAAGCATGTGAGAACTGGAACAGTGGGGCTGTACGTTAGTAGTTGTACAAGAGATTCGATGGCACGGAAACGTGCCTCAGGTAAATACACCCTTCACGTAACTGAGTCTATCCGAGCCCCTATAAACTCTATATTTTGTGTGGGGTCGGTGTTTGATTTTGAGAAATTGATGATGAGGCCCAGTGAGGTAAATGTGTTTGTGGTGATGTGTATCATCCGTAGTACCTCCTCCCGGGAAGTCCCCTTTAACAGGCAATCGTCCAGGTACGGGAAAATGAAAACTCCCTGTCTGTGTAGGTATGCCGACACCACCGCTATGGTCTTGGTGAAAACTCTGGGTGCTGAAGAGAGTCCGAATGGGAGGACTCTGTACTGGAAATGATCTGTACCCACAAGGAACCGGAGGAAGCGCCTGTGGGCTGGATGAATTGCAATATGAAAATACGCGTCCTGCAAGTCGAGGGCCGCAAACCAATCGCCCTGGTCTAGTGGCATGATTATTGAAGCCATCATAATCATTTTGAAGCGTTGTTTGCGTAGGTACTGGTTCAGTGCACGTAGATCCAAAATGGGTCTGCACCCCCGTATTCTTCTCCGTCAGGAAATACCTGGAGTAGAAGCCTTTGCCTTGAAACTGTTCCGGTACCCTCTCCACCGCCCCTATGAATAGGAGGTGGTCCACCTCCCGCCTTAATTCCGGTAGGTGAGAGGGGTCTCTGAGGACGGGTGCGGTGGGAGGATTTGGTGGAGGTAAAGACTGGAAGGGGATCGTGTATCCCATGTTTACAATCTCCAGTACCCACTTGTCCGATGTGATGCTTTCCCATTGTGGGTAGAATGGCTTGAGTCGGTGATCGAACATGTACTGAGATAGGCACTGAGGTACGGTCTTGGCTTCGCTGCCCTTGACATACCCGTCAAATTTGCTGTCTCGCACTTTGCCCTGCGGGGGCACTGCCCTGCTGAGGCCGACACCTAGGGCCTTTATAACGTGTTTGTTGATGACGCCCTTCATCATACCCCCGTTGAAATTGGGCACGTTGTTGTTGGTAACCATAACGGCGTTGTTGAGGATAAAATTTCTTCCTTCTGAACGGTGGAGTATATATCCCCAAGGTCCGAAGCGTCGCTCTGGAATCTTTGCTCGAGTGTAGAACTGAGTCAGTCGATTCAGCAAACAATTTTATTTTGTTGAAGGGGAGGTCTGCAATTTTGATTTGCAACTCCTTTGGAATGCCGGATGTATGAAGCCAAGACTCTCTCCGCATTACCACTGCAGTGGCCACGGCACGGGCCGCTGTATCCGCCACATCGAGTGCAATCTGCACGCCCGCTCGAGAAGCCGTGTAACCCTCTTGCACGATTGCCTTAAGAATTGGTCTTTTTTCCTCTGGAAGGAAGTCCATGAGGGCAGTAAGCTTGGAATAATTGTCAAAACTGTGATTCGACAAATGAGCGGCATAGTTGGCCATACGTAGCAATAGGGTAGAGGAGGAATAGGCTTTTCTACCCAGAAGATCCAACTTTTTTATGTCCTTGTCCAATCCCCCAGATTTGTACTGGGCCGATTTGGACCTGTGTTGGGACGATTCAACCACCAGCGAGTTTGGCTGTGGATGACTAAATAGAAATTCCATCCCTTTCGCAGGGACGAAGTACTTTTTGTCCGCCCTTTTGTTGGTAGGCGGAGTGGATGCTGGGGTCTGCCATATATTAGTGGCTGCCTCCATGATTGCATCGTCCAAGGGAATAGCAATTTTAGAAGAAGATGGAGGCCTGAGGTTTTTAAGGAGTCTGTAGTGTTTCTCCTGCACCTCCACCACTTGAATATCTTGGGATTGAGCTACCCGTTTGAACAGCTCCTGGAACTGTTTCAGGTCATCTGGGGGAGAAATGTCTCCAGGGACCACGGCCTCGTCTGGCGAGGATGAGGAGGCGTCACTATGGTATCTCTCCTCCAATTCCTCTGGATTCTGGCTGTATTACTGTGATTGTCTTTGTGGAATTTCAAGGTGGGGTTCAGTGTCCTTAGACCCAGCCTCTGATTGGGGCAGCCGTGGTGTTCCCCCAGGTGGAAGCAGAACACCTTGGCGTTGAGGAGTGGTCGACGGGGATCCATAGTGAGACGTCGAACTCCTATGATGACGCCCTGCATAATGATGACGGTCGTAGCAACAGGGACGGGGGCCCGGCGATGGAGACCTGGACCATGACCCAAGGATGTAAGGGTGGTGCCTGGAATGACGAGACCTCCGAGATGATACCGACGTGTGAGGAGAGCCTCTATGAGAAGACTCGTAGGGATCTCTGCTAGATGCTGGAGAAAAGCATGCAGATCCCTGTGTTGGGCTCCGAAGAAAAGGAGAAGGACATCTGTGGCAGGCTGAAGGTGTTGCTGCCCGTCGAATCTCTGGTGGTGATCGTGGTGATAGAAGCAGTGCAATTCCCTCAGGAGAGGGGCTGTGGTGCCTGGTCTTCGTTTTAGCTTTTACCCTCTTGGGTGGCCCTACTGGTGAACTTGGTACGGGAGCAGGTGTCATGCTGATTTCCACTGCTCCCGGTGCCACTGTTGTCGGTGCCGTCGTCCTCGGTGCCGCCATCTCCGGTGCCTCTGGGGAAGTCCCGATCGGTGCCGCAGTAGCCAGTGCCGAACTGATTAGTGCCCGCACGGCTCTCAGTGCTGACTCCCCAGTCGCTGCAGGGCCTTGAGTGGTTGCATGCGCCGCGGCTTTACCAGTAGAGGAAGCCATCGTGCGTGGGCCCTTTGTTACACTCGTCCCACTCCCAACAGTCAGGGGCAGGGATCGAGTAGATGAGGCTCTTCTTTTCTTCTGCGCAGAGGAGGTCAAAGAGGCAGCCTTCCTCTTGTGCGCTCCTGAAGAGCCCTCCACATGTACTGTCTCCGATGCGGCAGGCTGAAATGCTTTGTCAACTAACAGCATCTTCAGCCTCATTTCTCTGTCTTTTCTAGCTCTATTAGTCAACTTAGAACAATGGGAGCACTTCTGAGGAACGTCTGTCTCCCCGAGGCACCGTATGCATTTGCTATGGCCATCCGAAGCAGGCATGGCCTCCCGGCAAGATTCACACTTCTTAAAGCCGGGGGATGGCATTGTTAAAACTTAACTCTGAGTCCTTTATGTGCTAATAGCGCACTTAACAGTCTATTAGTTGATGTTAAACAACCATTGGCCTTTGAAGGCTGACAACAAACGCGGCGGGCCCGCCCAGAGGCGGCCACTGCTGTTCTAAGATAGTCTTTAGGTTTTAAACAACTTTAACAGAGAGACTAACTATAATAACTATAGAACTGCTAACTATAACTGTTAAAACTACTAACACTAGAAAAAAATAAGGATTTATCTGTCTCGGGCATTGGAGCTGGAGAGGATTCCGTCTGCAGCCGTTGGCGGTTGAGAAGGAACTGGCGGGGACCGGATCGCACACGTGACCGTAAGCGCGCAAAGAGCCGACGCGCATAGGCGCATGTGCGACCCGACGGAGACTGCTGAAGATTCTCCGAGCTGCAGCGCCGGGGCGAGCCCGACACCTACTGTGGAGCACCCACGGGGACCACTCAAAGAAGAAATTATTTTGCTAGTCTTTAAAGTGCTACTTGACTGCTTTTTGTTTTGAAAGTAAGACTAAGTACAATAAAGCTAGGGAGTGAGCTTGCAAAGGTAAGAGCTAAGTGCTCCTCTGACTGAGGACAGATGGAACTGAGCAGGGGGAGGGGCTGGCTATTGTACA
This sequence comes from Carettochelys insculpta, assembly GCF_033958435.1. Classification (NCBI taxonomy): domain Eukaryota; kingdom Metazoa; phylum Chordata; order Testudines; family Carettochelyidae; genus Carettochelys; species Carettochelys insculpta. Next base: position 31,907,983 of record NC_134146.1, on the reverse strand, counting down.
TATGAACCAGTGTCACTCCAGGAGACTCCAGAGCTGGCCAACAAGCACTGCTAAAGTCTCAGACGATTGTGCCTATGGCATGTTGTAGCCAGACAGCCAGCCCCCTCTCAGACCAGCATTGCTGGGAACACAAGGGAGCCAAAACAACAGGGCACTTAACATAAATTCCAGCACAGCCTTTGAAGCTGTGAGAAAGCACAGGTGTGCTGCTACAAGGTGCCTCTGGGAATAGGCTCACAGCAGACAGAGAAGCTGTGACAGACATGGCTCTTAGCCCCTACTAAATAACGTGATGCACACACACCCACATCCTAGGTGGGAAAATATTTACCCTAATAAAAGAATGTCCAGTAGTCGAAACTTATTGTTTCTCTCCCTTGCAAGTGTAAACTACTCTTGCGAGAGCTGGCGTCGCCTAGACAGACCAGCCCAAATTTGGCATAAGAAAGGAGAAAGAGAATAAAGGAGTACAGAGGTATAAGTATGGGACCTACAGCACCATGATTTTTGAGTGCTTTTCACTATCTATCTACTGGTCAGATAAGTGACAGCCTCCCAAGGCTTCTGCAGCTAAAGGGGTCTCTAAGCCTTGTCCCTTATTCGTCTTTCCGCGGAATTGAGTGACCGATCCTGGCTTGGCACCGCTGGAATCGAGAGATGCAAGGAGGGTAAGAAGCACCCACACCTGATCTCCTATCTTTAGTGTACACAATATTTTGAAATAGAGCTCTATACTTTGTTTTCTTTCTTTGGGATAGTGGCTTCAGTTTTTGTAACTTGTTTGTGTGTGTAACATCTATACATTTAAATAAGTAGGCACTAGCAATTTTGTAACCATATGATTAGAATCTAGTTTAATAAATTTTTGATAACCGTTTCTGCATAAGCCTGACTTGTTTTCTCTGGGTTACTGTAAAGCAGCCAACACAATTAAAGAACCTCAGCCGTTTTGGCAATAAAGCCTGGCCATTAGGTGAGAGTACTAAGAGCCTAGCGTTGAGTTGTGCCGCCTCCACGGGGCAAACTCTTGGGGCGCCTGTCAGTCAATCCTGACTGCCCACTGCGAAGGGGCTCTGAGCTCTAGCAGTTAAAGTCACGAGTGTGGAAAGGCTCTTAATGCTGCCATTGGGGCTCCTGTCAGTCAGTGTTGACTGCCCACTGCGAAGGGGCTCTGAGCTCTAGCAGTTAAAGTCACGGGTGGTTAGGACCTTGGGGCATCCGTCAGCCTAGCCCGGGCTGCCCGCCGCGAAGGGACAGTGCGTCCTAGCGGTTAAAGTCACGGATGGTATAAAACGGGCATAGCTGGCACCTCACCAAACATCCTTGGCCGTCGGCTAACACATGTGCACCTCTATCGGAATGGACATGCGCAATCATTCAAACAACAATATTGGAATTGTAAGTCTCCAACATATGAGATGACAGGACTGAAAGTCTGGGTGTCTGAGATGACCCTTGTCCTGTGAGATGAAGCGTGGGGGCACTATAGGAGCCTCCTTTGACAATTTTAGCAGGGAGGGGAACCAAAATCAGCAGTATTGTGGGAAAGGCATGCTTGAGCTGTCCCCATTTGAAAACCGCAAATGTATCTGTGGCGGAACAGAATGCGTCATCTTTCTGTTTGGCCCCAGTGGAAGGTAAGTCTAGACAGGGAAACTCCCCCACCTATGGAAAATTGATTAAATAACTTCTGTTCTGATCTGAAGAAGTAGGTCTGTCCCACAAAAGCTCATCACCGAATAAATCATTTTGTTAATCTTTAAAGTGCTATATTTCTGCTGCTTTGTTTTATCTGTTCTGATGGACCACCTGCGTACAGTGCTGCCGAGGGCCTCCACTAGGCTGTTCTGCAGACCTGGCAGGTATTGCGCCTTGTGATGAATGGAATGCTCTATGCAGAAATTTTCAAGTAGGGCATCCTGGCAGAGAGGAAGAGCTCTTGCCCCCACCTTGCCCGTTTCTATAAAACACTGTAGTGGTATTGTTTGCCAACACTGCTACACTTTGACTCTGCAGGTGGTGCTAGAAAGGTTGACAGGCTAGTCTGACTGTCCTGAGGTCCTTAGCATGGATATATACACTGAGGTCTGTTGGAGTCCATATGCTCTGTTTCTTTAGCTTCCCTAAGTGGGCCTTCCACCCAATATCCAATGCATCCTTTACAAGTGTCAATGTAGTGGATGGTGGAATGAATGGGACTGCCTCGAAAACACTGTGAGAATCTAGCCACCAGTCGAGAGCAGCAAGCACGATATGGGGAACTGTCATCACCATATTCATGTTGTCCCACATTGGGCAGTACACTGAGGGTAGCCAAGCCTGAAGAGGCCTGAAGTGCAGCCCGGCATGCCTGATAATGAGCAAGATGCCATATGACTTAGGAGGTTGTAGGCATACTCTTGCTGTCACAGTTGGATGCTGGATGAGTGATCAGATAATGTTGGCCATGGCTTGAAACCTGGAGTTAGGTAGAGAGGCTTTTGCCTGATTTGAGTTGAGATTGCTGTAATGAATTCTTTTTTTTTTTTTTAATGGGAGTCAGTATAGAGTTTTCCTCATTGAGAAGCAGACCTGGTGAACAAAAGCACAACATAGACAGAAGAATAAGAGATGGTAGCTGCTTCCTGGAGTGGCCTTTCAGCAGCCAATCATCCAGATATGTCAAAACCTGAATTCCTTTCTTATGTAAGAAGGCTGCCACCAATGATATGCACTTGGTGAACACTTGCAGAGTAGTGAACAGGCAAAATGGGAGAACTGCAAACAAAGTGGCTGCTGCTCACCACAAAACCTGAGGTAACATCTGTGCTCTGGAAGAACTGTGATAGAGAAATAAAGATCCCTAATGTTGAGGGTGGTGTACCAGTATCCCAGATCCAATGGAGGTATTAGTGGCTAGGGATACGCTGCAGAATTTATTTCCCCATGAGCTGATTGAGGCCTCTAAAGTCTAATATAGGCCTCAGATCTCCCTTTGCCTTTGGAATCATGACGTATCACAGTCAGGAGACACCTCCTGGACTGCCCTAGCCTGAGAAGTGATTGTACCTCCTGAATAAAGAATTGCTTGTAAGAGGGGTCCCTGAAAAAGGGACAGGGAACGAGGTTCAGAGGAAGGGAAAGAAGAGAGCTGAAGGGCATTAATCCCACTTGACTGTGTGCAAAACTCATTGGTCCAATGTGATATGGGACCATGCACAATAAAAGTGGAGAGCCTGTTCAAATAGGCACGATGTGGCTCCTGGGATGGAAGTGGTACTTAGGGGTGCTACTGCCTTGGCCTGAGGAGTGATGAGAGGGCCATCGCCCATTACTTTTGTTATGTTGGCAGAACTGCTCTTGCACTGGCCTCTGATTATATCTTAGTTGGGATGGCTGAGGTCTGACTAGTTTTCCTCTGCAGCGTTGGAACATAGTTTCACAGTAGCTCTAGAGTCCTTCAGTACATGCAGCATAGAATAAGATTGCTTTGGAAAAAGGCTCCTCCGTTTGAAGAGAATGTCCCAAAGGGTCTGCTGTACCTCTGATGGTAGTCCTGAAGCCATGACTGTCTCTAAGGGCAGGATTCTAGATGCGGAGTTGGTTAAGTTTAGTGAGTCCTGTAGGGAGGTTCTATCTACGATTTCACCTTCCTCAGTTAGGGCTGAGAATTGCCTAGATTCCACAGGAAGAAGAAGTTCCTTGAATTTTGTTATGGCATTCCAGGACTTATAAGCATAGCAACTGATGATAACCTGTTTGGCTATCTGTAACTCCTGTCCACCTGCCACATATATTTTTCTCCTTCAGAGAGCTTATCACTTGGCCTGTGCTTGTTGTCCCAGTGTTTCCTTCTCATTCATTGTGGACACAATGAATGAGGTGGGATGATGGTGAGAAAAAACAAATTAGTGACCCTTAGAAGAGATGAAGTATCTCCTTTCCACCCCTTTTGCCTTGGAGGGGGCGGGGGTAGGTGGGAATTGATGCTCGAATTTGCCAGCATGAAATATAATTTCCTTTGATGGTTTTTATGATAGGCAGAGTAACCCTCAAGTGACACTCTGGTGCTAAGGTGCCCACGGTGGAGTCTTTTGATTCTTGAACTTCTACCTGCAAATTCAAGTTATGGGCTACCTGACTCAGGGGCTCCTGGTATGTTCTATGCTCAATTACTGGGGGTCCTGTAGAAGAGGTGCCTGCCACCACTTTATCTGGAGATGAAGATGACCATGGCTGAATGTGGTCAGACAGAGATTGACCTTGATCTTGTGCCTCTCCCACATCCCTGGCTGGGAAAGAACCCTAGGAGTGTGGGGGTGCTGGCTCTGGAAGCATTTTCACGTCTATGTTCTCCTGTGAGAGTCTGAAGATCATTGCTGATGGGGTTCTGGAGGCATCTCAGTCCCTTCGTGATCAGGAATGATGATGAATAGAGGCCACCAACCTAGATACCCTGGAATCACCTTGGGCTTGGTAATAGGCCCAAGGTGTCCAGAAAGGTCATTATGTTGAAGAGGGCTACTGTGGCTGCCAGGGCACTGATGAGAGCCACTTGTGCCTTCTTGTATGGCTTCTTCTGGAATACATGGAAACTGAATATGATTCAGACACTGAAGTTGGTGACCAAACCAGCACTGAGGAGTCCAGTAGCAGTGGTCTGTGCCAGGATGACCACGGCACTGAAAAGTGGTGATGGGATGACACTGATGAGGACTGGTGCCGTACATTTAGTGCTGCGGTGCTGGACATCTGTTCCCAGTGCTAACACTCTGTTCCTTTTCTACACTACTGGGGAGAGGCTATGCTCTCTTAGTACTGGAGAAGGTGAGCATCTCAGAGACAAGGAGACTGATCTAGTGCAGTGCCAGTCAGTTGAAGGGGGTGCCCCATCATAACAGACTTGCCCCTAGATCGGTGATGGGCCTGCTAAGCCTTTTAATCCAGCCAACTGATGCAGAGTGGGGAGAGTTTCAGGTGTTGTCCCCCATTGCTCACTGAACATAAGAATGGCCATACTGGGTCAGACCAAAGGTCCATCCAGCCCAGCATCCCATCTGCCGACGGTGGCCAATGCCAGGTGCCCCAGAGAAGGAGAACAGAAGACAATGATCAAGTGATTTATCTCCTGCCATCCATCTCCTGCCCTTGTTCTGAAGGCTAGGGCACCATACTTTATCCCTGGCTAATAGCCATTTATGGACCTAACCTGCAAAAATGTATCAAGCTCTTTTTTAAACCGTAATAGAGTCCTGGCCTTCACAGCCTCCTCGGGCAAGGAGTTCCACAGGTTGACTGTGCGCTGTGTGAAGAAAAATTTCCTTTTATTAGTTTTGAACCTACTACCCATCAATTTCATTTGGTGTCCCCTAGTTCTTGTATTATGGGAAAAGGTAAATAATTTTTCTATATTCACTTTCTCCACACCATTCATGATTTTATATACCTCTATCATATCGCCCCTCAATCGCCTCTTTTCCAAACTGAAAAGTCCCAGTCTCTCTAGCCTCTCCCCATATGGGACCCGTTCCAAGCCCCTAATCATCTTAGTCGCCCTTTTCTGAACCTTTTCTAATGCCAATATATCTTTTTTGAGGTGAGGAGACCACATCTGCAGGCAGTACTCAAGATGTGGGCGTACCATAGTTTTATATAGGGGAAGTATATCTTTTGTCTTATTATCTATCCCTTTTTTAATAATTCCTAACATCCTATTTGCCTTACTAACTGCCGCTGCACACTGCGTGGATGTCTTCAGAGAACTATCCACTATAACTCCAAGATCCCTTTCCTGATCTGTCGTAGCTAAATTTGACCCCATCATGTAGTACGTGTAATTTGGGTTATTTTTTCCAACATGCATTACCTTACACTTACCCACATTAAATTTCATTTGCCATTTTGCTGCCCAATCACTCAGTTTGCTGAGATCTTTTTGTAGTTCTTCACAATCCCTTTTGCTTTTGACTGTCCTGAACAACTTGGTGTCATCTGCAAACTTTGCCACCTCACTGCTTACCTCATTTTCTAGATCATTGATGAACAAGTTGAACAGGATCGGTCCCAGGACTGACCCCTGGGGAACACCACTAGTTACCCTCTTCCATTGTGAATATTTACCATTTATTCCCACCCTTTGTTTTCTGTCTTTTAACCAATTCCCGATCCATGAAAGGATCTTTCCTCCTATCCCATGACCACTTAATTTACATAAAAGCCTTTGGTGTGGGACCGTGTCAAAGGCTTTCTGGAAATCTAGGTATACTATGTCCACTGGGTGCCCCTTGTCCGCATGTTTATTAACCCCTTCAAAGAATTCTAATAGATTAGTTAGACACGACTTCCCTCTGCAGAAACCATGCTGACTTTTGCCCAACAATTCGTGCTCTTCTACGTGCCTTGCAATTTTATTCTTTACTAGTGTTTCTACTAATTTGCCTGGTACTGATGTTAAACTTATCGGTCTATAATTGCCAGGGTCTCCTCTAGAGCCTTTTTAAAATATTGGTGTTATATTGGCCGTCTTCCAGTCATTTGGTACCAAAGTGGATTTAAAGGATAGGTTACAAACCACTGTTAATAACTCCGCAATTTCACATTTGAGTTCTTTCAGAACCCTTGGGTGAATACCGTCTGGTCCTGGAAAGTACCTCAACTCCTATTGGCTGTAAACTGGACAATGGGAGCTAAGAGATTTTGTTGAGGGTGGGGGCAATCCAGAACAATTTCTCAGCTCCCATGGCTGGTTTCTGGGGAACAGCAGCTGAGAAATTTTGCTGGTGATAGGAAACTGGCCAACTGGAGCTGAGAGATATTGCTGTGGAAAGGGCAGCACAATTTCTCAGCTCCCAGTTTTTAGTAGCTGCACCCTTCTTTGGCACCATTTTGTGCACTGATGGCAGTGTATTACAGATGGAACTTGTGCTAGAGCTGGTCTGTAAGAAGGTGCTGGTCTAAGAGTGGCTTCCACTAAGAGCTGTTGCAGCCAGTGCTCATGCTCCTTCCTAGTAGAGGGCTTAAATCCCCCTTGCATTTCTGTGTGCAGTATTCTTCCAGACACCTTAAGCATGAACGGTATGTGTCCCTCTCTGGCAAAGGTCTTTTGCCAACAGTGCAGGATTTAAACCCTACGGCATGCCAACATGCTCAGGGAAGACAAGAGGTGTGGGTGATTCCTTAATTACTGAACTAATTAAGGATTGAAAGAATAAAAAGTAATGAAAGTACTAAAGGCTAGGGACTGACCCAAGATGAAGAGATGTTCCAAAGCCATCACAGGTGGTAAGAAGGAACTGATGGGGTCAGTGCTGCAGTGGTATATAAGGGCTGCTATAGTGGGGCCAGCTCCAGGGAGCTCCAAAACCAATGAGACAGGAGCTGCTCGGGAAAGTGTCCAATGCTCATGCACACAATGTGTACACACCCTGACTGGAGAGATTAATCTGTCATGTTTTACAGCTTAAAATACGAAACAAAACAAAATGTTAAATACGATGTATCTTACCTCTTTTTGCCAATATTTAATCTTCAATTGATGCTCACCAATGTGACTGTCTATTTGTTCAATTTTAAGTCTAATATTAAGAGCTTCTTTCTGAAGAGCATGTTCGTCTTCCTGAATTGCTTTAATCTTTTGAAGTAAATTGCGATGCTCCTCCTGAACTTCTGGTAATGATTCCTAAATGGAAAACCAAAACATGTGAAGGTAAAATTCACTTAGCTGTTTGGGAAAGGCTTGCATTTGCAGTCCTAGAATATTAAAAAGTTTCTGTTATAGTCCCAAGAGTTTTAAGTAGGTACTAGTCAAAATCTGAATGTACATTCATTGAAGAAACATTTTTGCTAGCATTTGTTTTAACCGAGTTTCTGAATACTACCATTCTGTGAAACTATGACTTCAAATGTGTGTTTGAATTTGCAGAGTTGGATTATATCAGTTCTGCTGAGTATGCTTTGAAATACAGCCAGTTCCCCTAGAAGCTTCCTGACCCCCAGGAACATCAACCACCCGTGCTTCCTGGCACATGTTCTCTCATGATCTGTGAATAATATTCAGCTGAGGGACAGGACTTGTACCTACACTGCACACTTTGCAAGGAAGGTGGTAGAGATGAAGGGACTAGATCAGACCCACTTCTGGGTGTTTTCCACTGCTGCAGGACACTCTCTGGAACTGGGCAGCAATTGGAGGTTCCTGCCGCTGGAGATTTGTGGAGTTGGATTGTATCTCCCCTGTGCTGCTGAGAATGCTTCAGAGGGGGCTCTTAGCTCTGACTGAGCAGGAGGAGGACAGACTTGCACCTCTCCTGCACAGTTGCTGGGGGCTTGGGGGACAAGAGCTATCTCAAGGTGCCTCCCCCTGCTGCAGGACCCTATCTGGGACTAGGCAGCAGCCTCAGGTTCCTGTAGCTAAAATGAGGCAGTTGGATCAGATCTTCCCTATGCTGTTTAGTGTACCTTGAATGTTATTTGATGCTGTAAAGCACAGTTCCCTGTAAACTGTGCGGTAGTGTGACTGCTCAGCTGTTAATGAGCCCTGCCCAGGGGAGGGGCACTTCTCCCCCAGCAACTCTCTATTGAGGTTGGGACGCAGAGAGCAAAGGAGTGATAGGGTGGTGGGGGGTGGAGTTTGGGGTGTCCCATCTTCCAGTTGGGCTGTGGTAGCAGGGAGAGAAGAGAAACTACTGAGATTACAGCAGCTGGGTGTGGCTGTAGCCGCCTGTTGTGAGGAAACCAGTTCTCTCTCCCTGCCCTGGGCTGGGCAGCAGAATTTATGGGGTATGTGGGAAAAACAGAGGGTGGGTGAGAGCTGGCATTAGTGAGATGGGGGTGGGGAGTTTGTTTGGACTGTCCTGACTCCCACCTGGGCTTTCACTTAAAGCACAGCAGCCTCCAGCTTCCAATACCTGGTAAAGACCCAAGACTCTCTCCTGGGCTGTGGAGGGGAGAGTGGAAAGAAGGGGAAGCAGGGTGCATGGGTGCGAGATGTACCAAATTTTCAGGGGAATGGGTTGCTGGAGAAACTCCAGAGGGAATTTGGTCCAAACACATCTTCCCTTTTCTTGCTGAGGTTGGAGTGAGGAGGAGTTGGTGTTAATCACCAACTGACTGGTGCCATTAATAGATATGAAATATGCCAGAAAAATATAATGAGGAAAAGCTAATGTCCCACCCTGCTATTTCCAACTTATAGAGCAAACACAAAATGGTGAATCCTCTGCAGTTTCTAGACCACAATAGTTTTCACCTAGTAACAGTAGGGAAAGATAAAGAGCATGCTTTTGGCCCTGGTGAGTTTCTTAACAGACGGTCATCTGCCTGGAGGTGTTAAGCCAGGGCTAAAATTTAGTTTGCTTGGAGAGAGACAGATCCAGAGAAGAGGGCTCAGAATTTCTGCATTAACAGATCTTAATGCAGGATGTGACTTCACTTGAAGAAGTGGGTCTGTCCCATGAAAGCTCATCACCCAATAAATTATTTTGTTAGTCTTTAAAGTGCTACTGGACTGCTTTTTTGTTTTTCACTTATACTGGTCTTTTTCTATTGTAATAGAATTTAGGCTGCTTTTCTAGATAAGGATTCAGGCTTTAGTGAATGAATACTGGGGCAAAAGACTTACCACCATATTTCCATAAGTACATTTCAAACCAATAGTAACAGAGAGAAAGCTGTGCTAGTCTATATACTATCAAAACAAAAAAAACTTTATAGTGCTACTTGACTGCTTTTTTGATTTCAAATGAAGTTTACATTAGGTGTTAGTGGCTCAAGGTAAGAAAAGGATTCTTTTAATGGAATTTTTGGAGCACCCTAGATTCAATTATTCATAGTACATGCACTCCTTCCAAGAACAGCAACCTAAGTTTGATCACAATATATGTAGGACGAAGTTAAACACTGCCATCAGTAAGAAGGAGTGTACATTCTTCAAGTGTGGAGTGTTGTGCATGAATGCTTAGCAGAATGTAGGACTGAATCAGTCTTTTCGGCGAATAATCTGAACCTATCAAAGGGGAGGTCCTCGACTTTAATTTGTAGTACCTTTGGCGCTCCTGCCACCTACAAAGAAGGCCTATATCATAACTAAAGCTGTAGCGGTGGCATGTGCAGCTGTATCACCAACATCAACAGCAATCTGTACAGCTGCTGTAGCATATATTTAGCACATATCCCTCCTGAACTATGGACTTCAAAATCAGCCTTTTTGATTCCGCCAAGTAATTCATTATGGGTGCCAATTAGGAATAATTATCGAAGTCATGATCAGATAAATGGGAGGAGTAGTTGGCTGTACGTAGTAAAAGTGTGGTGGAGGAGTAAAGCCATTGCCAACACAACTCTCTCATGACTGAGGCTGCTCACCACAGATCAAAAGACACTGCATTTTAAGAAACCTTTACCGGACAAGGATGCAAAGAGGCGACACCTTTTTCGCAGGAAAATTTATTCTTCTGCTACACTTTTAGTACCAAAATAACATGTGGAGCCTCATCTCCTGATCATGGCGGACTCTTGCCATGAATTTAGAGTGGTGCACAGATTTTTGGAGCACATGTGCTTCACCCAGACATTGAATACAAGATGCCAGCATCATCTCATGGCAAGTCTCATGTTTTTTGAAGCCAGGAGATCCAGGCATATTGACAATTTCAATGGCAGTAACAAGGCTTTTGTTGTTGTTGTTTTTGTTTTGTTTTTTTTTTTAAAAACAAACAAACTTAGCAGATAAGAAAAACATTGAATAAGTTGCTACTATTAACTTTAAATTTTTTAACTGTTAACATTTTTACCCCCAGATATAAATAGGGAACACTAGAAATGGGTAGCGAGAAGGATAACTATATACAAGCTCTAAAGAACAGTCTCACTCTGAAGGACCTCCATGAGGAGAGAGAAGGAGAAAGAGAAGTTACTCACCTGTAGTAACGATGGTTCTTCGAGATGTGTCCCAGTGGGTGCTCCACAATAGGTGTCGGGCTCGCCTGGCGCCGCAGATCGGAAATCTTCCAGCAGTTTCTCCTGGATCGCGCATGTGCTGACACGTGCCGCCCCCCCGCGCGCCCCCGGCTGCGTACGCGATCTGGTCCCCACCAGTTCCTTGACCAACCGCCTCAGATGCTCCTGAAAAACACTAGACAGAGATCCGAAGTGGGGAGGATGGGCGGGTGGTGGAGCACCCACGGGGACACATCTCGAAGAACCATCGTTACTACAGGTGAGTAACTTCTTTCTTCTTCGGGTGGTCCCCGTGGGTGCTCCACAATAAGTGACTACCCAGCAGTAACCCAAGTAAAGAGGTGGGTAATCGGTTTATGTGCAGCTTGCCCCCGAGAGGACTGCTGTCGACAGACGGTTATCCTCTTCGAATACCCAAGGCAGGGCATAATGCTCGGCAAAGGTGTCGTACGATGACCAGGTCGCCCCTCTACAGATGTCTTTTAACGCAATGCCCTTGAAGAAGGCTGTTGATGCCGCCACCGCCCTGGTGGACTGAGCCCTGGGCAGGGCCAGCAAAGGAGCATTTTGAAGCTCATAACACATTTTTATACAGGACACAATGTGCTTAGAGATTCTCTGTGAAGAGAGACCTTCTCCTTTTGACCTGGGAGCAAGAGAGACTAGGAGCCTGTCCGTCTTCCGGAAGGACTTAGTTCTGTCTATGTAGAAGGCCAACACCCTCCTCACGTCCGGGAGATGCAGGCGTGCCTCCTTGCCGGAGCTGTGAGGCTTCGGGTAAAACTATTGGCTCGTTAAGATTGGACTCCGAAGAGACTTTTGGAACAAAGGCTGGGTGCAGCCTTAAGGTTACCGCCTCCTTTGAGAATACTGTGCAGTGCAGCGTTGCCATCACTGCCGCGAACTGACGTAGTTGCAAGGAGGAAGGTTGTTTTTATCATAAGGAGACGTATGGGAACTGTAGCTAATGGTTCAAAAGGTGGACCCAATAGTGTGCGGAGCACCAAGTCCAAATTCCACGATGGTGGAAGCGGTTTCCGAGGGGGGTACAGGTTTACCAGCCCCTTCAAGAACCTGGTAACGATAGGATGGGCGAATACCGTGGGCCCTTCCTCTGTACACCAAAAGGCTGATATAGTGGTGAGGTGGACCTTTAGCGAGGATAGAGAAAGCCCGCCTCTCTTGAGGTCCAATAAGTATTCTAGTATTACAGGTGTAGGAACGTCAAGGGGAGCTAACTGCTTGACGGAACACCAGGCTGTGAATTGAGTCCATTTCTACTTGTAAGGCCTCCTGGTGGAGGTCCTTCGGCTACATTCCAGGACTTGTTGTACTCCCTCCATACACGTGCTCTTTAAGGAGCTGAGCCATGGATTAGCCATGCTTGTAGGTGCAGACCCTGAGGGTGCGGGTGCACTATGGACCCCTGAGCCTGCGTGAGTAAGTCCGGCACCACCGGTAGAGGGAGCGGTGGGCGGTCCAACATGCGCAAAAGCAAGGGAAGCCATTGCTGCCGATCCCAAGCAGGACTATGAGTATCATGCGAGCTCTCTCCCTTCTGGCTTTGTGCAAGACCTTGTGGCAAACAGATCGATCTGGGGAAACCCCCATGTACGAAAAATGCGCCATAGCAGATCGGAGCGGATCTGCCATTAGGGCGTGGTTGCGAAGCGCCCGCTCAGCTGATCTGCTTTCACGGTGTGAGCGCCCGGCAAGTACAAGGCTTTCAACGTTATGTTGTTGGCAATGCACCAATTCTACAATTGGACTGCTTCTGCACATACGGCATGGGATCGTGCTCCTCCTTGTCGATTGATGTAAAACATAGTGGAGGTATTGTCGGTATTGAATCCCGACTACTTTGCCATGTAGGTAATCTCGAAAATGTTTGCAGGCGTTGAACACTGCTCTTAGCTCCAGTATGGATATGTGCAGTGTCTGTTCCGCAGGGGACCATAGCCCTTGCGTTACCTTGTCGCCGATGTGCGCTCCCCGTCCTATGTGGGAGGCGTCGGTAGTAAGAAAAATAGAAATTTGTGGTTGGTGAAGAGGCACCCCCACTAGCAGATTCTCAGGGTTTTCCCACCACGCCAGGGATCTGCGCACCTCTGTTGTGGGCGACACCACGCTGTGGATAGCGTGAGATGCCGGCTTGTAAACGCTCGCCAGCCAATACTGCAGGCTTCACATGTGCAACCTGGCATTCTGTAACACAAACGTTGCTGCCGCCATGTGGCCCAGCAGCTGTAAGCACGTTAAGACCGGCACCGTGGGGCTGTATGTGATGACTTGCACCAGCGAACTGATGGCGCGGAAGCGGGCATCAGGTAGGTACACCCTTGCTGTGATAGAGTTTATGCGTGCCCCTATGAACTCTATATGTTGTGTGGGTTCGGACTTTGACTTTGCGAGGTTGATGACTAGGCCCAGCGAAGAAAACGTGTCCGCTGTGACGCGTATCATGCATGAGACCTCTGCCTTCGAGGCCCCTTTTAGCAGGCAGTCGCCCAGATATGGGAAAAATAAACACCCTCTGTCTGTGCAGGTAGGCTGACACCACTGCCAGGGTTTTGGTAAAGACTCTGGGGGCCGAGGAGAGGCCGAACGGAAGAACCCTGTACTGGAAGCACTCCTGGCCGACTGTGAAGTGGCAGAAGCGTCTGTGTGCTGGGTGGATTGTTATATGAAAGTAAGCACCTTGTAAGTCGAGTGCTGCAACCCAGTCTCCATCGTCCAGTGCCGTGAGTATCAAGGCAACTGTGATCATCCGAAAACGTTGCTTGCGCAAGTAACGGTTGAGGCCCCGAAGATCTAAGATGGGCCTCCAGTCTCCTGTTTTCTTCTCTGGTAGGAAGTAGCGTGAATAAAAACCTTCCCCTGGAATTATTCCGGCACTCTTTCCACCGCCCCTATGAACATAAGGTGATTCACCTTCTGCTTGAGCCTCGCCTTGTGGCAGCGTCCCTGAGGTGAGGCCTGGTGGGAGGCTTCATCGGTGGAAGCGACTGGAAGGGGATCGCGTAACCCGTGGCTATGATCTCCAGCACCCATTTCTCTGTGGTGATCTTTTGCCATTGGGAGTGGAACGGTCTGAGGCGATGATGGAACATGAGATGAGAGCGGCATTGAGCGAGGGTATTGATAGTGCAGCCCCCGACATACCCGTCAAACTTGCTGCCTTTGGGCCTGACATGAGGGCGTACGGCTTTGTTGAGAACGTCACTTAGGAGTTCTGTACTGTTGCTGCTGTTGATAGTGCCCTTGGCCGTAGCCCCGTTGATTTTGAGCACGCTGTGGTTGTAAGCGTAGCGTCTTTGCTGAGGATAAATTTTTTCTCTCCTGTATGGGGGAGTATAAATGGCCAAGGTTCTAAGTGTAGCTCTCGAGTCCTTACTGGACTGAGGGACCGAGTCGGTTGAGTCTGCAAACAGCTTTTGTGTATCAAAGGGAAGGTCCACGATCTTTGCCTGTAGGTCCCTCGGGATACCCGACATCTGGGGCCAGGATTCTCTACGCATGACCACTGCTGTAGCCGTTGAATGTGCCGCCGTGTCCGCCACGTCCAGGGTAATCTGGACTCCCGTCCGCGATGCTGCGTAGCCCTCTTGAATAATCGCCTTTAACACCGGCTTTTTGTCTTCCAGAAGTGAATCCATGAGGGGAGTAAGCCTGGAGTAATTATCAAAATTATGGTTTGCTAGGTGTGCCCATAATTTGCCACACTCAGTAGCAGGGTAGGAGAGGAATATACCTTCCTGCCGAACAGCTATAGCTTCTTAGCATCTTTGTCCGATCCCCCTGATTTGTACTGAGAAGTCTTTGACCTCTGCTGGGACGACTCGACCACCAAAGAATTTGGTTGTGGGTGACCGAAGAGGAACTCTATGCCCTTTGCCGGGACGAAGTACTTCTTATCCGCTCTCTTGTTCGTAGGCAGAACAGAGGCCGAAGTCTGCCATATAGTTGTGGCTGACTCCAGAATGGCTTCGTCCAGCAGAATAGCAATTTTGGATGAAGCCAGGGGTCTCAAATTTTCCAGGAGTTTGTGATGTTTCTCCTGCACCTCTGCCGTTTGAATGTCTTGCGTGAAAGCAACCCTTTTAAACAGCTCCTGAAACTGTTTAAGGTCCTCCGGGGGAGAGACATCCCCGGGGGCCATGGCCTCATCTGGGGAGGATGAGGAGGAACCACTAGGCTAAACCTCCCTCAAACCCTCGGGCTCCTGCGGTCGATGATACACTTGCTCGCTGAAGGATTGTGAAGGAAAGTCTCGGGGTTCTAAAATTAACTCCCCTTGAGACAACTGTGTTTCTGTCCCCGATCGGGAGTGCCCACGGGGGTATTGAGCGGCCAGAGGGGACCTGCCCCTGGGTGTAGGCCTGTGGTGTCGGTGTCCAGCATGATAAGGACGACCATGGCAGCATGGGCAAGGGTCTGGGGATGGAGACCTAGACCACTCACGGGTTGTGTACCCCCGATGTCTGGGAGAGCGAGACCTCCGCGACGACACAGAGGTGAAACTGGCTTGTGACAGTACTCCAGGGGATCCAGTCCCAGAAATGGTGAAGGTGGCCCAAGCCATGGTGACATTGGTTGGAGGAACAGAGAAGGAGGTTCCCCGATGGGCCGGTGGAGACACAGGCCTTCGGTGCGGCGAGTGTATCACAGGAGGAGGGCTTGGTGCTAACAGCAGCGCAGCCCTGTCCGGAGATGGACTGAGGTGCCGGGCCTTTGATTTTTCCTTGCCCCTCCCCTGCGGGGCCGGCACTGCCCCCTTCTGTGCTGGGGATCTCGGCCCCGCTGTCAGCGCTGCGCTCGGCACCATCAGCTGCGGTGCCATGCAGGTATCCTCCTCCAGTGCCTGCAGGCTCCGTGCCTGGCGCCCCTGCACCGTTGGTGCCGCGGGGGCCAGTGCTGCCTGTGGCAGTGCCGCCGGGTCCAGCACTTGCCTGGCTGATGCTCTAGGCGCCACGCGTGCCGGCTGTTGTATAACTGGAGGCTCAGCCTCTGCCACATGCGCTGCCGCTTGTCTGAGTATGCGGCTGGGGGCTGTGTGCTCCGCTCGTCCTGCTCACTGCAAACGCCGGCAAGGATCGAGCCAGGGAGAGTTTCCTCCGTTTCTGCACTGAGGGGGTCAGAAAAAGCTGCCCTCCTCTTATGCAACCCAGAGGGCCCTTCTGGGTGAGGCTTCTCCGGCAAGTCCGGCTGGAGAGCCTTATCAACAAGAGCATTTTACGCCTCATCGCTCTGTCCTTCCTGGCCCTGGCTGTGAGCTTAGCACAGTGAGAACACTTCTGGGTAGCCTGTGATTCCCCCAGGCATCGGATGCATTCGCTATGCCCCAGGGAGGCCGGCATAGCTTCACGGCATGACTCACGCTTTTTAAAACCTGAAGAGGCCATTGCGGTGAGTCCTTTACTGTTAATAGGGTACTTAGCACTTAATCCGTGCCTTTCCACCCCAAATAGTGATCACCGGCCTGCGGGGCAGCGGGCGGCCTAAATGGCCTTCACGTCCGCTCTTCTCTTCTCCTCTCTTTTTTCTTTTTTTTCTCTTTTTCTTTTCTTTTTTTTTTGCTGATATTCTCTTTGTCTTTGCTTTCTCTCTTTTTTTTTTTTAACCACCAAAAACAACAAATTACACGTAGGAAAAAAAAAACACTATTTAATCTGACTCTGGCCTTAGCCTGAGCGGATTCCGTCTGCAGCCGATGGTGGTTGAGAAGGAACTGGCGGGGACCGGATCACGCATACGGCCGGAGGCGTGCAGGGGGGGTGGTGCACGCCGGCGCATGTGCGATCCAGGAGAAACTGCTGGAAGATTTCTGATCTGCGGCGCCGGGCGAGCCCGACACCTATTGTGGAGCACCCACGGGGACCACTCGAAGAAGAACATTCCATCTGCAGCCTGGGGCAGTTGAAAAGAAACTGGGAGCTGGACCACACACGTGACCAAAATGGCGAACAACAAGAGGCAGCAGCTGACTACAGTTCTAGAAATTTCTCCGTACTGCAGCACAAGGATGAGACCAGCAGCAGATGTGGAGGAGCCACAGGAACCACTTGAAGAAGAATATGAGCTATGAGAAAAGATTGAAAGAGCTGGGCTTGTTTGGTTTAGAAAAGAGAAGATTGAGAGGGGACATGATAGTACTTTACAAGTACCTAAAAGAGTGTTATAAGGAGAAGGAAGAAAAATTGTTCTTCCTAGCTTCTGAGGATAGTACAAGAAGCAATGGGCTTAAACTATAGCAAGGGAGGTTTAGGCTGGACATTAGGAAAAGTCTTCCTAACCATCAGGGTGGTTAAACATTGGAATTCCCAGGGTAGGTTGTGGAATCGCCATCACAGGAGATATTTAAGAGCAGATCAGATAGACATCTATCCGGGATTGTCTAGATGTGACTTCGTCCTGCTGTGGGGCAGGGGACTGGACCTGATGACCTCTTGAGGTCCCTTCCAGTTCTAATGTTCTATGATTCTACAGGAGCCCCTGGGCTGGTGTACTCCCAGCAGCACAGGGGATATCAGACCCATCTCCACCTCTTGGAACCTTATGCTGCTGTAGAAGGCTCTGTGGTTTCAGAGTACAACTCTGAAGGAAGTACAGAAGTGAACTGTGGCAATCCCATAATCGTGTACAACAGGTTTGCAAAATCTCCCATTATCTCCTTTTGGGTCAGGATCCCAGTGTTCCAATACTGTGAAATTTCAGTTTTAAACAATTGAAAACATGAAATTTACCAGTTTTCAAATCTTGATGGCCAATTGCATGGCCATAATGGACCATGAATTTGGTACGGCCCTTTGCATAACATACAGGCCTTGCCTTCTAGGTTATCCTTAAACAAACCAAGTGCACCATTTTCCCATCTTGATTGCGTGTTTGTATATGTTTTCTGCCATTAAGGCAGCCTGCTCAGTGTTTTTAGATGAAATCTGAAATTAAGAATTCTGCTTTAAGCACCTCAGATCAGACAATGTAAAATTTGTTAGCAAACCTCAGAAACAGAGCTCAAGGTCACAGTGGTAAAAAAAATTCTAAAGTTAAAATCTGCCTCAAAACTAGGTCCTTTGGGCAACATTTTGGCTTCCCACCCTTTACAAAGTCAGTATTTAACATCTGCTTTTGAGTTTTTTCTGCAATAAAAAGCACAAGATTCTGTAGGCCTCACAAAACACTCTCTCCTTTTATTTTAACCCTTAAATGGATTTTTGTAGGACAGAAAGAAGAGAGGAAGACTTTTTACAAGATAAAATACATTTCCTAATATTATTTAATATGACCAAATTCAGGGCTCACATATACTTTTCAGTAATACACTTCCTGCTTGCAACCCTTTTTGAAGCTATTATGCCTGGAACTTAGATACCAATGGCTAAGAAAATGAACTAGCCCTTAGTGAAAGTGTTCTTGTTACAAGAATCTGGTAAGATTGCAAGCCTTCTTATCCATAATCTGTGCCTGTACAAAGTTATTAATTTTGTAAAGTACATTCTTTCAAAGAGATGCAAAAAGCCAATAATACACCTACTTCAGCTTGTTTGCAGTTATTCATAACTTCAGTAGCTTTCTCTTCTAATGTTGTTAACTCTTCTGTTAGCTCTTTCATTTCCTTTTCATTATCTTCAATTTCCTTCTCAGTGCGAAAAACAGATTCTTCTGTTTTTTTCAGGTTTCTGAATAAAATAGGTATTTAAGATGTTTGCATACCAATAGAGCTATCCAGTCCATTGGACCATTTGGAGCAACATCCTCCAGATCCCAACACCAGGAAGGTGGAGCAGAGGCATGAAATCCAGAGGAGTTTAAGGGACCTGACACCAACAGTAAATTGGGCCTGCCTCCGAACTCACCAGTGGTAGGAAGTGGAGTGCCTGGGCTCCAATCCGCTCTGCTTCCCCAACTCCCAGCTGCATTATTTGCGGAAGGGGCTTGAGATAAAGGGCAGAATCACCTCACATTCACTGGGGTGGGCCACATCACTTGGGCAGGGGTCTTAGGAAGAATGGAGGCTGAGTGGGGGTGAGGGTAGAAAGTGGGGCCTGTCCTGGGCCCACAACTCCCTACAGACAGCCTTGCATACAAGCATGTACAATTGTGGTAAACCTTAAAAGATCTGGAAAGCACAATTAGTTCTGCTTACAAAGAAAATATATCCGCTACATGTAATCATCAACAGGTAAGAATCACTTTGTTTATTATTTATACTCCAATTCTTATTCTTGCAAAATACTATAATAAATGTGGTCTTCCTTCCTGAACCTATTAACTACAACTGATGCTTGTAATAGTTTAATTTGCATTCTCACAGAGTCAGCAAAAGATGAGTTTTCAGAGTTTAGTTGTTTAAGTGCAATTTTGAACTTGCATCTTAAGATCTGTATATTTTCATTATGGGCAAATTATTATAGAAAAAAACTACTGAGGTTGCAAATTGTATCAGGTAATGAAAAGATCACTGATTTAATTTACAAAAGTTACATTTTTCCTTATGAGGCAATCATGTTTGGTATGAGGACTAGAACTGGCAAACATTAATATCTTGAGTTCAAACAAGTTTTAGCCAAAGATATTTGGGTTAGTGAGTGGGATGCAGGAACTAATGACAACCATTCCAATGGTGAATTACTACCAATTAATATATTTTACAAAAGCTAGTGAAGAGTTTATGAATGTTTTTGCTTTCCTATCAAAGGCATTAAAATCTTTGTGATAAACTAAACATGAGATTGGGAATCAGGTTCTAATTGTCTCTGAAAATGACTGAACCCTGCGGCCACAGATGTTCACTTAACATCCACACTTTAGCTCTTCTTTCTATAATGTGAGCATACTATTAACATATTTGTTCAGGTAGTGGTTCTTACTTTCCTCTCCATTATCATAATCAACCCCAGGGTAAAAGAGAGAAATTGCGTCCCCTTTCCAACTACCTTCCCTCTAGCCATAAAGAGAAAGAAGGTGGTAATGACCCCTAAGCTGACAAATCTCACTAACAAGGGATTCATTCACATGTGTGAAATGACCAATATAAAAACATGATACTGTATATTAGATAGACAGTATCTGCTGCTATGTTTTAACTTGAGCACATAAGAGCATTACCTGTCTGCAGTCTTGATTGCGACCTGGGCTTTAGTAATAGCAGAAGCACATTCATCTATTTTCTTGTTTATCTTATCAAGTTTATCTTGCTGAGCTTTAAGTTTATGATTATTGATCTCAATTATGAGATTACATAATCTTTTAACTTCACTTTCCACTTTACTAGCCTTTTCAGAAACACACTCATAATCTGTCAATAAAGAAGTTTGAGAATTAGATTAAGCAAAAATACTAATTTTTAACAGATAGCAGTTTAATACTTTTACTAGGAGTACTGAATTAAAATTTTAGTCAGTTCACAGGACTATTATTTTCAGTGCTAAAACAAACACATTGGGTCTAAATTAGAGGTTTGCCAATATGCCTAGGTAAGAAAGCCCTTCTCGTGTAGACACAGGTTACATAATCAAAGAAATGCTTTTGTTGCATCCCCAAACAAAATCTTCACAAGCTAAAGCATTTATGCCCCTTTAGGAATATCACAAAAGGATACAATTCCTGCAGACATCACTATAATGGCCAAAGTTTCTAGAAATGTCTTGGCCACAATCCATTATTGCAGCACTGTCCCCGAGTGCATGATGTGGCTACATAAAATCCTTGCCAATAGGCTTCCAGACTGTATCATAAGCATTATATTTTACATACCTTTGAGTGTTATGGTTAGAAGAGGCTAGCACTGAAAGAACTAATAATGATCCCTTTTTCTATAGTTTTCCATACATTAACACTTTTTTGAACATCAGCAGAGCATATTTAGATACCACAGAATTCTGTGTTGAATGAAAAGCAATCTATGTCCAAAAAAGTGAAGAGTTTTTAATAAAAATAAAACCCTACCAAGAAGGGAGATGAACTCAGGTGAAAGAAACAGCCCAGTGCCCCTCCCACGTGGCCAGAGTCTATAGCCAGCTTTAGAGCTCTCATTAGACAGCCTACTTAATTTTTAATGATGAAATCTCTCCAGCTCCTTCAATTTCTTTACAGAGCTCCACACTTGAAGTCCATTCAGACTTACTACAATTGTACCCCTGACCCTCCTTCCCTAAATCTTAGGGTTATGAATCATATCCTGGCTGAATTCCAAGCTTCTGTAGTTTTGTTTGACAGGATAGCTAACCACCCTTTCAAGTTAACAAGATCTTCAAGCAGGATTAAATACCAAACTTCAACCACTTAGATATCCTTTGGTCACATTGGCTGTCCCTTAGTGTTTCCAGAGCTCACAAGCAACATGTAAAGAGCTTCAAGAAGTATAAGTAGTACCCAAAAGCTCTCCTGATATCTAGGGTATGTCTACACAGTGGATGCTATCTCGGGATACAGAAGTGCAGTAAACCCTCAATTTAATGGACTAATAGGGGGAGGGGCATCCATGAATGCTGAAAGTCTTTTAAAGCCGAAGGTTTACTGTATTTGCCATAATGAACCCCGACCCTCCCAAAATAAATGCCATAGACTCACGAGAGCTCCTGGAATGGCTGGGGCCACCGCTGCTGCAACTGCCATGCACTCCTCTGGCCACTCTAGTGGCCATGGTGGTGCTGGCTCCAGCAAGTCACCAGCATTTACTTTCTGGGGTGAGTAATGGGGTGGCAGCACTGGCAGACTGTTTGGTATTCCTGAAGTCCATTAAATTGGGGTCCAGTGAATTGAGGGCTTACTGTATCCCAAAATAGCTACCCACATCTAAGAAATGACCCATTGTCTCATAACAGTTTTTCAGACAATGGGTGCACTATTCCAGCATCCCTGTACACCACATCACAGGAAGAGTGCAGGGATGGCTCAAAATAGCACTTTATTTCTGTGTGTGGTGCTGTTTGACAGTGCCATATGCTGAAAAAGTCTATTTCAAAATTAGGCTGTCATGTAGACATAACCTAGGTGTGTAACCCCCATTCACCCCAAATGGCTGTGGCTTTGTGAAGATACTGGTAGAGACAGTGATTGACATGAAAATCAAACTATTTTGTTAACAAATATGAAGCTACCCTCCGTGTGTGTGTGTGTTTGCTCTTAAGAAAAATCTGCCAGTGATGCATCCAAATCGAAGACTCCCCCATCCCAAGTATGGGCTATGAGACAGAGTAGGAAGTAATAAGACAGTGAGATCCTAGAAATGGGAAGATTTTTTGTAAGCACTACTCAAAAACAAATTCAGATGTTGAGGAAATCAGTTCACTAGTGGAAGAGTACGTATTTCTTGGACCTTTAAAGAACTCTTCATGAGAGGATGGACAAATAATAAAGCCATGTTTTCAAAAAACATGAAATCCAAGAGAGCAGCCAAATAAATCCCAGCTGCTGTTAATCACAATTTTGTAGTTTTAAAGAAGTCATCAATATAATTGGTTACTGATTTGAGAGAATCCCCAGAACAATTTTCACTTAGATTTCAATGGGAGCTCCAAGATAATCACTTTTGAAAAATAAGGCCTCTTATTGAAGTTCCTACTTAGAAGCTAAATTTGAATGTATCATTTTTTAAAAAATCTTAGCCTAATTCTATAACAAATTTATTGCCTACTTAGAATAAAAACAAGCCAATAGCTCTGTGCAAGAGAGGGAAGGCATGTTTTCAAGTGAACACCAATTAGCAGATGAAAAAGAAATGAGGGATGGTTAGTAATGAGGTATTTCTATCTTCCATCAATACAATTTAGGGATACAAATCCATATGCATTCTCCATTACTGCCAGTAGTAATGCTCAAAAGAAGTATTTTGGCCATTCGGACATGCACACTTCTCTCATTAGGGATGTTAATGCTAACTGGCAGGGGCTGCAGTAGGCCACGGGGGGGTGCTCCAGCGTGACCAGAGCAGCTCCCCATCCATGGCAGCCAGCGGGGAAGGTGGAGTCAGGTGAGGCTGCTGCAGTCCAGGGTGGGCCACTGCACACAAGGACTGATTCAGCTGTTCTGTTACACCATATGCAGGGTTGCTTCAGCTCCCCACCAGTTTAACTGGTTAACTAGTTAAATGGGATTTTACATCCTTATCTCTTATACATAGTGAAACTTTCTAGTCCAGCACTCTTACGACCTGACTGGTGGCAGATGACAGAATTTGCCACACCATGGGAGGTCAATATTGTCTAGCACGTTACCAACACTTGCACTGCTAACTGGTTCTTAGAAGATATTTAGTAGTAAATTACAGTGAAATAACATCACAGAACACCGAGAATGAGGACTGGTGGCTGTAAGCAAATTTTATGGGACTGTGGAAAACTTGGCCACACCCATGACAAGTTGTCATCTGGCTAACAAAAATCATGTCAATTATGGATGTTGACAGACAAGAGAGTACCAAGCTGTAGTGTGTTTCTGTGAAGCCAGTGCCATGAAAGAGAAAAGATTAGAGGAGGAACTAGCAATTTGTTAACACATACTCCTTATTTTATACCAAACAAAAATGAAAATGATCATGCTTATTGTTTTGTTTCTTCAGTTAGAAATATGAAGCTGATCAAACATTCCTATATTTTAAGCAATAGGTTTCTTCATAAATATCAAAACGATATAATCTGTGTGTATTTTATAGTGAACAGATCTACCTACCTATCTATAAAAGAATAAAGTCCAGTGGATGTGATTAATTCAGTACAAAAACATAATCTCTCTAATTTTTTAGTCACTGTTTTCCTGGGTTAGGCACAGTTTCCTTGACAAAAATAGGTTCTGAATTGCTTGTGGTGATGTGCACAGCTTCTATCATATGAAGTGTTCTAAAGCTGAATTAAAGTAAAAATTACAAAAACACCAGCACAGATTTGACTTGTACTGTCAAAATGGATTAAGAAACTAACATTAATATACACCTGTAAAAATAAAAAAAATTTGTTTCACCATTTAAGTATGTTAGGTACAGCCAAGTTTTTGGCAGTAGAGTTCCTAAACGAGACGTGAAAATGAAACTGCAAAGTAATAGTAAGAAAAGGATTTTACCTGAAAGTATTCCTGTAAGACAGCACTGGAAGAGGAGAAGGTGCCTCAAAGATTTTCTTTTTGTTTTAATTATTGCTTAATCTGAATGAAAGTTCACCACAATCCTGACTGGTAAATTGACTATGGACTTTACTTTAGTTTGCATCTAGGACTAAAATAAAACATACCTTTTTTGAAAGTATTAAGGTTTTTTTCTAGCTGTTTCTGTTTGATTTTGTCAGGAGCAGCCGCAATTACGTTAGCCTCAAGTTCTTTAACCTGGACTTTCAAGTGAGCTTCTTGTTCTGATAAACTCTACAAAATAGAAGACTGTTAGAATATTTCCCTAAGAATGAAAAACTTCCCATGTTAGGAAGGAATGTAGGAGATGTAGAAGTTAATATGAGAATCTACTTTCATCCTTAAAGCAGGGAGGCAGTTAGCACCTCTCAGTAATAAACACATTTACCTGAATACTTGCAGTATACTTTTCTAAAGTGTTTCTCATTTCCTGGACACTTAGACGCAATTTAGCTATAACTTCTTCAAGCTTCACTCTCTCTTCTTGGTATTGCGTTGCTTTTATGGAATCCTTGTGAAGCTGAGATTCCATTTTATTGGCCTAAAATATAAATGTTATATGAAAATTATTGATATCCTTTATATACGATGGGAAGGAAGAATCAGTGTCACACATACAGAATGGGAAGAGACTGTCTGGGAATAACTACAGCAGAAAGGGATCTAAGGGTTATAGTGGACCACAAGCTAAATATGAGTCAACAGTGTGATGCTGTTGCAAAAAAGGCAAACATGATTCTGGGAGGCATTAGCAGGTGTGTTGTGAACAAGACACAAGAAGTCATTCTTCTGCTCTACTCTGCGCTGAGGTTAGGCCTCAGCTCGAGTATTGTGTCCAGTTCTGGGCACCGCGGTTCAAGAAAGATGTGGAGAAATTAGAGAGGGTCCAAAAAAGAGCAACAAGAATGATTAAAGGTCTGGAGAAAGTGACCTATGAAGAAAGGCTGAAAGAACTGGGCTTGTTTAGTTTGGAAAAGAGAAGACTTGGGGGGGGACATGATAGCGGTTTTCAAGTATCTAAAAGGGTATCATAAGAAGGAGGAAGAAAACTTGTTCTTCTTGGCGTCTGAGGATAGAGCAAGAGGGAATGGACTTAAACTGCAGCAAGGGAGGTTTAGGCTGGACAGTAGGAAAAAGTTCCTAACTGTCAGGGTGGTCAAACAGTGGAATAAATTGCCAAGGGAGGTTGTGGAATCTCAACTGCTGGAGATATTTAAGAACAGGTTAGATAGATGTCTATCAAGGACGGTTTAGAAAGTACTTGGTCCTGCCATGAGGGCAGGGGACTGGACTCAATGGGCTCTTGAGGTCCCTTCCAGTGCTAGTATTCTATGATATAGCAGAACCTCTTTAAGATGAGATTTACAACACTCAACTCTCTTTAAGATGAGATTTACAACAGCATGACCCCTACAATTTGTAATCTCCTAACAATAAAAGAACCTGAACACAAGACCTGGGACAACAGTTCAGGGAAAAACAAACAAAGATTGTTGCTGAGGAGGCACATTCAGACAGTAAACAGATAGAATAGTGAAAAAGGAGGAAACTGAAGACTTACTGGCAGAATATCTGGGGCAAGGAAGAGCGGTATTAAATAGATGGCACTAGAGAAATTTGACAAGGGAAGGTTGTAGAAGAGTTGGTGAGAAAATAGCAAAATTATTGTGGATGGGCTTCCCTGAGCTCCCTGTCCCCAGGTTGCCTTGGGGGACTCCCTATCACAGCGCGGCTGAGGGGCGAGTGGGGGAGGGGCAGGATGACGTTACAACCACAGAGGGGCTCTGCTCCCAGCCTGCCAGTCAGGCTCCCTGACAGCCAGCACCTGGGGCTCTTTGGTCCAGCAACATCCAGAATGAGGACTTGTCTATACACAGAATTGCACTGGTTTGTAACGAAGGCATTATTTCAAACCAATTAGTTGAACTAACTAAGTGACTGTGTGGACAACTATGTCTGTTTAAGCCAGGCTTATTTTGGTTTGGCTTAGAGTTGATTAGAAATATGTTTAAGATAAACTAAAACAAGAATCTCCAAGTGGTTTTGAAAAGCTGTAACTGAATTTGTGTAGATCTATCTATAGACAGCACCTTAGTTAAAATGATCTTCAGTCCAAAGATTTTTGTTAAAAAAAAAAACAAAAACAAAAAAAACCAACATCACAAGGCAGAACAGGACCTCAGGTAGAAAATGTGAAAAAAGCTAAAGATAAGGATTTAAGGAGCAACCAGATTCACGTGAGAGTAATAGAGACAGCAGAAGAAAACACATAATTTTCCATATTACGTCTCTTAGAATAAAAGAGCACAAGAGATGCATTAAAATCAGAGAAAAAGAATGCAGAGCCAGAGAATGGCAAATTATGGTTATTTAAAGGGAAACTGGAAAAAAAAACCCCTATTAGTAATAGTAGCTCCTCAATTGGCCATCAGTGTGGCCCACTCTAGATGCACGTGCACGAGGTTCTCAGAGCCATATATATGTTCACAGGCCTCCCATTCCCTCCAAGGGGCATAACCAAAAATCTATAAAAGGACTTTAAAATAAAACAAAAAAAATCATGTGAGCCACTGGAAAACAGACAGTAAAGATCTGGATAACCGAGTATACTGTACTTACCTTTTATAATAACTAGTCATTACAAGCTATTATAAAAGGTAAGTACAGTATACTCTGTTATCCAGATCTTAACTAACTGGAATTGTCAGTTAACCAGAATATTTAATTATCTGGAATGCATTTTCAATTGTAGTGTTTAGCGAATAAAGACAAGCTTATGGGTGATATACAGCACGTTTAAACTAAAAGCAAGAGAGCATGTTATGTATATTTCATACAGAGATAAAAGGAATCTTTGTACATCTGGGATTGGTCATGGATGCTGTGTATATATGCATGCAGAATAAAGTTTCACGTACAAGTAGTTTGTGTTAAGCATCCCACGCGTTCGGTTTCACATGTTACGAAAGCTTCCAACTGCCACCTACATGTAATGTTTGACAATGTCTGACCAATAGGTCTCTGTTAACTAGAATCCCCCATTCACAGACGTTTCCAATAGCAAATAGTATACTGTAACATTTTATTTCTTTCGAGTAGCTGTGTGGATTCCAATAAGTGATTGATCAGCAGCATCCATCTGGAAGGCGGGACAGGGGAATTTTGACTACTACTGATTAAACACCTTCAACTAACCAAATATGAGATTGGATCAGGCCAAAGCGATACGTGTTTCAAAGTAAAGGGATTACACCTTATAGTTGCCTTATAAGTTTCAGATAAGGGGGATGTTCTTGAAGCATACAGAAGATCTAAATTATGATCTAGTGGAGAGATCTTTGATATTTGGAGGGTTGATATATTGCTCTATGTGACAGATGTGTTATGCAATGTATCACTTTGATATTCTCCGAAACAAGACAATTTGACCTTTAGAAGCACCAGAGACCAAAAAGAGGGGAAGAAAAGGAAACCCATAAGGACAATCTGAAAGACTTTATCCATTCAATGTAATGTAACAGAGACCTTGAGGCATCCAGTATGTCGAGTTTCTCTCTTGGGAAGGAATGGGTTTTTGGAAAGAAAATGTGTAAATACATTTGTTCCAAACAAAGTGTAAAACAAACTTTGGGTTGATGTCAACATTACCTCATTCTGTGGAATGCTGAGTAAAGGCCAGTCCTGAGAGCTTAATTTGCTGGACACATCTGACTGATGTAATGGCAACTAAAAAAAAATCTGTCTTGAGAGTAAGGTGGTATAAATATCATTCAGAAAGATGCTACAAGGGGTGGTTCCTTAAAGCTTACAGGGACAATGCTGAGATCCCACACAGGAGGGTCTTCTCCTCCTGCAGGGTGAATGTGTAGTAACCCCTTTAGAAATCTAGATAGGAGATAAGAAAACTTTAACATGACTGCAAAGGAGAGTAGCATATTGATAATATTTCAAGGTAGACTGTGATGTAATATAATATGAATCCAAACTGTAGTCAAGAATTTTGGGTGTAGGGAATTTCAAGTGATCACGATTGCGTTGGACATCCTAAATCAAAATATTTTCCATTTAGAGGAATAAGTCTTCTTTTTGGAGAGTCTGCAACTTCATAGAGCATATCTCTTGTTTATGCTGGTAGGACTCAACCAACCAAATCCAGATTGTTACAGGTATTGACCTCACATCTTGATGAAATATCTTACGGTGGTTCTGGTATCATGTTCAGACAATCTGAGGCTGTGTCTACACGTGCCCCAAACTTCGAAATGGCCATGCAAATGGCCATTTCGAAGTTTACTAATGAAGCGCTGACATGCATATTCAGCGCTTTATTAGCATGCGGGCGGCAGCGGCGCTTCGAAATTGACGAGCCTTGCCGCCGCGCGGCACGTCCAGACGGGGCTCCTTTTCGAAAGGACGCCACCTTCTTCGAAGTCCCCTTATTCCCATAAGCTCACGGGAATAAGGGGACTTCGAAGTAGGTGGCGTGCTTTCGAAAAGGAGCCCCGTCTGGACGCGCCGCGCGGCTGCAAGGCTCGTCAATTTCGAAGCGCCGCTGCCGCCCGCATGCTAATGAAGCGCTGAATATGCATGTCAGCGCTTCATTAGTAAACTTCGAAATGGCCATTTGCATGGCCATTTTGAAGTTTGAGGCACGTGTAGACGTAGCCTGAAAGTGGTATGGAAGGCTGATTAGGCATTTTGAGATCTGCCAGCCTCCACAACTGTTTTGAGAAGTACAGATATCAGGATTGGCACAGCTGTATTTTGTCTGGTTTTACACATAACTTTCAGAATCAAGGGAATCAGTGGAAATGCATACATGAGACTTTGATCCATCCCATGGTTATGAGGAAGGTGCTGAATTTGTGCCTCCCCTGGAAGAGATTGGACTTTTCCATATGTTTGTATGGTAAGCAGTTCTAGTGATGAAATACAGCTTGAACCTCTCTAGTTTGGCACTCTCTGGTTCAGCAACATTTGTGGCCTGGCATGATTTTAGTTGGCCAGGTTTTCCACTTATGGGTGTGACCAAGTTTCCTGTGGTCACATAAAGTTGGTTTACAGCCACCTTTCCTTGTTCTCAGTGTTCTGTGCTGTTATTTAGCTCTAATTGACCCTTAAATATCTTCTAAGAGCCCATTAAGCAGTTGAAGTGTTGGAAATACTGCTAGTCGATATTGATTGCCCATGGTTCAGCACTGATCAGGTCTTGAGGAGGCCGGACTAGAGAGGTTCAACCTGCATTGGCTTGATTCAGGTCTTCAGATATCATGCATAGATGGCAATGGATTGTTTGCTAGGTTACTACTGACTCCTGAAAGATGGAGAACTGGCATTATCCCATGTTGTAAGCATCATGGATATAAGTTGATTGCCTCCTGACACATGGGTGATGTGGAGACACTTCCTTGTCTACAGAGGATACTACCATTGCTGAAGGCAGGTAGATGCCTCCTGCTTTCTTTGCTCTTGATGTTGACAAGGCTTATGATATGGGGTTGAGGTGAAGATGTCCAAACAATGGAATGCAATCCTGGAACAGTTAAATGGAATGCAGTGCATCAGCCATGCATGTGTAGGCTAAATAGTTCTGTGCCTCTACACTTCTCTCAGAACACCAAAGGCCTGCAGGCACAAAATTCAGCACATAGTTACAACACTGGCAACAGATCTTGTGTTCATGTCTGATGTATCCAGGGCTGCCTGTAGTGATGTTTTCGCTTCTACAGGATGAACCTCAGGTCCACCAGCCCGTGGTAGAATGACAGTAGTTGCTGCACCAGAGAGACCCTGGAACAGACAGCCACAAAGGAAGATGTTGCTGATGGCTGGGAGTGGGGCCAGCCCAGTAGGCCAGGAGCCCCCCAGGCCGCACACAGCAGAAGCCAGTGGGACTGGGGGACAGCAAAGCCCAGGAGAGAGAGTGTCCTCCTCTCCCCTCACCTGTAGTCTGACTTTCCTTGGTCTGGCAAATTCATGCTCAGAGCAAGTCAGATCCTGAAGATGCCAGACTTCTTGCTCTTCTGAAATGGTGCTTTTCAATACTATCAAGTCTTGCCAGAGTTTAGTTAAAAAGGAATGTAACTTAATTTATAAATGCAGATTACCATGCCTTAGTTGCAGTGATGCAGATGAACAGATCTTTCTTACAAATAAATCCAGCCCCTAAAGATCTTTATCTTTTTGGTTGCTCACAGTATGGCATACTGGTTCCAATCAATGATTTATCTTGTTTTCATCTACATATCTGACAATTCTGTTCCTTATCAGAGTTTCAGCCAAACTGTCTAGTACTGAAGTTAGTCTAGTTGGTCTTGTGGACTGCAGAAAACTTGAACAACCTGTGTGTCGCAGAATTAAAATATGAATCTAAAAAACTAAAGCTTCTGTCTTGGCTTCTCAAGGTTATAAATGACTGTTCTCTTGCACAACATTTCCTTATTTTAAGTTCATCCCTTCAACTAGTTTCTTCTTTCAATCAATCTCACAGCTGTTAAAGAGGAAGCCTAATAATCTGTCAATAAGAAGGTACACTCATCCCTCGCTATACGAGAACAATTGGTCCTCAACTTTCTGCTCGCAGGCAAAAGCTTGTAAGAGGGATACTAAACTACCATTAAAATACAATGTAAAAGTCTCTGATTGGTTCCTAGCGCTCAGGAAAGGAGTGGCAGCATGTGGCACGGCTTTTGAAAGATAAGTGAATTGTGGGTAGGGGGGGAGGGTTAAAGGCTGGGGGCAGTTTGGGGCCATCAGTGGGAGGGAAAGTTAAAATCTGGTGGTGATCTGGGTTTATGGGGTGACTGGGGAGTGTGTGTGTGCAGACTGCGTCCGTGGGGCAGGTGAGGGGATGAAGGCTGCTGCAGGTTGAGTGTGCGGGCCCGCAGGGGGAGTCGGGCTGTGGCATCTGAGGTCTGCGAAGCCAGCGGCAGGGGGTGAGGCTGTCACGGGTTGGTGCTGCAGCGCATCAGGCTGCTGTGTGTTAGAGCTGGCTGTGGGTTGGTGCTGTGGGGCCGGTGCAGGGAAAAGCTGCTGCAGGTTTGTGCCATGGGGCTGGTGTGTGTGTGGCTGCCGCGGGTTGGTGCTGTGGGGCTGGCTGCCACGGGTTGGGGCCATGAGGCCAGCAGAGGGTAAAGCTGCTGCGAGTTTGTGCTGCGTGTGCGCGCGCGTGCACACACTGCAGGGCCGGTGGGGGATCTGCCTGCCAGAGGTTGGGGCTGTGGGTCAGGCTGCTGCGGGGCTGTCAGGGGTGTTAAACCTGCGGCAGGTTGGGTCTGCGGACCAGTGGGAGAGTCAGACTACAGCAGAGGCGCAGGGAGGGCGTTAGGCTCATCTTAGTGGGGGGAGTTCATTTGTCTAGTGAACTAAGGTAAGTAAATGTGTCCCTCGTTTAAGCGAGTACTTGTAAGTAAAGTACTTGTTTAACAAGGGATGAGTGTATAAGGAATCACATATTCATATGCAGATAAAGCAGTGTAACATCTATAAACACAACAGAAGAGTAGAATTATGCAACTATCAATGTTATGTGAAATATACAAATCTCATTAATAGTATCAGGTTTATTCAGTCTTTTTCAGAAAGGTATAGCATTGATTGTTTACATATTGCTTACTAATGTTAACTTCCATCTGCACAAAAGTCTAAAAATATCAGTGTAAATAAAGAGAAATTTTGAAAAAACATTTTTCTATGTGCAATTATGAACTAACCTCTTCCTCTGAAATTTCAGCCACAATGGAGGATCCCATTCTACCTTTCATTACTTTAAGTCCACCTCCACTCATTGTTCCTAAAGAAGGGTAAGGGAAAGAAGTCAGTAAGCTAATTTCAATTTGCTATCCAAAAATAAAACCTTGTAAATATGAATTTGTTTTAAATACCTGACTGTTCTATGATCTGTCCTTGCAAAGTTACAACTCTCCATCTTTTGTCCTTTTGGAAGGCTACTCTGATAGCCTGATCCAAGTTATTGGCTACTAGAGTATCACGTAGTGCAAAGTAAAAGGCTTGGCGAATCTTTTCATCTTTTACTTTCACCATATCAAAGAGACGAGGAGTGTTTTCTGGAGTCTGAATTTTATTCATACTTTTTTCCCATACTTTCATCTGTATAGAAGAAGAGGACACTCAGTAAGTAAAACAACATTTTAATATTCTAAAGATAACTAATGCCTGCCAGCATACACATTAGTTCCCAGCACTATACTGTTGTAGATTCCTCAGAAGAATGCCAGTGGACATTATTTAATATTACCAAAGAGACATCTGCTCACTTGCAAGATAAAAAAACCCAGAGAGACAGATCACAATATAAGGGGAGCAAATACCATGATTTAGTTTCAGAAAACCAATACTTACTTTGTCCAAGCCTATAAATGTAGCAACTCCAATTCCTTGACTCTTCAAGAAATTCACGCATTCCTGAGCTGTATCAATTGTATCTACAACAATGTAGTCTAAAGCACCACAAGATGATGAAATAGCAACATCATACTTTTCATCAATAGCACCCAAGTCTCCCTAGTAATAGACATATAAAGCAGAGACAGTTATGTTGGTTAGTATAATAATTAATAGTAATACCTTTCTTTTTCTAGGTACTAGTAGGAGGATGACAAACAACATGTTAACACAATGTGAAACGTATGCATTTTATTTTACGTATACCTGACATTTTCTCATCCTGTCTTCAGAGTTCACGATGCTTGTGAAATGTGGAAATTAACCTTTGAGAATTCCTGTTATCAGTGCTACAGATCACTATTTACATATTTTTAATGTACCCGTTATTAAGGTATGGTGGAGCAAATACTTAGTACTTACATAGCAGTTTATATGTTAAAAACAACGTACAAAGATCTGATTAAAGGAATAATGATTGATGTTCCAGACAAAGATAATTTAGCGTGGAGTATCAGACTCAAGTTTTAGTGTGTAAATGTGACCTACTGGATAGAACACTGTGGACTAGGGAGATCAAGGTTCCATTCCCTGTTCTTCCAGTGGCCTGCTGGGTGATCTTGGGCAAATCAGTCAACCTTTGTGCCTAGGTTTCTCCATCTGCAAACTGGGGATAGTGACATGGTTTCAAAGCACTTTGAGATCTGCAGATAAAAGCTAGGTATACGAGCTAGGTATTAGTATTTATCGAAGGTGGAAAGTAACAAAGCAGAAATACTTAGTCACACTATTCAAGTATGTCTCTTTTTGGAATTTGTACTTAAGTAAAATATTCATTTTTTTAAAGATACTTCAACTTTCAACCAAAATTTTTTTTAAAAGGAAAAAAATTGTATTTCTTACTCCACTAACATTTCCAGAAGTGCTTAGTTACGTGCTACTTTCATCACCCTATTGCGCTCACACACCTTATAGACTAACAGATATTTTGGAGCATAAGCCAGCATTCTGATGTGTGCAAAGCATCCAATTGTCATGCAGTGATTTTTAAAAAAAAAAAAAAACCCATCAACAAGCACAATGACCTTGCCAATAAAGAAAACTTTTAAAAGCTACATCAACACATTTTCATTCAAAATAGTATCTACTCAGGTGGGAAGCCTCAAGCCTTGCAGGTGGATCTGGCGTGTGGGGGAGTAGTATGGTGTTGCACAATGCCACTCACCCTCGTGCTGGCTGGGGGAATGGAGTGCTGGAAGCTATTCAAGGGAGGGTTTTCCCACTGCCCCTATTGTGCAGATTTTGCCCAAAAAAAGCAGAGGAGGGCACCACCTGGGAGTGGCAGGGAGCACAGAGCCAGGTAAGTGCTCCCCCTCCCCCACGGCCAGCCCCTGCATCCCCATCCCTCTTGCTCCTCCACTCCCAGCCTACCCCAGCATCCTGTCTCGCACCCATTTAATTAACTGCTAAGTTTCACCGGTTAACTGATTAAACAGGTGGTGGTGGCAAGGAGGTGGTTGGGGGTACCCCTGCTTGCAGAACTCTGGGGACCAGAGCTGCTCTGGCCCAGCCGGAGCATCACTGCCTGTGGCACTGGTGTGGGTAGAGGGTGCTATAGCATGGCTAGAGCAACCCACATTGGTAGCAACCTGGCCTGGGAGTGCTCCTAGCCTGGCTGGAGCAGCCCCCATCCATGGTAGTCCGAGGTGTGCTGCAGAGCAGGGTGCTTCAGCCACGTTGAAGCAGCCCCGGTCCTGGAGCACTCCCTGCTGGTAATTTCTATAATTTGACTCCTGTATTTAATATGGCCACTGTTTAGCTTTATAAATGATGGCTGCGACAATATTTAAATTCCAGAATTGAAATATAAATGTATAGTACATGTGTGTAGATAGTATATAATACATACACACATACAAACGTGTGTGGATGTGTAACTGGTTGGATAACTGTTCAAAGAAACAGATAACTGTTCACTGTTTTTTCTCCTCTCTTGATTTATACTACTGATAGTGCGCCATTTCCACCCTGACTGAATAGACCTTGTCAGCTCTGCCCTCCCTTTTACTGGGACCCCACTCTTTAAATACTCCTCTGAACCACACCTTCAACTCTTGCAACTGATAAAGCAGATCTTTGCCCACAAAAGCTTATGCTCCAAAATATCTGTTAGTCTATAAGGTGCAACAGAACTTCTTCTTGTTGTTAAAGATACAGATAACATGGCTACCTCTCTGATACTGTTCACTCAAAGTAGTAATTAATGGCTCACACTCATGCTAGAAGGGCATAACAAATGGGGCTCCAAAGGGTCAGTTTTGGGGCCAGTTCTGTTCAATATGCTCATCAATGATTTAGAGAATACCATGGAGAGTATACTTATCAAGTTGGCAGACGTTACCAAAATGGGAGGGGTTGCAAGTGCTTTGAAGGACAGGGTCAGAATTCAAAATGGTCTGGACAAACTGGAAAAACAGTCTAAGGAAAATAGGATGTAATTCAGTACGGACAAATGCAAAGCATTCACTAAGGGAGGAACAATCTGTTTCACACATACAAAATGGGAAGTGACACCCTAGGATAGAGTACTGCAGTATGAGTCAACAATGTGACACTGTTGTAAAAAAAAGAGAAGTTACTCACCTGTGTAGTAATGATGGTTCTTCGAGATGTGTCCCCGTGGGTGCTCCACCGTAGGCGTCGGGCTCGCCCCGGTGCTGCAGCTCGGAAAATCTTCAGCAGTCTCCGTCGGGTTGCGCATGCGCCGATGCGCGTTGGCTCTTCGTGCGCTTACGGTCACGTGTGCAATCCGGTCCCCGCCAGTTCCTGATCAACCGCTCCGGACATCTCTGAAAAACACAAACAGAGCTCCGAAGTGGGGAGGAACGGGTGGGTAGTGGAGCACCCACCGGGACACATCTCGAAGAACCATCGTTACTACACAGGTGAGTAACTTCTCTTTGTTCTTCGAGTGGTCCCCATGGGTGTTCCACCGTAGGTGACTACCCAGCAGTAACCCCCCCGCCCCCCGAAAAAGGAGGTGGGTACCCGATTTATGCACAGCTTGCCCTTGAAAGGACTGCTGTCGACAGGCGTGTATCCTCATCAAGCATCCTGTGCATGGCGTAGTGCTTGGCGAAAGTGTCGTAGGAAGACCACGTTGCCGCTCTGCAGATGTCTCTCAGCGCGATTCCCTTGAAGAAGGCTGTCGACGCCGCTGTCGCTCTAGTGGAGTGGGCCCTGGGCGGAACTAGCAGAGGAGTCTTGCGAAGCTTGTAACAGTCTTATGCATGACACAATGTGATTTGAAATCCTCTGCGAAGATAGGGCTTCCCCTTTTGACCTGGATGCAATGGACACCAGGAGTCTGTCCGTTTTCTGGAAAGGCTTAGTTCTAGCGATGTAGAAGGCCAGCGCCCTTCTTACGTCCAATAAGTGCAACCGTGCCTCTTTACTCAAATTGTGAGGCTTAGGATAGAACGAGGGCAATACTATGGGTTCGTTAATGTGAAAATCTGAAGAGACCTTTGGAACGAAGGCTGGGTGCAAACGTAAGACCACCACCTCCTTTGAGAATACCATGCAGGGTGGTGTGGACATTATGGCTGCGAGCTCGCTCACCCTGCGAGCTGACATGATTGCCAGCAGGAAAGTCGTTTTCATGGTAAGTAGCCGAAGGGGAACCGTAGCCAATGGCTCAAAGGGCAGTCCCGAAATCGTGTGTAGAACCAAGTCTAAACTCCATGATGGCGGTATTGGTTTCCGAGGGGGTACAGGTTTACCAACCCCTTTAAGGGAGTGTGTGACAAAAGGATGGACGAATATAGTTGATCCCTCCTCTTCATGTCGAAAAGCTGATATAGCCGCAAGATGAACCTTTATGGAGGATAGAGAGAGCCCCTTTTGTTTGAGTTGTAGCAGGTAGTCCAGAATCATAGGTATAGGGGAGTCCAGAGGTGTCAATTGCTTGGAAGAGCACCAAGCGGAAAAACGCGACCATTTGTGCTCATAAGTCTTTCTGGTAGAAGTCCTCCGACTACACTCCAGGACTTGCTGCACTCCCTCTGAACATGTAGTCTCTAGGGCGCTGAGCCATGGATTAACCTTGCTTGTAGCCAAAGTCTCTGCAGGTGCAGATGCAGTATTGACCCTCGAGCCTGTGTGAGAAGGTCCGGTACTGTCGGTAGGGGAAATGGCTGGTGCTGTGCCATGCGTAGAAGCAGTGGGAACCATTGTTGCCAATCTCAGGTCGGGACTACGAGTATTATGAGTGCTCTCTCCCTTTTGGCTTTCTCCAAGACCTTGTGTATGAGTGTTGTGGGAGAGAACGCATAGAGTAGAGGGCCCTTCCATGGGATCATGAAGGCATCCCCCAATGATCCCTGTCCCATGCCCGCTCTGGAGCAGTATCGGAGACATTTCTTGTTGTCGTGAGTGGCGAACAAGTCGATTTGGGGAAACCCCCATCTGCAGAACACGTGGTGAAGCAGGTCTGAACGAATCTGCCACTCGTGTGTGGGCGCAAAGTGTCTGCTGAGTTGGTCCGCCTTTACGTTGTGGACACCCAGTAAGTATGAAACTCTTATGGTTATATTGTTGGCAATGCACCAGTTCCACAACCGGACAGCCTCTGCACAGAGTGCACGAGATCTGGCCCCCCCCTTGTCGGTTTATATAAAACATGGTGGTGGTGTTGTCGGTATTTACGCCAACTACTTTTCCGCACAGATAATTCCGAAAATGCCTGCACGCTTTGAACACTGCTCTGAGTTCTAGTATGTTTATATGCAGTGTCTTCTCTACAGGGGACCATAAACCTTGAGTGGCTTTGTTGTCCATGTGTGCCCCCCATCCTGTATGGGATGCATCTGTTGTAACGAAAACAGTAATTTGTGGTTGGCGGAAAGGCACCCCTGTTAGTAGATTCTTGGGGTTTGCCCACCATGTTAGTGACCTTCGCGCCTCCGTTGTGAGTGTTACCATCTTGTGAACGGTATGGGTTGATGGTTTGTATACAGTCGCCAACCAATGCTGCAGTCCTCGCATGTGTAGTCTGGCGTTTTGTACCGCAACCGTGGTGGTCGCCATGTGTCCCAGTAACTGTAAGCACGTTAGGACTGAGACAATGGAGCTGTATGTTATTAGTTGTACTAGAGACTCGATGGCGCAAAAACAGGCATCGGGCAAATATACCCTTGACGTGACAGAGTATATCCGAGTCCCTATAAATTCTATATTTTGTGTGGGGTCGGTCTTTGACTTTGAGAAATTGATGATGAGGCCCAGTGAGGTAAATGTGTTAGTGGTGATGTGTATCATCTACAATACCTCTGCCTGGGAAGTTCCCTTTATCAGGCAATCATCCAGGTACGGGAAGATGAAGACGCCCTGTCTGTGCAGGTATGCTGACATGACCAATAGGGTCTTGGTGAAAAAACTCTGGGTGCCGAAGAGAGACCGAATGGAAGGACTCCGTACTGAAAATGATCTGTGCCTACGATGAACCGGAGGAAGCGCCTGTGCGCTGGATGAATTATGATATGAAAATACACATCCTGTAAGTCGAGGGCTGCAAACCAATCTCCATCGTCTAGTGCCGTGATTACTGAAGCCATCGTAGTCATTTTGAAGCGTTGTTTGCGCAGATATTGGTTGAGGGCCCGTAGATCCAAAATGGGTCTCCAACCTCCTGTCTTCTTCTCTGTCAGGAAGTACCTGGAGTAGAAACCTTTGCCCTGAAATTGCTCTGGTACTCTCTCCACCGCCCCTATGAACAGGAGGTGGTCCACCTCCCGCCTTAGCTCCGTGAGGTGAGAGGGGTCCCTGAGAAGGGGCACGGTGGGACGATTTGGTGGTGATAATGATTGAAAGGGGATCGTGTACCCCGTGGCTATAATCTCCAATACCCACTTGTCCGAAGTGATGCTTTTCCATTGTGGGTAGAATGGCTTGAGTCGATGATGGAACATATGCTGAGATTGGCACTGATAGACGGTCTTGGTTTCGCGACCCTCGACATACCCATCAAACCTGCTGTCTTATATTCTGCCCTGAAGAGGCATGGCCTTGTTGAGGTCGACATCTAGGGGCCTTGTACTGTGGTGGCTGTTGATGACGCCCCTGGTCACACCCCTGTTGAAAATGGGTATGTTGCGGTTAGTAACTATAATGGCGTTGTTGAGGATAAAACTTTTTTCTTCTGTATGGTGGGGTATATCTCCCCAAAGTCCAAAGTGTCGCTCTGGAGTCTTTACTAGAGTGCAAGACTGAGTCAGTTGATTCGGTGAATAATTTCATTTTGTCAAAGGGAAGGTCTGCTATTTTTACTTGCAGTTCCTTGGGAATGCCTGAGGTGTGGAGCCATGACTCCCTGCACATTACCACCGCAGTGGCTATGGCACGAGCCACTGTGTCCACTACGTCTAAGGCAATCTGGACTCCTGCTCGAGAAGCTGCGTATCCTTCTTGTACGATTGCCTTAAGGACCGGCTTCTTATCCTCCGGGAGGAAGTCCATGAGAGCGGTAAGCTTAGAGTAATTGTCGAAATTGTGGTTCAACAAATGGGCAGCGTAGTTAGCCATGCGAAGCAACAGGGTAGATGATGAGTAAGCCTTTCTACCGAGGAGGTCCAGTTTCTTTATATCCTTGTCCAGTCCCCCAGATTTATACTGGGACGTTTTGGCTCTATGTTGAGAGGATTCAACCACTAGCGAATTTGGCTGTGGATGACTGAACAAAAACTCCATGCATTTGGCAGGGACGAAATACTTTTTATCTGCCCTTTTGTTGGTAGGAGGAGTGGAGGCTGGAGTCTGCCATATGTTAGTGGCTGCCTCCATAATTGCATCGTCCAATGGTATGGCTATTTTAGAAGAAGAAGAAGGGGGCCTGACGTTTTTAAGGAGCTTGTGGTGCTTTTCTTGTACCTCTGCCACTTGAATGTCCTGAGATTGAGCCACCCTTTTGAACAGCTCTTGGAATTGTTTTAGGTCATCTGGGGGAGAGATGTCCCCAGGAACAACCGCTTCGTCTGGGGAGGATGAGGAGGCATCACTGTGGTATCTCTCCTCCAGTTCCTCGGGATCCTGGCTGTATTCATATGGTTGTCCTTTTGAAGTTTCGAAGTGAGGTTCAAAATCCTTTGAACCAGTCTCTGATTGGGAAACTTGTGGTGTTCCCCCAGGTTGAAGCTGTGTACTGTGACGTTGAGGAGGGGTTGACGGGGATCTACGACGAAATGCCGAACTCCTATGTTGATGTCCCGTATAATGGTGGCGGTCATAGCAACAGGGACAGGGTCCCAGTGATGGGGACCTGGACCACGACCCAAAAGCGTAAGGATGATGCAGGGAATGACGTGATTGTCGAGATGACACCGACGTAGGGGGAGATCCTCTGTGATGATACTCATAGGGGTCTCTGCCAGAAGATGGTGAGAAGCTTGCAAATCCATGAGATGGATGTTGGAGAAAAGGAGATGGAAGCCTGTGGCAGGCTGAAGGTGTTGCTGCTCGCTGAATCTCCGGGGGGGGGGGGGGGGGGGGGATCGCGGAGATAATGGCAGCGCAATTACCTCAGGGGAGGGACTGCAGTGCCGGGTCTTTGCTTTAGCTTTTGCTCGCTCAGGTACCACTGGAGGCCTGATCGGTGCCGGAGGGCTCGTTACCGTAGTCGGTGCCGTGCTGATTTCCGCTACCCCCGGTGCCGTGCTCGGCGCCGTCATTCTCGGTGCCGCTCGGGGTGTTTCACTCGGCCCCGCAGGGCTCCGTGCCGGGTGTTGACGCTCCGGTGCCGTTGGAGCCGAAACTCTCAGTGCCGCAGTAGCCGGTGCCGATCTCTCTGGTGCCTGCACGGCCCTCAGTGCCGTTTCCTTAAGAGTCACAGGCCCCTGCCCAGGTACATGCGCCACGGCCTTCTCAGCAGAAGAAACCTGCGGGCCCGGGCCCCTTGCTTCGCTCGTCCTGCTCCCAGAGGTGACGGGCAGGGATCGAGCTGGAGAAGGCTCTCTCTTCTTCTGCACAGAGGAGGTCAAAGAGGCAGCCTTCCTCTTGTGCAACCCTGAAGAGCCTTCCTTATGGGGCTTTTCCGACGTGGCAGGCTGAAGTGCTTTGTCAAAGAGAAGCATTTTGGGCCTCATTTCTCTCTCTTTCCTAGCTCTAGTTGTTAATTTAGAGCAATGAGAGCACTTCTGTGGGACGTGGGTTTCCCCAAGGCACCGGATGCATTTACTGTGGCCATCCGAGGCAGGCATGGCCTCCCGGCAAGATTCACACTTTTTAAAACCAGGGAACAACATTGTTAGACTTTAAGTCCCTGAATCCTTAAGTGCTAACAGCGCACTTAGCAGTCTATTTGCCAAACAATAGCAACTGTTAGCTTTTGAAGGCTTGTCAAAAATAGCAGGCCCGCCCGGAGGCGGCCGCTCTAATCCTTAAAACAGTCTTTTGCTTCTAGAAAAAAAACTATATACACAGCAGAACCAATATTATAATAACTAAATAACTATTAACTATAACTAGTAAAAACGAATAAAACAGAGTTTATCTGTCTCAGGCGTTGGAGCCGGAGAGGATTCCGTCTGCAGCCGTTGGCGGTTGAGAAGGAACTGGCGGGGACCGGATTGTGCACGTGACCGTAAGAGCGCGAAGAGCTGACGCGCATCAGCGCATGCGTGACCCGACGGAGACGGCTGAAGATTTTCCGAGCTGCGGCGCCGGGGCGAGCCCGACACCTATAGTGGAGCACCCACGGGGACCACTCGAAGAAGCAGCAACCATGATTCTGGGACACATTACAGTTGTGAGCAAGAGACGAGAAATAACTCTTCCGCTCTACTCTGCGCTGATTAGGCCTCAGCTGGAGTACTGTGTCCAGTTCTGGGCCCCACATTTTAGAAATGATGTGGAGAAATTGAGAGGGTCCAGAGAAAAGCAACTAAAATGATTAAAGGTCCAGAAAATATGACCTATGAGAAAAGATTAAAATAACTGGGTTTGTTTACTTTGGAAAAGAGAAGGATGAGAGGGGGCATGATAACAGATAACAAACCCAAAATTTATTAAAGGGAGGAAAATTACTCCCCTTAGCCTCTGAGAATAGGACAAGAAGAAATGGACCTAAACTGCAGTAAGGGAGTTTTAGGTTAGACATTATGAAAAACTTCCTAACTGTCAGGGTGGTTAGATACTGGAATAAATTGCCTAGGATGGTTGTAGAATCTCCATCATTGGAGATATTTAAGAACAGGTTGGATAATATCTAACAGGAATGATCTAGATGGTGCTTGGTCCTGCCATGAGGGCAGGGAACTGGATCTGATGACCTCTTGAGGTCCTTTCCAGTACTAGTATTCTATGATACACATATATATTTATATACACACAAATGCACGTTGTGTGCGTGCTTTGGTAATATATATGTGAAAAATCATGGTCCCTTAGAACTTGGGTGGTTAACCATAGATTTCCACAGAATAGCTACTTTTTACTTCTGGGTACTTGAGTACAATTAAGACCTGATAAAGATGGTCTTTACTCAAGTAGTTTTCCAGAAGGACACCAACTTTTTTACTTAATTGCATGTTTCCCACAGTAGCAGTACTTTCGCTCAAGTAATTTTGGGTACTTTTCCCTCCACTGGAATTTCTTCACTGCTATAATACCTTCTCTATGACTTGAGAGAACTATTAACCTAGCTTCAGTTTCACCACACCTGAAATAGAGAAAATAATCCTCAAATTGGAGTTGCATGGCTTATATTATGTCTAGAGTTGTTTGAAGATCATGATAATGGAAAATTTGCTATTTGATTTATTCCCTCTGGCAATGACATCTCTGACAATACATCAGTGGTATCTTTTACTATAGTTATCAGATGTTTTTCAATAGCAATCCTACATGTTAGAAATATTTCAACCATTATTTTAAAAGAGCTGTAAGACATCTGTTCCAACAAATAAATTACAAAGTACAGTTTGAACACTGTCCCCTCCCCTCATTCATCTTCTAACCTCCCAAAGCATAGGACTATTGTAGTGGAGCAGGAAGAGGGCATGGTCAAGCCACAGAACATTCTATCAGGGACGTGCAAAGTGGGGGCCAAACCCCATTGGGGGTATGTGTGAAATTTTGTAAGAGGAATGCATCGTGCTCCTTCCCCACAACCTCCGTTGCCTTCCCTATGGCCACTCTACTCAGGTTATGCTGACCTCTGCAGAGAGCTGTCTCGTGACTTTTTTGTCCCCCCCGAGGCAGCAGCTCCTACCAGGTGTCTCTCCTGGGAGGAGGCTGTGGCCTTGGTACAGGACAGCAGCGTTATTGATGACCCTCCTGGAGGGAAGTGGGTAGTGGCTGAGTGTTCAGGAGAATTCAAGCTGAGCTTCCGACTGCACGCAGTCTGCCCCATGCCTTAAAAAGGCTCTGCTTGGAGCTGCCAGCAGGAGAGCCTGAGAGATAATGTGGTTGAGAACCAGGAAGGCTTCACACTCCATGCAGACTAGACAGCTCAGCTCCCAGGCTAGACGGGAGCAGTACCTGTCAACTGCTCACTCCCTGCTCCACTAGGCAGGGCCAGAAGGAAAACTAAGCCTGCCTTCAGTAACATGCTGAGATCTTCCAACCACTGGTTCTGGGCTGAAGTTCCACTGGGGTCTTTGCTTTGCAAATGCTAATTCTATTTTACAAGTCATGTTGAGACTTAATTCCTCGAGCTGCCCCGGTTTGCGCTTGCTTTAAAGCTTCTGAGAGTTTGATATAAAGAGAGAGGAACATATTTTGTTTAAAGTTTCATTGCTCTTGAGTAGCAGGGATCACCAATCTTCTGGGAGAGAGTGCTGAAATTTGACCTTTTGACCTCTATGTATGGTGCAAGTGCTGGTGATACTTTTTAAAGTCATTAATAGTTCTACTTAAAACAGCATCATTAATACATAAATTAAGATGCAGAGCTTTACTGTTAGGGTATGGTTGGTAGTATTAGCTGGTCTTTTGTTAATCTACAGGCAGCATGGCTTTGAGCAAGCTCCCAGCAGCCTGGGGGAGGAGGGGCAGGGCTGAGCTCTCACTTCGAGTGCTAATGAAATCAGTTCGTGTGCCACTGTTAGCACCCAGGCTAGAGGTTGCTGACCCCTGCCTTACAGGAAGAAGCAATGTAAGTTACAAAACTAGCACAATTATTATCAACCTCTGTCTATTTAGTGCCATGGTCAGAGAAATGATCCTATGGATCCAACTGATAAAGGAAATTTATAATTTTTTTTTTGCTGGTTTCTCTTCCTTGAATGAGCTAAAAATAAAAGCCAAGCTTTTCAAAAGAGAAAGTGGCATTCAGAAAGCTGATTTAAACACTGCTGCTCCCTCTCACCCCAGTGGTTTCTGCCACCACTATTGCTTAGGGAGCACAGCATGTCACTTCTGGGAGACTACCACTTACCTGCAGGGCTGTCTGCAGTGGTGCAGGGTGGCTGCTAATTTCAGGGACAAAAAAATGTGGCCAGATGTAAAAAGTTTGCTCACCCCTGTATTCTATTATAGTCAAGTGACTTTTGTTAGAGCAGACTATAAGCTGGCCTTATGCTAGGTCAATTGTAACTTAGACCAGAGGATCATCTGCACGGAGTGGTTTTTCATACAAGAAGGAATCTAAGCACTTAATTTTAATATCATTTTAAAAAAATTGTTCATAAGATTACTAACTTTGTTGTACTGTATTGTGTTTAATAGTTGACAGAAAGGACTAAGATTGGAATTCTGCTGTTGGCTTTTTCCTTTCTTCAATGAGATATTCACCCAGGGTCATAGTCTTTGAGCCTGTCTACCTGGTAACTGAGAACAATAACAGGTTTATAAAAATATATAAAATGCTCTG
Organism: Carettochelys insculpta; assembly: GCF_033958435.1. NCBI lineage: Eukaryota > Metazoa > Chordata > Testudines > Carettochelyidae > Carettochelys > Carettochelys insculpta. Next base: position 31,863,660 of record NC_134146.1, on the reverse strand, counting down.
AAACCTTTGGCTGTCCAGTCCACGTAGGAGTCCAAAATATATCACATGGTTGGTTATGTTAGGACAATTCCAATAAGAATAGTGGAACCAATGAAGTATAAAAATTAATTCTTAATCTTTACCAGTCTTCCATATATTCCAGGAATTTTTCCAGATTTCTTCTGCTGAAGTAGAGCACTAAGAACCTTTCCTCGACTGAGATTTATTGCCAAAGAAGTTTTTGTTTCTTCTACCTTCTGACGAAGCTCTCGGACAAGATTCTTAAGGTCCATTTCCTCTTTTCCAAGTTTCTCAAGCTCCTTCTGTTTCTAATAATAGTGGAAAAAAAAATATTCATGTCTGAACATCTTAGAAGCCGTTTAATGCATTTAAAATTCAGGCACATTTATGTTAATACCTGTATAACAAAGTTAAGAAACAGTAAAATCAACAATAACGTATAAGAAATACACATTTAATGTTGAGTAAATAATCAGTGAAAACACCTATTCATCACTCAAGCAGCCAATACTAAAATTAAAGGGAAAAGTACATTGTATATTTTAAAGTGTATTGAGGAAGTAGTAAGAGAAGATATATATTTAGATGGGGCATTTTCTAAGGAATCTAAAAGAGATGGTCGCACAACTCATTTAGGTTCCCTAGAAAATCCCAAACTTAAGCAGAAAAACAAATAGAAAACACACTACATGTGCAATCCAAGTTAACTAAATCTTAAATTAAAATCAAGAAGTGCACACAGTTACACAAATCTTACTATTTCATCTAAGTGGTTTTGTTCATTTCCAGAGATTAATGTCAGCATTTAAGTAATCCCAAATATACTCTGAAATTCTAACTCCACTGAGATGAAACAGTATTTTGATCTTTGCTAATGCTTGGTTGAAGATAATTTTCTATTTGTTTACACAAGAGCTGTTTCTTTGCAACTGAAACGAATACCAGTGAAATTTCTAAAACTCACAGAATATTGCACAATGCAGCATATTATTAGGCACATCTATTCTTTTTCTACTTTCCATAGTTAAAAATTTTTGGGAATAATTTTATTGTGTGAATTTCAATGTTAAGTCAGGGTGGCTAAAATCAGTTACTTTTTAGAAGATAAAATTGGATTTCTAATATTTTTTAAAATCATCAATAAAATACCAAATTGCTCATTTAAAAATAATACTTACAGTCTCCTAAAAATGAATTAATGGATCTCGTCTGTCCACCCTAACCACCAATGTTTGCTTCTTGAAAGTTCTGGGTTTTCAATTTGTTTTCAGCAGATTAATATGTGCAAAGAAATGCATAGCCTGGGTAGGACTGCTTTTGTTCTGTATTTCTGTGGTGGTGGACATAGGCCAAACATGGCAAATTTAGTTCCGATATTGTCTCAAACTGAGAGAGACAATAAATAAGAAAGGACACAGGCAGAACAGAAAGGAAGAGCAGGGCTGGCTGGAAAGAAAAATGTGAGACATTTTTCAGCACACACACAGTTTCTTTTATTCCCCTACACTTTTACCACAGAAAAAGTGTCATGGCTTCTGGGAATATTTAGAAGAAATTCATTCCCTGGGTAAAAAACGGAAAACCTATCAAGTATAAGCACTGTAAAATAATGATGTAGAGCTAGCTGCAAGAATGAAACATCATAAAGAAAACCGTTTATTGGGAGAAAATGTGGATATTTCTGGTGAACAATGTGGATCAACTTTGCAATGCATAATTCTTCAAGACTCTCTCTATGCCTTTTAGTATCAGCACGATTTAACAAGTAAATTCTCATGCGGTTTGCTATGTTGAATGTTGTTAGGAAAAGAGTTTATCTTAGTTAATCCTTATGGCTTGTTTAATTAGTTCACTAGGTTTAGAATCTATCACCCAAGTATACAGTACAAAAAGTTGTACTTAGAGTTGCTGGTTGCCACTGAGTGTCGTTTTCTTATTTTATATTACATAACACTTGCGTCTTATTTTGGAACTTCATGGCCACAGACCATAATGGTGATGTCATAAATATATTCCCTATTTTACTTCAGCATAACTCAACTTTTGCATCCTATACTTGCTTTCAATAGGGTTTACTCCAAAATTAAGTGCCCTCTAAGCATAGCCAGCTTTTTTAGTAACTTGGAATCAGATCTGAAGCAAACTGACAGTGGAAGTATGGAAGATGAGAGCTATTTTAAGAACACAGGCCCTTTAGTGTTTTGAGGACTTCTCTGTTAGCATTAGTAAAATCTGAAAATTTAAAAAGTAAAAAAATAAATATTAAGGAAAGCTGTCAAACAGCAATGCAGAAGACTGCTACAAACTTCAAATGTTAAACATTTATGTAAAATTTAAGATTTAGTTTACTAAAATATAAATGCTCTAGCTTTTGTGTATGATTTAGTTCTTACCATTCCTACTGTACTGTTGCTGCATCTGCAGCTTGACACAAGTAATGAGTATTATGACTATTTCCTAAATTAATAAAAAACAAGTTATCTAAAAAAATTACGCAAAGCATACCCTCCTAAAACTTGTAAAATGCTGTACTGAGCTTAATGTTTCAGTGATCCAGTTTGTACCTGTTTGAAGAAATGTGAAGTAGTATCACAAGAAATTTGATTTAAATCAAAATGAGCTTTTTTTGGTGATTTAAATCAATCCACCCTATATTAAATAAAAATATCCTTTACGGAAGCTACAGTAGCATAATTGAGAGTACCACCCACCCGTGTCAATCACCCTCATGTCTGACAGATGAGAAAGAAGAAGATAGTACAATATCACTTTTTGATGAATTCTCAGCATATGGTACCAAACATGTTTAGACATGACTTTTAGTCACCTAATTCCTACCTTCCCATCCAAATAAACATACAGTAAACTCTTTCATATCCAGCATTCTATTATTTGGAACTCTCAAATAACCAGAATTTTAAACATAATAAATTTTAGTTAAGTTTTCCATAAGTATGGTGTAGTGAAAGTAAATACAACTAAACAAAGCAAATACAAGTTTACAGTGTACAGTACTACTGTTGTTGGTAAATATAAAGTTATCTGAATGCTTTTTTCCTTGTTTCTTAATATTTAATCTTGTTTTAATTTAGTGTTATGCATTGCTAGGTATACCGCTTTATTACCCAGAATATCTGAATATCCGGCAGCCTCCCAGTCCCAGGGCTGCCAGATATGAAAAAGTTTACTGTAGTAGTAATTCCCAGTGAGGACCACATCTATACTAATGTTCACGCTTACCCTATTAAGAACAGAAAACAAATGGTAACCTTTAGCCAAACTCAAGAATTTTTACTCAAACACCCAGGCATGGGAGAAGTTTGTCTTTGGACAGAGACCAACCATAGAAATCATCATCTGATTAAAGGAGAGATTACTCACCCTGTGCAAGTATCAGAGGGGTAGCCGTGTTAGTCTGGATCTGTAACAGCAACAAAGGGTCCTGTGGCACCTTACAGACCAACAGAAAAGTTTTGAGCATGAGCTTTCGTGAGCACAGACTCACTTCATCATGTGATGAAGTGAGTCTGTGCTCACGAACGCTCATGCTCACCCTGTGCAGTAACTGGAGTTCTTTGAGATGCTGTCCCCAGGGGTGCTCCACCTTTGGGTACGTCAGCACCGCTGCGCCCACTGGCCATAGATTTGTAGGTAACAGTGCCCCTCCCTTGGCTGCCCGTGCGTGCAGGGCACAGGCATGACAAGCCTGCAGTACCTATTGTGCATGCAGACAGCCAGCTCCTCAGTTCTTCTTTGATCAGGAAGCCAAAGAAGGAATCTGAAGTAGAGTGGAAACGGGTGAGTGGAGGAGCAACCATGGGGACAACATCCCAAAGGACTCCAATTACTGCACCGGGTGAGTAACCTCTCCTACTCTGAACATCCCCGTGGGTGCTCCACCTTTAGATGACTACAAAGCAGTGTCATCAATTAGAGGTGGGTCCTTCAGATGGTGTACATCAGATGATAATAGAGATTGGCTGAATACAGTCTGTGAGTCAGCATAGGTTTGTATGGCATAACGCTAAGTGAAAAGTGTGAGTGGACAACCCACGTCACTGCTCTGCAACTGTCGTTAGTGGATATGCTTCTGACAAAGGCTGTGGGATGGCCACTGCACATATGGAATGGGCACCAATACCCGCCAGAGGTTCTTTGTTAAAAACTTATTGTAGTCGGGTCTGAGCTCAATTTGGACAGCCTCTGCTTGCAGACAGGCATGCCACAGGACTTTTTGGTAGGGGAGACATCTGAAATGGCTGTGTTCTGTGCAGCTAGAAGGCCAAGGCACAACAGACGTTGAGGGTATGCAAGGCTCTGTCCCTATCGTCCGTATGTGGTGGAAGACGACGGGAAAATACACTGGATTGTTACAGTGAAAAGGTGTAACTACTTTTGGGAGGAATTTTTGGGTGGGTGCCAAGGACCACTTTGTCCTTGTAAAAGGCTGAATGCAGTGGTTTGGACATTAGTGCACCAAAGTCTTCCACCCTTCGTGCCAAGGTAACTGCCACAAGGCAAACTACTTTCATGGGCAAGTGAAAAAAGGAGCAAGTGGCTATTGATTCAAAAAGTGTTGGCTGGTTAGGGCCCTGAAGACCACATCCAGGTCCCATGCAGGCATCGATTCTTTGATTAGCAGGAAGGTGTTATGAGAGGGAGACACTGAACTGTGAAGTGTTACTTTTTCTTTTTTCTTTTTGCCTAAGTGTTCTTCATTGCAGGTTGCCTAGTGTTTGAGGATTGTTCGGACCTGAGGTAGGCAGTGCAGCTCTGAATCAGTCAGTCCACCAGGAACAACGTATGGCGGTAAAGGCAGCCGATGGCTGGGTGGCAGATGGACCCGTTCTGTTGGGTTGAGAGTGAGAAGATGGGAGGAGGATGATATGGGGGACGTCTGGACAGCTGTAAAGATTTAGAGAACTACGTCTGTCTGGGCCATCTGGCTGCTAGTAGTATGACCCAGGCCCTGTAATGCTTTATCTTGGCCACAACACTCTGAATCAGAGGCTGGTGGGGATGCATATACCGAAGGTGCATTCCATGTGACGTTGAATGTATCCCCCAGTGAATTGCAGCCAAATCCACGTCTGAAGCAATAATGGAGGCAGTACATGTTGACCGTTGTAGCAAACAGAGCCATGGTTGGAAAACCATCTGTGGAAGATGGTGAATTTCCCCACTCATGATCAGTGGGGAAATTACAGCTGAGGTTGTCGGCAAGTATATTGTTCCTGCCTGGTACGTACGCCACCACCAGGTAGTTTTGTCCAGGGATATACCACTCCCACAATTGCACTGCTTCTCAGAGTTGTCTTGAGTGTACTGTGCCCTATTTGTTGATGTAATGCATTTTTGCTCTATTGTCCATCATTATGAGAACTGTATTGTTGTTGATCTGTGAGATAGTTAGAAAGAGTCTCTGGAAGGAAAGCCTTGTGCATACACTGTGAGGCAGAGTCCACTAGCCGAAGCAAACTCTGACTATAGCTGGGACTCTCAGAGTTTTGATCAGTGCATGGATGTGGGCCTGAACTATGCTTTAAACCTGCATTGGTCTCATACAGCGCAGCACATGGGGAGCAACTGGCATAGCTGCTGCTATGTGGCCAAGCAGACGGACATTGTTTGGCAGATACACGGAGAACTACCTGAAACATGATGACGAGGTCTTGGATCTCCTGTAGTCTGTGTAGAGGCAGCAAGGCTGTGGCCGTCTGGCGATCCAAAAGTGCCCCTATGAACTTGAGTATGCGAGATGGTGTCAGGGTGCAATTTGGCAGGTTTAGGTATAGACCCAGATCAAAGAAGGGCCTTCTGGTCACAGCTCCTGTATGTTAGTTCTGAGCTAAGGGGTGGCCTCTTATTAGACAATTATCTAGGTAGGGAAAGACAGTTACTCCTTTTATTCTTAGAAATGTGGTGACCCATGTTAGAACCTTTGAGAAAACCATTCGTGCTGTGCATAGCCCAAAGGGCAGCACCCTATACTGGAAGTGTCAATTTGCTATCACTAATCTGTGCAATGGGTGAATGGTGACATGAAAACAAACATCCTGTTGGTTGAGGGTGAACAGCCAATCCCCTTTCTGAAGTGCAGGGATGACTGGGGCTAACGTCACCATCTTGAACCTTTGACAAAGAACATACCGGTTTCGCTTTCCGAGATCTAGTAGCGTCTGAGATCCTGTTTTCTTCTGTGTGAGGAAGTAGCGTGAAGAGAAGCTTCTTCCTCTGTGCTTGGTGGGTACCTCTTCTGTGGCTCCCAGCTACAGAAGCAGTGTGTCATTCACGAGGATGGACTCATGAGAAGGGTCCCTGATGTGCAATCACTGAGACCCACTTCTTGGTGTTGACAGCTTGCCATGGAGGGCAGCATGCTGCTAGCCATGAGACGAAAATGGAATGTGACTCATCCTGGGGCCTGCCAGCTGTGGGGCTGTCCAACTATGGACCAGATGTTCGAAACAATTGATGAGGCAGCCTGTGTGACCAAACTGTCTGTTTTGTTTACATTTTGCAGGCACCATTGGGATGCTCAGAGTATGCAAAGTGGCCTGTGAACCTTTGAGGGAGTGAAGTGTCATGCTAGTATTTTCTGTGAAGGATCAAGACATTCTGGAGGAAGATCCTCAATGGTGGTTTGGACCTCTCTAAGAAAACCCAGACAGTTGTCGGCAGGACACACTCTGCATTACCACTGGAGATGCTAGGGACCCACTGGTAGTGTCTCCTGTCTCCAAAGCTGACTGTAAAAAAAAGTTCATAAAAAGTAGGAGCCCTCTCTTGTGAGGGCTTTGTATTGATTTTTTTTAATTGTTTCAATAAAGGTTGTGAAGTTGGTCAATGACATAGCATGTGTATTTTGCAAGCAATGCCTCATAACTGGTGATGTGAAACTGTAGGCTGGTCGAGGAGTACGACTTTTTTCCACATATGGCATTCAACCTTTTCCTCTCCTTATCTCCCAGGGTGGACCTGGCGTTCTTCTGCCTATAGCACTGATTCACAGTCTCTATTAATCAGTGAGTTAGAAGGTGGGAGGGAGAAGACAAAATTCCACACACTTTGAGGCCCCATACTACTTTTGATCCAGCCTTTTCAACAAGTGTGGAATGAAGATTGGGGTGTTCCATAAAAGTCTGGCTGGATCCAGGAGGGCTTCATTATGGGTATTGCCCGCTCTGTTCTGAATAGACAAGTGTAAGATATTAGGCAGCTTGTGATTTGTATCCTTCAGTGTTGAAAGGGATATCTCAAGCCTGTTTAAGATCCTCCTGAAGAGGTCTTGAAGAGTCTTGGGATCATCATCCAAGAGAGGGGTGGGTAGTGGTTTGTCAAGCCTATGAAGGACGAGGAAGAGAATTGTGGTTGGACTAGAGAATTCAAGTGACCTCTCCTCTAGTGTAAGCACCTTGACCTCTAAAACTTGGACCTGTCGAGTAACTGAATACTAGGTGGTCGAGGTCTGTGTATCTGTAAAGGCTGAGGTAACAACTTGGGGACTGGTGATGCGAAGCCTCCCACAGATCCACTAGCACTAGCTGGGTGGAGGCACCCACTGTTGTTGGCAATGTTGCATTTGCACTGGTTTTGATGACAATTTTCTCCCAGTTATCTGTGGAGGTATGTCACCACCTGAGTCGGAGAACCTTGCAAAATCAAGGCTCGAGTAGGTGAATGTGAAATCCTTGAGCTGTGTAAAAAGCCTTTGTTAAGCAGAGGTGTGCCTGGTACTGCAGTGGCAGAAAGCTCCCCTGCAGTGGTATATTGCAGTGTAAATGGCAGAGGGGCATTGGTACAGGGGCCCCTGTGCTATCAGTCCTGGGAATACCGAAGTGGCTGTGGCCATGTTAAGCTCCAAGGTGAGAGCATCAGTGTGCTCTGAGCAGAAACCGGTGCATGTCTTACTGGTGTCAGTTTGCCAGTACTCACAGCCGAAGCTGGTGCACACTGCCATTTACTCATCTGAGTCAGAAGCTGCTGAATCCAAAGCCTCAGTGAGTGAACATGAAAGCCAAGAGCCATATAAAGAGCCTTAACTAAGTAGGAGCGTGTGTGTGGGGGGGGGGGCGGTGCTCGGTACCAAGGTAACAGAGAGCTCCCCCCTGCGGTGATACAGTGAGGCATAAATGGCAGAGGTAGCATTGGTACGGGGATCCCATGGGCTGCTGGTATCGAGAGGTCAGGAGCGGCCATAGCCCTGCTAAGTGCTTTCCCCTGCTTCCTCAGTACTGGCTTGTCAGTTTCAGCAGTTGCTGACACCAATATATGACTCCCAGAAGCAGGGTGTAGTTTATTCTTTTCCTGCTTACTCTGTGGTACTGGGACTGTGGTTGTATCAAAGAGCCACACTGCTTTGCATGAGGAGGGCCAAGCCCTCTCCTCCTGTCACCTTTTCAGTGAAGCACTCAATGCTGCCCCCTTAACCTGAGGGAGGGCAGTAGCATGGTGTCTGGAGCATGTCAGTTTCACCACTGGGAAAGAGACCCAAGGTGTCAGATGTTTGTTAGCTCCAGGGGATTTTCCCCTTATCTCTAGGGCTTGGCACCATCAAAACCCCATCAGAGATTGGCCCCTCTGTCGGCTATGCCTGAGGTGGGGAGCTGTTGCGGTCCATTGGTGTGAGAGTCTGCTCCATCTATCAGATTTGGAGCTGTTGCCTTCTCGCTCTCCTGCTCCTTTTAGTCAGTTTCCTACAGCGCGGGCAGCTGTCTGTGTTGTGGTGCTGAACCAGACAGTGTATACAGGGAAAGTGGCCCTCAGACATTGAAAATGAAAGGCCACAAGCAGAACACTTAAAAGAACCCTGCAAGGTGGGCATTAGTGAAACTGACTAGCCTGGCCGGTTTGTAAACATTCGCCAGCCAATGCTGCAGGCTTCGCATGTGTAATCTAGTGTTCTGTACCACAAACGTCGCTGCTGCCATGTGCCCCAACAGTTGCAGGCACGTTAGACCGGCAACGCGGGGCTGTACGTCATGACTTGAACCAGGGAGTTGATGGCGCGGAAGCGGGTGTCGGTCAGGTGTACTCTTGAGATAGAATTTATGCGTGTCCCTATGAACTCTATATCTTGCATAGGTTCAGTCTTTGACATTGCGAGGTTGATAACTAGGCCCAGCAAAGTAAACGTGTTCGCGGTGACGCATATCATGCGTAGGACCTCTGCCTTTGAGGCCCCTTTCAGTAGGCAGTCATCCAGATATGGAAAAATAAACACCCCCTGTCTGTGCAGGCAGGCTGATACCACTGCCAGGGTTTTGGTAAAGACTCTGGGTGCCGAGGATAGGCTGAACAGAAGAACCCTGTACTGGAAATGTTCCCCGCCGGCCATGAAGCGGAGGAAGTGTCTGTGTGCCAGGTGGATTGTTATATGAAAGTAAGCGTCTTGTAAGTCGAGGGCTGCAAACCAGTCTCCATTGTCCAGTGCCGTAAGTATGGAGGCAACTGTAAACATCCGAAAGCGCTGCTTGTGCAAGTAACGGTTGAGGCCCCAAAGATCCAAAATCGGCCTCCAGCCTCCTGTTTTCTTCTCTGTTAGGAAGTAGCGTGAGTAAAAACCTTTCCCTTGGAATTGTTTCGGCACTCTTTCCACCGCCCCTATGAACACGAGGTGATCTACCTCCTGCTTCAGCCTCGCCTCATGGGCAGCATCCCTGAGATGAGGCCAGATGGGAGGTTTCGTCGGTGGAAGTAACTGGAAGGGGATCGTGTAACCCGTGGCTATAATTTCTAGCACCCATTTGTCTGTTGTGATCTATTGCCATTGGGGGAGGAATGGTTTGAGGGGATGAGGGAACATGAGATGAGAATGGCATTGAGCGATGGTGTTGATAATGCAGTCCTCGACATACCCGTCAAACTTGCTGTTTCTGGGCTTGCCCCGAGGGTGTACGGCTTTGTTGAGAACGTTGTCTGGGGGCCCTGTACTGCTGCTGCTGCTGCTGTTGATGGCACCCTTGGTCATAGCCTCGCTGATATTGTGCGCGCTGTGGTTGGTAAGCGTAGCGTCTTTGCTGAGGATAGAATTTCTTTTTCTTGTATGGGGGAGTATAAATATCCAAGGTCTTAAGTGTGGCCCTGGAGTCTTTGCTGGAGTGGAGGACTGAGTTGGTTGAGTCTGCAAACAGCTTTTGTTTGTCAAAAGGAAGATCCACACTCTTCGCCTGTAAGTCTCTGGGGATACCGGACGTCTGGAGCCAGGATTCCCTATGCATTACCACTGCTGCGGCTGTGGAACGTGCCGCTGTGTCCGCCACGTCCAGGGCAATCTGGACTCCCGTCCGTGATGCCGTGTAGCCCTCTTGGACAATTGCCTTTAACGCCGGCTTCTTGTCCTCCGGAAGTGAATCCATGAGAGGAGTGAGTCTAGAGTATTTGTCAAAGTTATGGTTTGATAGATGTGCCGCGTAATTTGCCACTCTCAATAATAGGGTAGAGGAGGAGTAGGCCTTCCTGCCGAACGGCTCTAATTTCTTAGCATCTTTATCCGACCCCCTGATTTGTACTGAGACGTTTTCGACCTCTGCTGGGACGATTCGACCACCAAAGAATTGGGTTGTGGGTGGCTAAACAGCAACTCCATGCCCTTGGCTGGGACAAAGTACTTCTTATCCGCTCTCTTGTTCATAGGCAGAATAGAGGCCGGAGTCTGCCATATGTTAGTGGCTGACTCCATAATGGCTTCGTCCAGTGGGATAGCAATTTTAGATGAAGCCGGGGATCTCAAATTTTTCAGGAGTTTATGGTGCTTCTCCTGCACCTCTGCTATTTCAATGTCCTGCGTGAATGCTACTCTTTTGAACAGCTCCTGGAATTGTTTAAGGTCATCCGGAGGGGAGACATCCCCGGGGGCAATGGCCTCATCTGGGGAGGATGAGGAACCGCTGGGGTAAGCCTCCCCCAAATCCTCTGGCTCCCAAGTTTGGTGGTATACTTGCTCCCTGGTGGGCTGTGAAGGGAAGTCTCGGGACTCTGGACATAATTCCCCCTGGGACAACTGCGCTCCCTTCCCAGAGCGAGAGTGTACACGGGAGTATTGATGAATAGTAGAAGAGGACCCACCCCTGGATCTAGACCTGCGGTGTGTGTGTTCAGCATGATGAGGAAGACCATAGCAACATGGGCAAAGACCCGGTGATGGAGACCTGGACCACGATCGGGGAGTGTACCCATGATGTCTGGGAGAGCGGGATCTCCGTGACGACATTGATAGTGGTGAAGCTGATTTGTGATAGTACTCAAGGGGATCCATGCCCAAAAATGGTGAAGGTGGCCTGAGCCACGGCGAAATTGGTTGGAGGAATGGAGAGGGAGACCTGAAATAAGCCAGTGGAGTTGCTGCCCGGCGGTGCGTCGTGTGTATCTCGGGAGGGGGGCTGGGTGATAAGGGCATCGCAGCCCCGCCTAGAGATGGACTAAGGTGCCGGGTTTTAGCTCTAGCCTTGCCCCTCCCCTGCAGGGTGGGCGCCGCCCCCTCCCGTGCCAGGGATCTCGGCCCCGTTGTCAGTGCCACGCGGGTAGCTTCCTCTGGCCCCGGTAGGCCCCGTGCTGGGTGCCCCTCCGGCGCGTGCCGCCTGCTGTATAGTCAGAGGCCTGGCCTCCGCCACGTGCGCTGCTGCTTTCATCAGCTCGGGGCTGGGGGCTCTGTGTTCCGCCCGTCCTGCTCGCTGGGACCGCCAGCAAGGTCGAGCCGGGGAGAGTTTCCTCCTCTTCTGCACAGAAGGGGTCAAAGAGGCTGCCTTCCTTTTATGCGACCCAGAGGGCCCTTTTGTGTGAGGCTTCTCCGGCGGCTCAGGCTGGAGGGCCTTATCGAACAAGATCATTTTGAGCCTTATTTCTCTGTCCTTCCTGGCCCTGGCTGTAAGCTTAGCGCAGTGGGAACACTTCTGGGTAACAGGAGACTCCCCCAGGCAACAAATGCATTCACTATGCCCATCTGAGGCTGGCATAGCCTCGTGGCCTGACTCACACTTCTTAAACCCCAAGGAAGCCATCGCGGTGAGTCTTTACTGTTAATAGGATACTTAGTCACTAATCAGTGCTTTCTAACCCAAAATAACATTCACGGCCTTCAGGGCAGCGGACGGCTTAACAGCCTATTGTCCACTCCTCTCTCCTTTGTTCCTCTTCTCTCTGCTATTTAATATGCTCTTCTCTCTCTCTCTCTCTCTTTTTTTTTTTTTGTATAATAGTGACAGACAACGAACTAACTCATAAAAACAACTATCTTATTGTCTCAGGCTTTAGCCGGAGCAGATTCCGTCTGCAGCCGACGGCGGCTGAGAAGGAACTGGCGGGGACAGGATTGCGCACATGACCGAGGGCGCGCAAGGGAGCGGCGCACATTGGTGCATGCGCGATCCAATAGAAACTGCTAGAAGAGTTCCGATCTGTGGTGCCAGGCGAGCCCGACACCTATTGTGGAGCACCCACGGGGACCACTCAAAGAAGACGCAGACATTTTGAGGTTATGTTCGCAGATTACACCCAAGTCATTTCATCAGGTCCAGTTTCCCATTGTTTCCTTGACCACCCCCATCTTCCAGTCACTCCACTCTCAACCGACCTTCTTCCTTGTAATAGCTTCAGGATACATCTACCAGTTCGTGGTTCACCCTCCCTCTTCCCTGTCACTTTTTTGGGATCTTTCTCACAAGCAAATCCACATCCAAGGGGTTGAGAACATCCTGCGCCTGAGTGTGGTGGAGGAGATCTCTCAGGACATTAATAGAAAATGATTCCACTCCCACTACTTATGAATCCCAAAAGGAAAAGAAAGCCTCAGACCTGTTTTGGGTCTGCATCATCTCAGTAAGTCTGTTAAAAACTTATTTTGCATAGTGCTAATGGCCTCCATTATGTCCTCCTTGGATCTGTGAGACTGATATATCACTCTCAACTTAAAGGACGTGTATTTCCAGTTTACTAGGGCACAGATGCTTCCTTACTTTTCATGTTGCACCAGAACCATTTCAAATTCATGACAATGTCTTTTGGTCTCTCATCAGCCCCAAGAGTGTCCACAAAGCGCAAATATCTTCAAGCAGTGAATCACAAGCAGCAGGCATCTGTAATTTTGTACCCATATACTGCCAACTGTCCAGCCATATAGTCTCCATCTGAATTATTATGAAAACACCCCCATGTGCATATCCAGAATTTTTTGTGCACCAGAAATGATACTATCACTTGGTGGATCGTTATCCACCTGAACTTTTCTTTTGTGAACTGCATTTTCACACTTTAGGAACAACATTATTTTGTGCAAACAAAGAAGCAGTGGCCTCTGACCTCAGGTGTTCAAATTCATCCATTCCTCAACAACTGCTAATCAAGTTCATGTCCCAAAGTCAGGTGTAGTGGTATTTCCCATCTGGCCTGCTCCACCATTTGTGATCTGGGGCTACTCATAAATGAAAAAAGTCAATCTTAACCCCAGTTCAACGCATAGAGTTCACCAATTCCAAACAATGGTGGACCTTATCTCTTCCATGCAATCTTATGTTTCACCACTATTCATATGTGCCTACAATTCATGTGTAACAAGGAGGCCGGCATTGTTCAACGTGTGCAGCTTGTGTCAGGCCCCTACAAGCATTGCTGGCTTGGTCTAGATTCCCATCAGACACAGCACGGACTGTATGGTCAGAGTTCCAGACCATGTACTGTCATCACTCACCTGCTCCAGTGTTGGAGTCCCCTTCATGGCTCCATTCACATTGGTGATCCTAGTGTCTGATTCACTGAATCTGGGGTGGGGAGCGCACATAAGCAATCTTAGCACTCAAGTTTATTGGTCTAGTCCTGATCACTCCTTACACATCAACAGAGCACAGTTTGCCTGGCCTGCCAAGCCTTCCTATCTCGCAGAGGAAGCAAGGTGGGAAGGTCCTGAGGGACCACGCGTCGGCTTTATATTATCTGTCTTTTGCCAGGAAGCCCCAGAAACAGTGACTTCTGTTTCCAGAACAGGCAGTGTGACCTGAGCTGGGGTAGAGGAGGATAGAACATTAAAAACGTTTTATAACTCCTCTGCAACCTCCTCAGTTTTCAAGTTCAAACTGTCAGGAGAACTTAGTTCTCCTTGAAGTTTTCAGACAGACTGCCCATTTGGGAGGAACTCACTACCGCTTCGTCCGAGGATGACAATAACGACTGTGCTGCCTGTGGAGGTGTGGGTTCCCTCTCCAGAGATAGTACTTTAGTTGCTGGAGTCTAGTAAACTGACCCCATATCAGGCAGCCAGAGAGAACTGGTGAGAATATGGGATCAGCATTACTGGCATGGGTTCCAATATGACCAGTGAGAGTGCTGCTGTCTGTGCTGAAACATTGGCACTTACACTGCCACAATGGAAAGGTTAATGCACTGTGCTTGCACAACAAATTGCCTTGACTCTGGTGTCTTATGTCTTGTTTGAAGAGAACGTATTGGGGACCTAAGCCTTCTGACCAGAGACCTAGGAGGTGGTGCTGAGTTCCTCAGCTATGGAGATGGAGATTTATGCCTGCAGGCCAGTGACTCAGGGTGCTCCATTACCCTATGGGAGTCCCATGATCGGCTAGCCTTAGATGTTGAAGGTCTTAGCAAAGTCTCCTGCCTGGTGTGGTGTCTGAGATGCTGGTCAGCCTACTTGCTCATTCATGGCTAGGGTGACACTGGGCAATGAGGGCTTTAAGAATGTCTGGTGTCCCCGATGGCCGACGTCTGCAGTATCCCCATGAAGTCTTAAGCCCCTTTCTCTTCTGATGAGACCCCAACGCCTCCCCCATCTTCTTTTGCCACTTATTAGGCACTGGCAAGGGGCAAGAGTGCCAGAAGAACTCTGATGCTGACAGTAAGTTCCACACTGATGCCAAGGTGCTCTGCATTGGCCCAGGTGGGAGTACTCCAATGTAAGATGAAACACAGCCTTCATGAATAGATCCCTCAGGTGGATACTACACTCCTTTTGAGTTCCAACATGAAAGTTTTTACAGATTCAACACTTGCCCTTTCTATAGGCCTCCCCTAAGCACCTTAAATCAGCTGTTGTCGGACGTCAGTAACCGGCACCAGCTTGCTTCATGACAATCATGGCTTGAAGCCATAAGAGTGGGACATGGCCTATTCTGGGACTAACTACCAAACTAACCCAAACACTTAATGGTTAACTAAATACCTATAACTATATGCAGCCAAAACCTCTCTTATTTATAATGAGCTGCTAATGCTCTTGTGACGCAAGACAAAATACCTCAACCCTCATGGGTGGTAAGAAGGAAATGAGAGGGCATAGTGTTGGTGGTTATTAACAAACTGACACAAGTGTGGCACTCAAAGAGGTGCCATGGCCGACTTTACAGATGCCGCTAAGGCAAAGGTCTCCAACAACTGCATACATGGGTGTGCACATATCTAGAATGGAATCAATGTGATCAAACATTTGAAAAAGAATTATAGATTACAACACAGTCCATTACCATGTTTTTCAGAATGCAGCTAAACTCCATGTGTATATACAGCGACTACATTATATGAATTCAACAGTTCCCCAATGAATGTTTCTTAAGTGACATAGGAAACTTAAGTCTAACCTGTTTTAATTCCTGTTCAGCTTGAGGCAATTTTGTATCTAGCTCTTTGATACCAGCTATCCTTTCCTTCAGGGTTTCTGAAATGGTCTTTAAAGCCTCTTTTGATTTATTCAACTGAGATACCGCTGTATTATGGTGACTCAGGTAGATATCAAGTTCTGACTGGGCTACACCCATCTTAGAACGTGCTTCATTCACTGTTTTGCTTAATTCCATAAATTCTTTTTCTTTGCCCTGTAGAAATGGAAAGTACTTATATTAGACATAGTTCCAACAAAGAAAAGTGAAAACTGGTGGGATGACCCATCTGTGTAAGGCAGTATATTACACATAGCTGAGCAAGAAAAACAGCAGAGGAGAGGTGGCATGGTCTTCATTTTTGAATCAAAATATATGGTGAATTTGGCATAAATGGGCCCCATTAAATAAAACCAGTCCCCTGCTGTCACTGCAGAAAACTGATTTGCAAATTTTGCGTACAATCAGGATGAACTTATAAAACCAGGGTTACAACTTGATATCCAATCCCATCCCATTCTAGATTTAGGATCCAGTACTGTACTATAGTGAAATAAGACATTATGCTCTAATTAAATCAGACTATATGAGTGATTTGCAAGCCGCTGTTTTTCTGGGCCAGCTTTATGACAGCTGAGTAACTGACAAAAAACAAACTCATCGAACAGCCCTTCACGAGATAGCTGCACTTTGTGAATTAAACCTACAAGCTGCAGAGAGGCTTTCCAATACATGAACAAGTACAAAGATTACAGAGCATAAAGCTAACTTAAGACCTAGACAATTTTAAAAAAAAATTACAGAATACTCGCTAATTATTGCACTATTAACTAGGCTCTGACTTTTTTTTTAAACCAGCTTTCTTCATATACTTTGACAGAGGAATTTTTTACTGGAAAATATAGCTTAGTAAAAACCCATGCACATTGTAGGAACATGTTTATCTCAACTAAATTTAAAAGCAGAAAGTTAAAAAGTTCATTTTGCTAAAAATTTTCAACATTATTTACACAAGTGATTCAGTGGCTTCAAAGTGAAATTTTTTGGAATTTCTCTTTCATTCTAATTCAAACTTTTAGAATTGAGAACCCCACAGAATGGAAAATCCATTTCCCAGTGTTCACTATATTTGAAGATAGTGCTTGAGAGAGCAATATTCCTGTACAAAACAGCTGCCCTAAAATACCTTTGAAACATCAAACGCATATTAATGTAAAAGTAATTAATTAAGTTTATGAAAATCAGAATGTTTCAAACCTCTTTCTCTTCTTGAAGTCCTTGTGTTTCCTGTTTAAGACTATCCATGACTAGTTTTAATTTTTCTTCTTCTTGCTCTTTTTCCTTTTCAAGAACTTTTTTCTTAGATGTTACCTCACTGATAGTTGTCTCACTGTTTCCAGGAACACATTTAAATTGTTCAACCTGTTACGGAAGACATTTTTGACTTTTCCCATTAACTTGTAGAAAAAAAGAAAGTTTCTTCTATCTTTAAGCTTTGCCTTCTTATGCTATGAGGGCAATGTGGGAAACCCAAAGAAATATAAACAACTACAAGCCCTGACGTGGTGCTGAGACTACCTGCTATATCGGTCTTCACTAGAAAAAAAACATTTCCCTGACTCAGTGATATAGTACATACAAAACGTGTCCCTAAAGGGCACTTTTATTCACTAACATTGTTTTATGAAAGTGAGCAAGAATTTTTAATTTTGACACTTTAAATTGAGATTTTGCAAAAGATCAGCATCCTAGAATTTAGGTGCAGGCTTCTTGTCATTTCTTCAGAGCTTCACTTAACTGTCAAGCTTTTAATAGTATCTCCTACCAGCAGCCTCACTCAATTTGTCAGAATTCTCAAGCACTAGGGGCTCGTTTGCATACTTGGTTTAATCTACTTCTTGACCCCCACCCCGCCCCACCCACCTTCTGCCCCTCTACTCTCCGATTTGCTCACTTTGATCTTTTTTTTCCTGATTTGTCCACCTTGTTTACTGTTTTTGGTTCTCTGTGCCTTAAATATTGAATCTGTTCTGGTATGGCTATGGTCTGAAGACATGGGTCTGTCCCATGAAAGCTCACCTAATAAATTATTTTGTTAGTCTTTTAAGTGCTACTTGACTGCTTTGTTTTGATAGTATATAGACTAGCACAGCTCCCCCTCTGTTACTGATTAAAGAAAAATAGACTATGCTAAGAGAACTATTAACACAGTAAAGAGCTAGGGGGATGGAGTATATCAAAAACTAATTGGACACAGCACAACAGACTGCCCTGGCAGTAAGAAGGAACTGAGGGGCAGTTGTGTCAGCAGGGTCACATGTAGGGCTCGCACTGGTGCTACAGGGGGTTCCACAGCTGAACCAAAGGGTAGCAGCTAGGGTAAAACTTTCCAACAGTCAGGCATGCAGCATGTGAACACATAACTTGAATATATATGAGCAGGCACTTGAACTATAGATATTTATAATGTTAATTGTAGTCAACACACTCCCGTTTCCTCCTTTTCATAGCTATCATTGCCCTAATTTGGGTAATTTTGTATATGAGTCATGGAGAGGACAATACCAGCTACAGAGTAGCTACCTGAAGGGGCTGTTCCTTCTTCAAGAACAGCAGCATGATTTTTTAAAATACTCTTCTTAATGTGTAGTGCCTGAAATTAACCACCTGGAGTCCAGAACAGTGAAACATTACAGTTTTCAACAGGGATAGATGTTTGAGCTGGGACAGTACAGAAACACTTAAATCACTACACTTGCTCCAATAGAAGGAATGATCCATTTTCTTTTCTTAAACTTCAAACAGTTTGGCAATCAACCTAGTGCTTAGATCCACTAAAGGCAGACAAAAAGGGTCAAGAAAATGATTTAAAATCCTTCAAAGCTCACTTGCAAAATAATACACATACCATGAACTTCATTCTCCACACTCTTTAAATACTATAACAATTTCTAGTGTAAAACACATTGAAAAACTTGTCAAGCCTTCTTTGTATCAAAGCAGCAAACATTTTCTTGAACAACAAGAAGTCCTGTGGCACCTTATAGACTAACAGATATTTTGGAACATCAGCTTTCGTGGTCAAAGACCCGCTTCATTAGACGCGCGAGTGTGGTGAGGGAGGGGTTCCAGAGGGGTATTTAAAGAGTGGGGTCCTGGTAAAAGGGAGGCCATAAGCGATGATCACATAAATACCACCCTATACTGAAAACCCACAGATCACTATGCTTATCTACATGCCTCCAGCTTCCATCCAGGACACACTACATGATCCACTATTTATAGCCAGGCACTAAGGCACAACCACATTTGCTATGATCCATCAGAGACACACAAACATCTACAGGACCTTTACCAAGCTCTCCTCAAACTACAGTAGCCACCTAAGGAAGTAAGGAAACAGACTGACAGAGCTAGATGGGTACCCAGAAGCCACCGGCTACAAGACAGGCCTCACAAGGAAAACAAGAGAACACCACTGGCCATTACATACAGCCCCTACCTAAGGCCTCTCCAACGCATCATCAGTGATCTGCAACCCATCCTGGACAATGATCCTTCACTCTCACAGACCTTGGGAGGCAGGCCTGTCCTCACCTACAGACAGCCTGCCAACCTGAAACAAATTCTCACCAGCAACCATAGATCACAACACAGGAACTTTAAACCTGGAACCAATCCCTGCAACAAACCTCACTGCCAACTCTGCTCACATATCTACACCAGTGATATCATCAGAGGACCGAACATCAACGACATCAACATCAGGGGCTCCTTTACCTGCACATCTACTAATATAATATATGTCATCATGTGCCAGCAATGCCCCACTATAATTTACATTGGCCAAACTGGACAGTCTCTAAATAAAAGAATAAATGGACAAAAATCAGACATCAGGAACGGTAATGTACAGAAACCTGTGGGAGAGCACTTCAGTCTCCCTGGACACTCAGTAACAGACTTAAAAGTAGCAGCCCTAAAGCAAAGAAATTTCAAAAAATCAAACGCAGAGAGAAATCTTTTAGCTGCAATTTACTTGCAAATTTGACTCCATCAACCAAGGATTAAACAGAAACTGGGAGTCGCTGGTCCCTTACAAAAACAACTTCTCTGCCCAGGGTGTTAATATCTCCACATTAGACTCTGACAATGGGCTACATCCCCATCTGATCTGGCTTGTTTTTAACTCTTTTGATACATACCACCGATAATGGGCCATTTCCACCTTGCTGAATATGAACACACCTTGTCAGCTCTGGCCCTCCCTTTTACTGGGACCCCATTCCTTAAATATCCCTCTGGAACTCATGCATCTGATGAAGCGGGTCTTTGCCCACGAAAGCTTATGCTCCAAAATATCTGTTGGTGCCACAGGACTTCTGGTTGTTTTCAAAGATACAGAATAACACGGCTACCTCTCTGATACTTGTCAAACATTTTCTTGTGCATGTTACCTTAAAAAAAACACCCCCTCCCCCCATAATGCAAAATAAATGAATGAATTAAATATTTTGAAGATACAGGTTGAACCTCTCTAATCCAGTACCTTTTGTAGTCTGGCAAAATTTTAGTTAGCTGAATGTCCACGGCCCAAGTTTCCCACAGTCCCATAAAGTTTGTTTACAGCCACCAGCCCTGGCTCTCACTGCAGTGGATTGTTATTTAGCTTTAATATAGCTCTCAACGAAGAGCCCAGTGTACAGTGGAAGTGTTAGTAATTTTGCTTCTCGATACTGATCTCCCATGATTCAGCAAATTCTCTCATTTGGCACTGGCCAGGTACTGGAGTGCCAAAGAAGAGAGGTTCAACCTGTAGTAAGAGTTGTAAGTTTGATAGATATACCTTTTCTTTATCCTTTTCAAGCTGCTTCTGAAGTTTTTTAGCTTTGCTTTTGGCATGTTTTAGTTTCTCTCTTACTGTAACATCCTGCAAATCCAGCTGAGTAAATTTCTCTTTGTTTTCCTCTATGAACTTTGTAATTTTATTGAGTTTTCTTCAAAAGAAACAAACAAACAAAAATTTTTATATTAAAATAATTTTTAGCAAAAATTGGTTTAGCTAGTGTGAACATTTATATCAATTAATGCATTGTTGTATAACTGGGTATATAAACATTATATAATGAAGCTAAACTGTTACATTCATTTAACAATGCCCAGTCTGAAAAGAAGAAGCAAATGCAAAACTAAGTTGGCTAGATACACCAGACTGCAGACCTAATAAAAAGCTCAGCATGCAAAGACCATTCTCTGATGACAAGAAGGGAGATCTGATTGTTAAATATGCATATCAGCAACTAAGGATTAAAGCACGTATTTTAGGAAGACATCTAGTCTTAATTTAAAAGCATCCCAAAAGCAATTTGAGAAGGTACAGTAAGGTCTCAAAGCACATGAGGGTTCAGTTCCTGGTACCCCCAAGTAAGCTGGAATTTGCATAAACTGGGGTCCCCTATAGAAAACTATTGTATACTTAGGTAAAAGTTCAGAAACTCCTATAAACCACATACACATGCATATAAACTTTTTTTGTGTAAATTAAATTTACATTTTAAGATTTATGTACATGTTATAAAATACTGTACCCGAACACTAATTTCTTATTAAAAAAATCAAAAGGGGCTTATCTGAATGTAAGATCTTCCACTTCTCTCTGTATGATGATGATGTAGCCTGCTGTAGAGTGTAATGACAGATAAAGATGATGGTGAAGTGCACTGTACAGCATGATAGGGGCTTTTTATTTCTGATCCTCTTCCTCTGACCCCTCAACAGATGGAGGGTAGTTGGGATCCACTTCAGAGGAAGGTAGAGGTTGTGACGTTCTCTTGTGAACAGGTGATGCAGACATTGAGGCAGCAGGCGAATAATGGGCTTCAACTGGCACAGGCAACGAAGCAGGAGAATGCAAGCCTTGAGTTGTGACAGGCGTTTTGGTCAGTTATTTTGCGACCTTTTTTCGCACAAGCATTAAAACAGGAGTGTGCAAAGAGGCTCCTTGCAATGATGCGGTGGGAGACTGCATGATGGTAGAGGGAGATTGGCAAGGGAGAGTGCGTTCTTTCCATCACTTTCCTGGAAAACACGATGATAGGAAGTTGCTTCTTGCGCTGGAGGTCCATGAACATCTCCCTTAACTGCAAGAAGCATCTGTTCACTTCCCGAGTGATCCTTAAACTCCTTTCCATCAAAGGATCATACTCTTACATCTTGTCAGTTAGCTGTTTAAGAAGTTGAAAGACTTCACTGAACTTATGGAGGTCCCACGTTGCCTGCTCGATCTCCTCTTCCTCTTTTAATTCATCCTCCTCTGCATTCTTCACAAGTTCTTCTAGGTCTTCATCTGTTAACTCGTCCCCATCACCATTCAGTAATTCTTCTATATCGTCCTCTGCCATGTCATTGTATCCTTCACTGCCTACTTGAGAAGCAACGTTAAGGATCCTCTTGACTTCATTGTCTACCTTGGGGAAGCCTGTGAAGTTATTCACAGCTTCCTCCCAAATATTTTTCCAGCATGCACACATTCACAGTTTTTGGTGAATGGTTTTTAAATTTCTCCATAGCCTCCTTGACATCCGTAATACAGTCCCAGATGCTGTAGTCCTTCCAACAATGGCTTACATCAAGCTTGGGATCGAGATCCATAGCAGTTCAGATGCAGGAGAAGGTGAAACGAGCGTAGATAGCCTTGAATGTGTGTCTCACACCTCGGTCAAGTGGCTGGATGAGGGAGGCTGTATTGGGAGGAAGGAATACAACTTCCACATTGGGGTGCACAAATTGTAGAGACGCGGGATGCCCAGGAGCATTATCTATGATGAGCGGCACCTTGAATTCTATTCCCTTCACAGCCAGATATTTTTCCGCTTCAGGGACAACACACTTGTGGAACCAGTCCAAAAATATCTGTGCTGTTACCCAGGCCTTCTTATCAGACTGCCAAAACACAGGGAGATTTTTATTATTTCCTTTCAGTGCTCTGGGGTTCGCAGAGTGATACAGCATCCCAGGCTTGATCACATGCCCAACAGCACTGCCACAAAATAGGAGTGCAACACTGTCCTTTGATGTCTTAAACCCAGGTGCCTGCTTCTCAGCCTTTGAAATGTAGGTCCTACTGGGCATTTTCTTCCAGAAAAGACCAGTCTCATCTGCATTAAACACTTGTTCTGGCGTATATCCCTTCTCCTGGATCAACTTTAGTTCTGCTGGGTATTTTTTGGCTACAGCATGGTCGGCAGATGCTGATTCCCCTGTTAACTGTACATTATGCAGCAAGTATCAGGTTTTGAATCTCACCAGCCACCCTTTACTTGCTGAAAATGTTTTCCTAGATGCGGTAGATCTTTCACCTTCACCACCCATGGATTTCTTGAAGCGTTCATACAAAAAGAGAGCTTTTTCCTGTAACACCATTCCATCACATGGCATAAGCTTTTTATAGGGCCTTCTCACTCTTAAGAATTTTATCAATTTGGCTGTTGCTGGTGCACTTTCTTCCACTGCTTTGCATATTCCCCTTTCATGAATTTTAATAGAATGCATGTAAGATTCATTGAAGTTGAACTGCTGTGCAATCTCAGAGTTTGATATGCCACTTCTTAAGAAGTCCAAAATCTTTTCCTTCAAACGTTCTCACAGTATGAGCTTTACTCTTCTTCTCCTCACTTTCAATACCACTAAGCTCCACTACTAATTTTCCTCTTAAGGTCCATGATTGTGGTAAAATTCACTGATAAAGAAAAACTTTACACTAGCATAAGAGGGAGATGTTCACAGAATAAGAGCATAAGACAGAAAGAAGACATGTAGTCTGAGAGCCCATAAACTCATGCAGTAGTATGTAAGATTCTTATGTAATTTATTTAGGCAGCCCTTTCAGCAATAATCTCAACAGGATGAATCATCTAACGAGCTAATTAAAGTGTTTAGATTATATTACGATATAATAAATACATACGAAACATGCTAGTTTGGGTGTACTTGTTTCTTACATGGGGCAAAAGATGCTGGGTAGTGGTGGTCTCGCTTTTCTTATGTGAGAAGAAAGATGCTATGTGAGTAGACTCACTTCCAAAGTGATGCTAGTGAGAGATACTGGGGGTGAGGACGGTTATACTCTCTTCTTGCCCTACGTGTACCGTGTAAATACAATTAACAAGCGTAAGTTTGAATCGGAGGGTCAGCCACTTAACAGTGGGGTCGTGTACTCTGGATTCACGTAGTTGGAGACCTTACTGTACCATATACATGGGCAAATATTCTGCTGGTGCATTAGCCTTACTTTTAATATTTGTGCTTATTTGCAGTTTGAATTTCTGACTTCCATTTCCAGATACTGGACCTAATTATGGCTTTTTTCTATTAGACTAAAGAGCTCACTTAAAGGATATTTGAATGAGGACATTACAATCTAGAAAACCTCTGCATTTAGACCCCCACTTTCCTGAACTAAACCTCTTCTGCAAATCAACTAGCTTTTATGTTCGAGTGTCCCTTCTAGGAAATCTCTTGAGGAGGCACAAGACTGATTCCTGACTAGCTTGATTGCTTCCTAACTCAGTGCATGAATGCAAATCCCATCATCTCTCATCTGTTTGAGGAGGTAACAAGGATTGACTTATTTACTATCTAACCTCTTCAGAAGGCATAAGTCTGTAAGGGGATCTTGAAGATTTAAAAGAAACATGGAGACTCCAGAAACTTTGCTACAATTTAGTAAGCTTTCTAAATTACATTCTACTAACCTGTTCTGTAATTACTGTTCTTTGAGATGCATGGCACATGTCCATTCCACTTTGGCTGAACGTGTGACCTCCACAATTAGTGTGCATGCTCAACAAATTCACCAGTACCACAAGTTTATCCCTAAGCAGTATCCGCAGGTGATAAGCTCTCATGACCATCAAGTGGTCCATAGCATGGTATAAGGGGCATCATGCACTCCCCTGCACCCTCAGTTCCTTCTTGCTGGAAATGTCAACAGTGAGGAAGGAGGGCGGGCCATAGAATGGACATGACCAACATATTTCAAATACCACCAATTACAGAACAGGTAACTTTTTTCTCCTTTTAGTGATTGATCATGTTAATTCCACATTAGGTGACTTCAAGCAGTATCCCTGGAGATGGGTAGAATTTCGTGAGCATGCTGATTGCAGCACAGCTCTGCCAAATGCAGAATCATCTCTGGCCTGCTGTGTGATGGCATAGTGAGATGTGAATGTGTGGAACAAAAACCAAATTGTGGTTCTACAGATGTCCTGGATGAGGACGTGCACAAGAAAGGCTACCAAGGGCACCTGGGTCCAGTTAGAATGGGCCTGAACAACCCGGGAAGAGACTTTTGGCAACTTGTAGCAGGTTCCCATACATGAGGTGATCCATTTGACAATCTGCTGTGAAGACAATGTTGGGCCCATCTTGTGATCTGCAGTGGCAAAAAAAGCTGCATTAACTTACAAAAGGGTTTGATATGCTCCAGGTAGAAAGCCAGGGTCTTCCACACATCCAGGATGTGCAGAAGCCTTTTCTCCAATATCACATGGGGCTTGGGGCAGAACACAGGTGAGACTATGTTCTAGCCCATAAGGAGGACATGACCTTTGGCAAGAAGGCCAGATGAGGACATGCTTTTAATTTCTCCTTGAAGAAGATGGGCTATGGTGGGTATGAGGTAACCAGTTTGATTTCCAAAATGTGTGTTGCTGATTTTATAACAATAGGAATGCTACCTTCCAAGATAAGTAGGAAAGGAGACAGGAACCAAGCAGCTCATCAAGGTGGTATGGTGAGCCTAGAAAGGATCATATCAAGACAATATAGACAGGATGGATGTGCTCAATGCTCTTCAAGGTCCTAACTGTCATACTATAAGGAGAATATGGTCTGCTCTTGAATCATCTCAGGGGAAAATAGAGAGGGCCGCGAGATGCATTCCGATGGAGGAATGTGCCAGATTTTGATTCCAGAGATGCAACAGGTACTGCAGGATGCTTACACCAGTGAATACAAAGGAACAAAACCATATTCCAAAACCCAGTGAAACTTGTCCACTTGACCAGGTAATCAAATCTTGTTGATGGCTTTCTGGTTCCAAGCAGGACCGGTTGCACCTCCTTGGAAAAGGTACATTCCTTCAGGGTAGCCATAGAGCATCCAAGCTGCAAGGTGCAGGGACATGAGGTTCTGCATTCCACCCAAGACCAGAGGCATCCAAGACCAGCTCCAGAGAAGGTGAGGGAGACTTGAATGGGACTCCATCCAGGATGTTTTCTGGGATGAACCACCATTGCATGAAGGTAAGCACCACATGTGGGGAACATGATGACTTTGTCCTGATGGTCCCTGCTGTGCGCGCATGCTCTCATGCGGCCCAATAGGCACAGGTAAACCCTGGCCATGGTCAGGGGAACTGGGATAGCTCCAAAATGCAACGTTACAGGGCCTGGAGCCTGTCAAGTGGAAGGAAGGCTCTTGGCCAACTCAAGTCAAGCACCATCCTAATGAATTCTACGTGTTGCACAAGTATTAATGTGGACTTTCTTTTGTTGCAGGACTTCAATGAGGCCAGAAGAACTCTGAAGTCATGCTGGCCTGGGGCCTGAAGTCAGGATGGCCTGGAGCTACCGACTAGTCAGTTGTCGAGGTACAGATAGATGTGAATGATCCAGCATCTGAGGTAAGCTACAACTACCACCATACATTTGGTAAGAATCTTGGGCCCACAAACAGGCCAAATGGCAGGATGGCAAGTTGGTTGCTATGTGGAAGTACACAGCCTTCAAGTCTGGTAAAGCATACCAGTCTAACTGACCCTGGGAGAGGATAAATACAGGCTAGAGAGACCATGCAGCTCTTTCACTTCCTTAGATGCATACTGAAATCTCACAAGAGGTTACTCACCTTCCTCGTCTGATGTTCTTCAAGATGGGTGTTCCTGTGGGTGCTCCACGTTTGGTGTTTCAGCACCCTGCACATGCAGTCAGAAGAGTTTTAGCAGCAGTACACCGCGATGGCAGCACGTCTCATACAGAGTGGCCATTAACGGTCACAAGCCACCTGCCACTCCTCAGTTCCTTCTCTATCCTAGGCCAAAACTGCAATCCAAAGTAGATGGGAGGGATGGGTTGTGGAGCACCCACAGGGACACTGATGTTGAAGAACATCATTGTGGAAGGTGAGTAACCTCTTTTTCTTTGAGTGGTGTCCCTTCTGGTGTCCATATGAGGTGACTATGGAACAGTGTTCTGCTGTGATTGGTGGGACTTCAAGTCTTTGCACTGTACCACATTTAAAGACAGATTGTCTAAAATGAGCGTTAACCACTATATGCTGTTCAATGGCACAGTGTTGAGTAGAAGTATATACTGATGCCCATGTCGTTGCTTTGAAGAGGTCTTCTCTTGGAGTTCCTTGCAAGAAGGCCCAGAAGGCTGTAGCTCTGGCAGTGTGCATCCAAATCAATTGTCATTTTTGTGGTAACACAATTAGATGCATTTAGATATCCATTTGGATAAGCTTTGCTTAAAAAGAGTTTGTCTGATGGAACATTCTGTTGTAGAGGCAAAGAGCCATGAGGATTTACAATGGGCTCTTGGCTCTTTGCAGGTAAAAGGCCAACACACTGAGGATGTCCAGCATGCGAAGACTGGCATACTTGGCATTGATATGTGGCTTAGGGAAATGAACAAGTAAGTAAATGGGCTGATTGATTTTATAGTGGGGTAATAAAGAAAGTGATTTTTGAGACTACACCCCAAGTTTCTTCCCAAAGTCACTTCCTCTTTCCACATCACTTTCTTATGAAAAATAGTATAAGGCAAGTCAGCAACAAGTGCCGCTAACTTACCCACTCTTCTTGCTGTTGTTATTGCTATCAGGAATGCAGTTTTCATAGACAGGTGTGGAAGGGAGCATGTGGCCACTCGTTTTTGAAATGAGCATGTGCAGGACCATGTTTAACATTCCATGCTGGTGCAGGAGGTATTAGACATGGAAACACGTTGTTAAGACCTTTTAATAAACTTTTTTATAGCAGGATGTGTAAAAAACTCTGTACTACTAGACTAACATGATACATGGAAATTTCCACCCAGCAGACATTTATGGATGTGTAGCCAAGCCATTTTGTTTTGGATGTAGTAGGTAGTCTGAAATATTAGGAATGGTTGGACGAGAGGGGGAAGTCAACTGTTGCACACACCACACTTGGAATCCAGACCATTTTTGATGGTATATTTTTCTTGTACTGGGTTTTCTGCTATTGATTAATATGGTTTGGGCCTGTGGAGAGCATTTTAATTTGGTGTGTGTCAGCCCTGGAGGAACCATGCTGTTCAATGGAGCATCAGGAGAAAAGAACTGAAGAGTCCAGTTGTTCTCAGTCAGGAGTTGCAGACTGAGCAGGAGGCAAATTGGAGTCACTTCCACCATTTGTGTCAAGAACAGAAACCACACGGTGAGCACAAAACGGTGCTATCAGTATTAGTTGTGCTCTGTCTTGCTGTGTTTTGAGGACTTTGTGTAGCAACTGAAACAGTGGAAACACCTATAGGAGTTCATCCCACGTTATTGAGAAAGCTTCTCTGAGGGAGTTCTTGCCGCTCAACTCTGCAGCAGTGGTTGAAGCATTTTGTATTGATCTCTGTGGCAAAGAGATCTATGCTGGGGAATGCCCATTGCCAGAATATGGCAAGAAGGGTGTGGTTCTCCATCTCCAATTCATGGTCCTGAAGGAAATGTCTGCTGAGGGAGTCCACATTCATGCTTTGTTTTCCTGGTGGGTAAGTCGTGAACATGTGAACGCGACTGGATATGCACCAGCTCCAAAGGAGGGTTGCCTCCTTGCATACTTGGTATGGATGAGAGCCGTCCTGTCAGTTCATATAGTACATGCAGCTGTCTATAAATATTTTGATCGTTAGTAAGAAGTGTTGGCAAGCCTTGTGGACTGCTCTCAGTTTGAGGACATTTATGTGCAACTGCCTCTCTTGAGCAGTCCATACGCCTTGAACAGAAGGAAGAGTAATATGTGCTCCCCACTCAAGAAGAGAGGCATCCATTGTGATCGAGTGCAGCAGATTGGGTTGTTGGAACCAGATGCTCATTACGTTGTCTCTGGCTTTTAAAGACCTCCCTGAGAGTTTCTTATAATGAGCACACTAATGAGGTAGGCATAGTTGAAAGAATGGCACTAACAGGCACTAAATCTAAGAGTAAACTAAAGAAAAAGGTGTTTTGTTTTTTTTTAAAATACTAACTAGAACTAATAAACCTTTTTTTTGTTTGAAGAAAAACAGTAACACTGTAAGACACACCCACAGATCTCTCTTGGATTTCAGGATAAGGAAGTATCTGGAATGAAATCCTTTGTTTCTGAATTTAGCGGTAACTTCCTCCACCATCCACAGGTGAAACAGTCCAGTGCTCTGGTGGCTCAGGCCAGGACGAAGAGGGAGAGGCAGGTTGGCAAAAGGAAAGGTAACTGTATCCAGCAGACTGCCCACTATGATGTTCTTGGGAACAGTGTGACATGATTTCTAACAGATGTAGGCCTGGATTGGGGTGGGTTAGATTGCTTGACCTGAGCTGGGGCCCAACTTCCATTTGGAAGGTACAAAGCTGCACTTCTTGGATCTAGGCTCCCTTCCCCTTCAGGATCTTCCTCTCCTGGTGTTCTTTGGCTGCTTAGCAGATGCTTGCGGAAGAGGGATTGTCACCAGTTCATTGATGGCCCCGGTGCTGTGGTCTTGCTCTGAGTAGTTGGACCTCAACTGCTCTGGTGCTGGGTTTAGTACCAATTCCATCAGGAGCGCTTTGAGATGGATGTCTCATTCATTTGTGATCTGAGGCTTGAAAGGCCTACAAAAATGGTAGCTGTCAAACAACAATGTGAATCACTGATGGGCACCAGTAGTTTACTGTGATCACCGGGTTTGGGGACTATGGCATGCCCTGTCCTTAGACTTAATCCTGTTCAGGACTGAGTCAAACAAACTAACACTAAAACCCTAAGGGATAACAACTATTTTAAACAAAAAGTTTGTAATACTGAACGATGCAAGAAAAACTAGCTGAAGCAGCTGGTGTTCCAGCACTGTCACTGGCAGCAAGGAAGAACTGATGATGGCAGGAGCTGGTGATACCTTTTCTATTGCAGCATGTGTCACTCCACAGGTTGCCCTCCACGGGTACCACTCAGTGGAAAACTTTTGCACCAGTGCATGTAGTGAGTACACATATCTAACATGGAATGGACATGAGTGAGCACTCAAAGAACTATGCCATACTTAAAAACACAGTTCTGAACTATAATCTTACAAATGAATGCACACTGTATCATTGCCCTAGGAACTAGACTGTGACAGAGGCATAATGTGACTGTTTGTGTGCATAGGTATGATTGAGAACAGAGACCCACAATCCATCCACCGGTGAGAGGAGTAGCAGCAACCTAATGGCAGCCGCTTTCCGCCCCTCTACAGGTTTTGTTCATGCAGGAAGCCAGTGTGGGAGTTAAGAGGGCTCATAATGGCGAAAGATGCAGCCGTAATCACAAATGAGCCCTTATGCTTTACAATCTGTTATGCACAGAAGAATAATATTTTCTGTATTAAAACCTTTATTCAAGTACCATAAAGGAGGTATGAAAGTACACCATGAGGATTTGCAAATTCAAAGATCGTTTACTAGAGCAGTAATATAGATTGAATACAAAAGACCAGCTGGTATGGAAGAAGGAAGACAAGTGACGGAACAGTTTGCTTTCTGAACAAAGTTTTACATGTGTAAAGTATATAACTTGCCATTACAGTTTGAGAGATAATGGAAATACTTACTTTTCTACATCTTTCAGAGCTTTATTTTTAACTTTCATTTCATCAGCAAGTTTACTACTCTTCAGATTAATATCTCTAGTGTCTTCATGAATTTTTTTCTTTTGTGTTTCCATGTCAATTATCCGATTCTGCAGATCATAGCTATAGAAAATACATGCATTTTACACATTTGAAAATTACAAAAAGCCACTTGCATCCAATTTACTAAGATTTTTTTAAAACTGATTTGTTTGAGTTCTAAATTTACAACTAATACAGTATAGTGTACTTAAAATGAAGTTAAAGAAATCCAAAGATTTTACAGTTTAAAAAGTGTAAATAATCTTAAGCATGTCTATATAGTGGAGTAATGTGTCCTACAAAGGTGTAAATGTCCAGGTGCATTAGTGTTACACATTAATTGGTCCATACAGCCACTGCTGCTATACACTAGTTTTCCTAGTGACTTAACATAATGCAGTACTATGTTAAAGAATGCTAAGGAATCCTGATTACATACCTGTAGGCCTACATTGGGGTGGGCAAGATCCAGCCTGCAAAGTCTTTTAATCCAGCTTGCCCTTTGGGACCTTCAGGCACAAAGTAGCTCCATGCTGCTCAAAGCAGCTGGATGTTCCATGTGTGTATGGTGGTAGAGAGGGAGGGAGAGGCTTCTGGCCAGTAGGAGCTGATACACTGTGCTGTGGGCAGGGACTACATACAAAGCTTCACATGGAACAGCTAGCCACTTTGAGCCCAGGGCTGCTGGCAAGCAGGGACCCTGCCTGAGGGTCCTGCTGGGCTGCTGGCCAGGCGCCACCTAAGTAAGTACCTCCCAGCCAGAGCCTGCATCTAGCATTCTACCCACTCCCACACACCAGCTCCCTTCCCTAGGTCACCACCCCATTATACCCCAGGTCAACACCCAAACCATCTGCAGCTCCGCTTGACCCAGATCATGGCTCCACCTCTGACCTTGCTGTTCCCTACAGAAGTCCCCCAGTTCAAGATTCTCTCCTGCACCCCAATCCCCTGCCTCCAGTTTAACATTCAAACCGTATCTACCTCTCTTCCCAAGTCACAACTCCCATAGAGACCCTACAGCACCCAGCACCCGTCTCTAGGCCAGAATCTTCTCCTGCACCCATACACTCTCCCAGACCCTACACCCCAATCCTCTGCCCCAGGTCAGAACCCCTTCCTTCACCCAAACTCCCTCTCAGACACCACACTCTACTGCACCCCATTCCCCCATCCTGAGCTCCCTTCTGTATCCAACTTCCATTCCAGATCCTGTGCTCTTGCAATAGAAAAGTGCAGCCTTTGACCACTTATCAAAATATTGGAGTGCCCCCCTCCATCAAGTTATTGACAAGCTCTATTCTACATGGACCTAATTAACATGCAACATGTTATTGTGCTTTAGTAATCATATTTCGAATAGGCCACACTGCTGCTTCTTGTAGACAAACTCTTTTCTTACCCATTTAAAAATACTGTATCTGCTTTCTCTTTAAAGTGGCAGGTTGGCTGATGGACTTGCTAAGGACAAACTACTTTACTTTTGGTGGGGAAAAAATGGTATTAAAAACAAACTAAAAAGTGCTATTTGAAAGTATTACCTAATAATTTAAAACTTAATACATGGCATTAATGGGAAAAGAGTTTTCATTTTACTCAACATTCTTTTAAATTTACACTATTCAATGAAAGTTTTGAGAGTTAGAGATTCATGCAGACAAAATATGTACAAGTAGAAATATGGAGGAAAAGGAAGCTAGCTGGTAACTGCAATACCAACATAGAAACCATCATACCAACTCCAGAAAGGATAGTGTTACTTACATGTAGTACTGGCAAATACGACTCTTTTCTGTAAACATTTTGTTTTCCAAAGAAAGAAATTCAATGGCTTTGTTTCTCTCTCCTTCTAAAGCATCTTTTTCTTTCTCCACCATTTTAACTCTGTTTAACTAGAAAAGATAAACACAACATCTAAGGGTAGATCTAGGCAACAAAGTCAATCTCATATGCGCAATTCTACCTATGCCATTAGCTTAGCTAGAATCAATGCATCAGAATTGACTTTCTGCCCTAATGTAGCCCAGGGCTCTTCAAGCTCTTGCCAATATCCCTTACTCTATACGATAGCATGACGTATGGGGTCAACAGCCAAGCCCACAGAGGTTGATTCTGCTGCGTCTTAACACATGCAACAAAATCAAACTCTGGAAGATCAACAATAGTGCAATCAATCATCTGGTAAGCATACATCAACCCTCAGTCAATTCACATTCTAAGATAATTTCAGAAGAAAATAATGAACAGTGAGAAAACAGATCATCCTGCATGATAGTCAAGATCACATACATAAAAGAAAATCCCAAAACCAAACTGTACAATGCAAGTTAAGATTGTGAACTTTTTCAGGAAGGGACCTATTATATAGTACACTGAACCTGTATTTATTTTGGAATTGTAGGCAATAATATATGACAAAAAACAACACATATTTTGCCTAACCCAGAGAATTTTATAAGAAAACCTACACCAGAATATATAAGGCTTTATGACAAAGACATGGACTCAGATTTTTTTTAAAAAAAAAGGCTAACATCAGTTCAGTCAAACCAAAGGTAGAGCTGGTGGGTATTTTTTTTAAAATCCCTAGAAAATGGACTGCTTAAAGTGTGCTCTCTTAGCTGTATCAGTTACTCCTGAAGAATAAATTGTAAGATCCCTTTTCAGCGAAGGTACTTATACAACCACTACTGTTGTAGTAGAAAACTACTCATAACTATCAAACATCCTTCCCTTTCAGTGAAAGTTTCATTATTTTCTGCACCAATAATTTATTGAGGAAAACCCATGTCAAATAACATTGTCACTTGTTCTCAAAGTGGTTACATTCCGTAATTGTTCTGTTCAGGAAGCAAGTTCTACAGTCTACATCCAGCTTTTTACTGTTTACTTTCTTCACTTGCAAGCCCCCTCTATTTGGTTATGAGTGCTTCATTGTTCCATTGGAACATTTCTCAACCTTTTCAACTGCAGTGAGTCTCCTGCTTCTCTATTAGTAATAGAAGTAGTATAGGACAGTCAATACTACATGATAACATAACTGCAAACAGGAAAGAATGTGTCATATCCAGTAATTTGAAAGGAACTGTTACATGTGTTCTGTTCTTCTCCAAGATATGTTGTGCCCATACACATTCCACACCAGGTGTGCTGCATGTAGTCCAGGTGAGCCAGAGATTCTGATCAGCAGAATCTTGGTTCTCAGCTGCTCAAAGGAGACAGGAAACTGATCGCTCCTGCTGCGCAGCCTAACTCTTGCCACCCCTGACAGAAGTGGGGAAACTGCACGGGTCAGTTGCGTTAACCCAAGATTTGTGCAACTTGAGTGTGCGGATCTCAGGGTTCTACTGTAGTCCTACTTACAACAACTTTGTTAATAAAGACGCAGAGCTTTACTGTTTAGTGCAGAAGGGAATGGCCGGGGGACCTAGTGCCTGTTGCCTGCAGGGAGACCACCTCCCATTACTGCCACAGCCCCACACTCCAGCCATGGCCCCAGAACTCTGCAGCAGGGGCTCCAGCCCCAGCCCCATGCCACGGCAGAGCTCTGGACCCCTCCCATGCCACACAGGGGAGGAGGGGGAAGGGCCAGAGCCCCCACTGTGTGCCATTCTAAGTCAGCTCCCATGCCTGCAGAGGGTTGCCAAGCCTTCTTCTAGGATTGCAGACCCACTCTGCCTACAGAAATGTCATTGTGGGCTTGCTAATCAATGGCCATGAATGTATGAATGGAGAACCAAATAGCTGCTCCTGCATATGTCCTAAATGGGAACTTGGGCTCTCGCAGAGTGTGCAGTAATTGTTGGTATGGGAATGCCTGCCTACGTAAACGCTAAGAACTGCCAATCTGTAATCCAAAGGGATATTTGCTTCGAAGACACTGGAGGCCCTTCATGCAGTCTCTGACTGCCACAAAAAGAGTTGTAATGACGTTTTAAAGGGCTTCTTGAGGTCAAGGTAAGAGGCAAGTACCCAACAAACATCCAAAGGGTGCTGCAGCAGCTATTGCCCCATGTTGGTATGTGGCATCAGTTAGAAAACTGATAGAAAAATACCACGACCTAAATAGAATTGTAACACCACTTAAGGGAGGAAGGTCAGGTGAGGTCTGAGCTTCTCGCACTGAAAGGAAGTTTATGGCAGCTCAGACATGGGCACCTGAAGCTCTGAGAATTTAGTGGAAGTGGTAGCCAGAAGGAAGGCTACAAAGAGGTATAGGTGTGAGCATGCAGATAAAGGCTTGAAGGGTGGATGCATCAACCCAGACAGGACCAAGATGAGGTCCCAGGCAGGGAGAGGCTGTCTGACCTGAAGGAAGGGCCTTTCTAAATCCTTAAAGAACAGTTCTACCAATGGGTTTACAAATAACTAGCAAGCATCCTCTCCAGGATGAGATGTTGAAATAGCTGCTAGGTAGACCCTAATGGACAATAAGGCTAACCCTTGCTCTTTCAATCTGAGAACATAATTGAGGATGAAGTGGATAGTGCCTGAGTAGGGGTCACCTGCCTTTCAGTATTAGAACCTCTTCAATTTACAGAGATAAACAGCTCTAGAGATGTCATGCTAAAGTCTATTTCAGACAACCTAACCAGGAAGAAAAAGTGAATGACACTTATTTTAAGCAACTAACAAAATCATCTAAAGCACAGGACTTGGTGGTGATGGGGGACACACTATCCAGCCATCTGTTGGGAAAATAACTCAGAAGGTCACAGATTATTTAAGTTTCTCTTGGAATGTATTGGAGACAATTTTTTATTTCAAAAGATAAAGATACCAGGGGGAAGGCTGTTTTGTATTTGATTTTAATAAACAGGGAGGAACTGAATGAGAATTTGTATGTAGAAAGCAATCATAAAATGACAGGGTTCTTGAGTTTAAGGAATGGTAAAAGGGAGAACAAGGAAATAAAAAATGATGGCTTTCAAGAAGGCAGACTTTAGAAAACTCAGGGACCTGATAGGTAGGGCCCCTGGGAAGCAAGGCTAAGAGGGAAAACAGCTGATGATAGTTGGTGGTTTTTCAAAGGGACATTACTAAGGGCAACAGAGAACTGCATAGAAAAGAAGATATAGCAAGAGACCACCCTGTCTTAACCATGAGATCATGAATGATCTAAAAATCAAAAAGGAACCCTATAAGAAGCAGAAACAGGTTTAAGTACAAAGAATGAGTATAAATAAGTAAAACAGAGAAAAACTTAGAAGGATGAAGGTGCAAAAATGAGCAATATAGCTAGAGACATAAAGGGTAACAAGAAAACATTCTACAAATATATCCAAAGCAAGAGGAAGACCAAGTACAGTGTATGTCCATTGCTCAACAGAGGGAAAAACAAGGCGAGATGTTTAGAAGATAAAACAGGAAAAGAACAGGTTAAAAATTACATGGAAAAGTTAACAAATAATAGGCAGTCTTCTAGCACCTTAGAGACTAACAAATGCTTTGGAAGAGACAGTTATAATTCAAAATTATCTGAACAAAACTGGATAAAGGGTCTGATGTGCATAAGATGAAGTTCAATGAGGACAAATGCAAAGTACTCCACTTATGGAGGAAAAAAATCAGTTTTACGCATACAACATGGGAAGTAACTGTCTGGGAAGGTATACTTCAGAAAAGGATCTAGTTCTGGGCACATTGCAAGAAAGATGTGGGGGGAACTGAAGGGCATACTCCATGTCTACAGTTCTGCCCAGATGGCTGGGAGAGACCCCCAAGCCTGCTTTTCTTGCCTCTGGGCTGGTGAGAGTGCTGATAGGGGAGGGCTGGTAAGCTGACATAGGAGTGCATCATGGGTGTGGTGTCTTTTAGGCTACACAGATGCTCATCAGTCTGTTTTGCGAACAAGCCCATGCCATCATATGGGAGATCTTACAATGTGTATTGCACTTCTGGCAAGAGACCCAAGGACTGGAGCCATGCTGCCCTCCTCATAACTATTCCTGTCAAGGAGCAAGAATCAGAAGCATCCAAGAGGATGTCCACATCACGGTCTTCCCTTCCTCTATTGGGTGCATCAAACTTTGCTTGAGAGCCCTCCGGCAGCTCTTTAAACTTCTGGTGGAAACAATATTCGCTGAAGACTTCCTGCTGGTTGGCAATCCTTAGCTGGAGACACTTGTCATGTACACCCTCCATCCAAATATTTTGCGGAGCTTGGCCTCCTTGTCCTTGGAAGCTAATGCTAACTGACCCTGGCATTCTCACTCATTCACTGGCAAGACAGCCATGGAGCAGGGAGTACAAGTACTCATAGCCATTGGAGTGAACATAGTATTTCCTTTCCACCCATTTTGCCATTGATGGAATAGAGGCTGGAATCTGCCAAATTGTTTTTCTGCACTGTCTTTAAGTAGGGGAGAGCAACCCCTGAAGGCCATTCTGAGGCCAGGAAGTCTATACCATAGGATGCTCCATTTCTGCCACATCCTCTGCTTGAATGCCCAAATTACAGGCCCAGCAGTGCAGCAGGTTCTGAGGGCCTCTGAGATCTATTGGGGGAAGATGAAAAGGAATCCATGGGGAAGACATGATCCTGTTAGCTGTCAGCCAGATCCACCTCTTTTAAGTCCCTTTGGCTTTTGGTGGCTGGGCAGGTTCCAGGAAGGGAGGAGGCTGAGTAGTTGGCTGGACATATAGCCAACCACTCACCTGGAGCTAGTGGTTTGTAAAATGAAGTCTCTGGAGAGTCCAGCATGTAGGAAGTAAGGTCTTGAGACTGCACACCTGGAGGTTATGGAGGGACTGTGGTATGCCCAAGGGATCAAAAATGAAGTGGCCAGTGGGGTGGAGGAGGCCACTGAGGCTGCACCAAGGTATCTGGCAATCCACTCTTTGTTGGAAAGTTTATCTAGCACCTCTAGAGAGGGCAGACTCACCTTCTCATAGAGATGATGCTGAAGTGGATGAATAGAGCAC
The DNA here is from genome assembly GCF_033958435.1 of Carettochelys insculpta. Lineage (NCBI taxonomy): Eukaryota > Metazoa > Chordata > Testudines > Carettochelyidae > Carettochelys > Carettochelys insculpta. The sequence continues at coordinate 31,826,231 of NC_134146.1, read as the reverse complement.
GGGTAAGGGGCCCTCTTCCTGAAAACACTTGAAAATTGAAATTTATCTCAGTGGATGAGCTCTAGATAACTTTTATTTTCAGGTCTTTCAGAACTGTTAATAGTATGAAAATATCTTCTAGAGCTACTATTACAAATATGGGAATTATCTATAATGTGTGTGAGCCATCTGTATGACTTGGTACCTATCATCTTGGGACCATTACCCACTGGGGAGGAAGTAATTAATTTTCTCCCTTGTACGTGGAAAATCAGTCTAGGTATTTGAGATATACAGCAGGGGTGTCCAAACTTACAGATCCTCTGAGTCATATAAGATATTCTTCAGGATTTGCAAAGCTGGGGTGCTCTATGTGATCCTCTCATCGCTGCTGGTAAAAGCCCTTAACCCACTGGAAGGCAGGGGCCCCAAGCTCTCCCTCCCCATCCCATAGGTTGAAAATGCGGGGTGGGGGACTCTGAGGCACACAACAGTAAAAGAGCCATGTGCAGCTTGCAAGCCACAGTTTGGTCCCTGATGCCAGAAAAGCTACTAGGACCAGGTGGGCTGTAAAATTTGAATGGAAGACCCAACAGATGATATGATCGACCTTTGCCACTTTCACTGGAAAACCACTGTCAGTATCAGGAGCTGTTACAATGAGTTGCCAATGACATACAGATTCCATTAGAGGAGTTCCAGGTCACTGCGTCCGGGGTATCAGTGAAGCCATATTAGAACCTAATAAAGCAGTATGGCATGATCCAGCAACCTGTGCTCTACACCAAAGAGAAATAAGAAAGGGTATGCTGTTCTTGATAAAGTAAATGAATTCTTATTCACGCATCTTGCCTCCAACTCACTGCTGGTTCAGGTAGTTGATGAAAGCATTCGTTCGCATTATTAAAAGGTCCAACCTGGTAGACACAGGATCTAATTGACTGGCTGTCCTGGGGAGATAAAAGCAGCTATCTGGTGTTTGATCCAGACTTTTGCAAATCCTCAGGTACAGGATTACTACATAAGTAATCAAACTCATTCCATATCATACTTTTATAGGAAATCATTCTTAAAATAAATACAGGATGAATCTCCACAGTCTGGAACCCTCATCTGCCAACATCCGTACTCCAGCTTTATTTTAGCTAGCCAAACGACCGCTTATGGGTGTGGACAAGTTTCCCATGGTCCATAAATTTTGCTTACAGCCACCGGTCCTCGCTCTCAGTGTCGTGCTGTTATTTAGTTCTAATTCACCCCAAATGTCGTCTGAGAGACCAGGAAGTGGTGGAAGTGTTGGTAATGCTACTAGACTATACTGACCTCTTGTGGTTCAGCAATTCTCTCATCTGGCCCTGGTCAAGTCCCAAGGGTGCCAGACTAGAGACATTCAATCTCTATTAAAAAGACACTCCACCAAACAAAACACCTTACTATAACAAAAGGAAAAGATATCTTTCATTTTTAATAGTTTATGAAATGAAGTTCCAGCATATATTCAACTTTCTGAGAATGAACATTCATGAGGACTCACCTTCTCTCCTCTCTGCTCATTTAACACCTCAACTCTACGACACAGAGCTTGAATGGGATCTTTTAACCGTCCTGATCCTATTAGGTCTTCTAAGTATTCAAGCATACCTTCATCATGTTCATTCTGGCCTTTTGGTTTCATCATAGCAATCTGTTCGACTTCTCCCTTTAAAAAAAAAAAAAAAAAAAAAATCTATAACTCTTAGAGGCTGGAGTATTTGACAAATGTTTCTTTCTAAGAGGAAAAAAGGTACTGGGAATAAGAGAACATTAAGATCTTTACTATTCTAAGCCACTTATATGACTAGTCAGATGTTACAAATTATAATATAGTAAGGCATTAATCAGAAGTAGGCAGATATATATACAATGAAATATTTTCCCTCGAAAGGTATTATGATGGCGAGGAAAACATCCATTCTCTGCAGCCCACCCTCCAACTTATTTCAGTAAAATTTCAAAGACATTTCTTCCTCATGTAGAAGAAAAAGCAAAATTAAAGACAAATTCACATTGTTTAAGACACTTTTATTTAAGCACACAAGTATTTAAAGTAGCTTTATCAGGGTTTGAGGCTTATTAACGGTAATAGCTTAGAAAAAATGTTCCAAAACAGTGTTCTGAATGGTCACTTGAACCTTTAGAAGTTCAGTTGAAATTCATTATGGATGCGTCTACGCTAGCCAGCTACTTTGAAGTAGCTGGCACAACGTCAAAATAGCACACATTGAAATTGACATTACGTGATGAGACGTTGAAATCACTATTCCCATCCGAAGATGGGAATAGCGCCCTACTTCGACGTTGAATGTCGAAGTAGGGAATGTGTAGATGATCCGCGTCCTGCTACTTCGAAATAGCGGAGTCCTCCATGGCAGCCATCAGCTGAGGGGTTCAGAGACACACTGTCCAGCCCCTGCGGGGCTCTATGGTTACCGCGTGCAGCAGTCCTTAGCCAGGGTTTCTGGCTGCTGCTGCTGCAGCTGGGGATCCATGCTGCATGCACAGCGTCTGCAACCGGTTGTCGACTCGGTGGATCTTGTGCTGTGCAGGGCAAGTGTGTCTGGGAGAGGCCCTTTAGGGGAGCGGCTTGGGGCTTTGCTGGCCCCTTATTTCAACAGGGAGCACTTGTGTGTGTGGATGCTCCACATTTCCTTCCGGGGAAGCTCCTTTCGAAGTTCCCCGTCGCTACTTTCACGTTGAATGTTGAAGGCACCAGCCCTGGAAGACATGTCGACGATACACATCGAAGTAGCTTATTTCGATGTCCTTACTTCAAAATAGGCTACTTCGACATAGTGTGGTAGTGTAGACGTAGCCTATATAGGTGGAGGATGACAACAAAAACCTTGTTAACTTTCCTTACTTTATTTCTTCCTGCATACACTCCCTTTGATTCAACGTCTGAGGGATACAGTTTACAACACGGCCTTGTCGGTGTTTGGAAGAAGAGCTAGAAACACGAACAACTGGTTCGAAGCTAACTCTGATGAGATGATTCCAGTCATTGAAAAGAAGCTCGCTACACTCCTGGAGTACAAACGCTCACCGAGCCAGAGGACCCAGCAAGCACTTAAGAGAGGCCAGAAGAACAGTACAGCAGACAGCCAGGTGCTGTGCCAACAACCACTGGCTCCACCTATGCAGCAGCATTCAGACCTGTGCCGACTTTGGTAATCTCAGAGGAATGTACGAGGGTATGAAGAAGGTATTAGGACCCACCCAGAACAAGATGGCACCTCTGAAATCCAAATCTGGTGAAGTCATCACTGACAAAGACAAACAGATGGAGCGCTGGGTTGAGCACTACTCCGAGCTATACTCACGCGAGAATGTTGTGGTTGATGCAGCCCTCGAGCTCCTACCAGTAATGGACGAACTGGACCAAGAGCCGACTGTGGATGACTGAAGACAGCCATCGACACCATTACAGCTGGAAAGGCCCCTAGTCAGGATGGTATACCACCAGAGGTAATCAAATGTGCCGCAGACACACTCCTGGAATCCCTGCATGAGCTACTGTGCCCGTGCTGGAAAAAGGGTGAGGTTCCACAGGATATGCGTGATACCAACATTGTAATGTTGTGTAAGAACAAAGGAGATAGAAGCGACTGCAACAACTACCGTGGAATCTCCCTCCTAAGCGTCACTGGTAAACTGTTCGCTCGCGTCATCCTTGGCAGACTCCAGAAGATTGCTGACAGGGTGTACCCCAAATCGCAGTGCGGATTCCGCGCAAAGAGGTCTACCGTTGATATGGTCTTCTCTCTAAGGCAGCTGCAGGAGAAGTGCAGGGAGCAGAGAAAGCCACTCTACATAGCCTTCATCGACTTGACCAAGGCTTTTGACTTGGTCAGCAGGGATGGTCTGTTCAAACTGCTCAACAAGATAGCCTGTCCTCCACGGTTACTCAAAATGATCCAGTAGTTCCACGAAAACATGAGAGGAACCATCCAATATGACGGCGCATTATCAGATGCTTTCAGAATCAGGAGCGGCGTCAAACAAGGATGCGTGCTTGCTCCGACATTGTTCGGGATCTTCTTCGCACTCCTCCTGAAGCATGCCTTTGGATCTTCAACAGAGGGCATCTTGCTGCACACAAGATCCGATGGGAAACTGTTTAATCTTGCAAGGCTGAAAGCTAAGTCTAAGGTGCGAGAAGTCCTCATCAGAGACATGCTGTTCACAGACGATGCTGCTGTAGTGTCTCATGCAGAAGACCAGCTTCAAAAACTGCTGGATCGGTTCTCCAAAGCGTGCAAGGACTTTGGGCTTACCATCAGCCTAAAGACGATGAATGTACTCGGTCAGGATGTTGCTGAATCCCCACTAATCAGTATTGACAACTATATGTTAGAGGTTGTCCACGAGTTCGTTTACGTAGGGTCCACCATCACTGACACCCTGTCATTGGACACTGAGCTAAATAGGAGGATCGGAAAAGCGGACACAACTCTGTCCAGACTCAGCAAGAGTGTGGAATAACAACAAGCTGTACACTCACACCAAAATGCAAGTCTACAGAGCCTGTATCCTCAGCACCCTCCTTTATGGCAGCGAGACTTGGACCCTGTGTGCCCGCCAGGAAAAGAGGCTGAACGTCTTCCACTTGCACTGCCTCAGGCGCATCCTTGGAATATCATGGAAGGACAGAGTGACCAACACTGCCGTCCTTGAGCAAGCTGGAATCTCAACCATGCACACCCTCCTCAGGCAGCGTCGACACCGCTGGCTTGGCCATGTCCACAGGATGAACGATGGAAGGATTCCAAAAGACATCCTGTATGGTGAGCTAGCCTCTGGCAAAAGACCTCCTGGACGCCCCCAGTTGCGTTACAAAGATGTCTGCAAGAGAGACCTCAGAGAGGCAGACATCGAGCTGGACAACTGGGAAGATCTAGCAGACGACTGCAGCAGATGGAGGCAGGGGTTACACAAGGGCCTTCAGAAGGGCGAGTTGAGGATCAGACAGCTTGCAGAGGAGAAGCGAGCGCACGGAAAGCACAATAAGGACTTGCCAGACACCCACTACATCTGCAAGAGATGCAGCAAGGACTGTCACTCTCGTGTGGGTCTTTATAGTCACAACAGACGCTGTAAATGAAGTCCTCAACTGGAACTTTGAAGGGCGCGATCCACAGTCTGTGCAGACTGAAGGATGCCTACTACTACACTCTCTTTGATTACATACACACCCCACAGAAAATTTTACAAAACAAATAATAATAATCCTTTTTGTGATAAGGTAGAAAGGAAAGCAAGCTATGAAAGAATTATAAAAATTTGATTTGAGGACAATAAAGAATGCATTGGAGCTCTTGCTGTGGTAAATGGAGAAAATTTTATTTTTTTTAAAAACCAAATACACATTTCACTCTACTCTTGGAACAAATTGGTATTACAAATTTACAATTTCATTCAAATTTAGACTCACTTAATATTGTGCTGTAAGGTACAAAAATATATCAGAAGTGGAAGTACATTAAATACATGTATTATCTGTACTGCCATAGTTCTTGAAATCTATTCATGGACAAGGATCCCATTGTATTAGGCATTATACGTAAGAATCCAAAGAGAGGTCTATGCCCTGAACAGTTTATAAGCAAAGACGAGAGGTTACGCTACATGGATGGACAGGAAAGAATACCTTAGAGATTTTTATACAAAAGTCAGCAAGATAGATATAATTTGGATGTGAGGATCTAGAAGGAAATAAACACCAAAAGTGATACCTAGATTAAGGAACCAATTAAACAGGTTTGTTTGGTGTTTGGAGTGCTGTGCTGCCTGTTTGTTTGTTTGAAAGGCCATGTGCTCAGGCTGCGTGCCGATTTTCTGAGCGGTAGTCAGAGGGAGGGACTCTCTCAGGTAGGCCAGAGCTCTAAAGCCCTGCTGGCAAGCAACCAGGAGCATGCAAGCGGGGTGGTTGCTAACAGGAGGGAGTTTTGAGAGGGGAGTTTAGAGGGGGAGCTTAGATGGAGCTAGTTACTACTTCAGGTGTAAGAGGCAGCATCATTCCCAACTGCTGGCTGGAGCTGAGGCACCTGCTGCAGCATTGGGGGGCGGGGGCGAGATCAAGGGATATCAGTGGTGGGCAAGTGGTTTGGGGGCGTCTGGTATGGCTATGAGGATGGCAGCATCCATGGAGGCTGCTTGTGCTGTGCTGGCTCAGACTGCATGGCTTCCAAGCCCAGTCCTGCACTCCCTGCACGCATGCGCCGCACCAGATCTCTGGGGCTCATGGGACAGCTGTAGCCAGATGAAGAGTTGGTAGCTTTGGCTGGGACTCAGGGTGCGGCTGGGCTGCGAGATCGGTGCCTTCCTGGAGGATGTGGGGCTGCAGCAGCCTGTGGCCAGGTGTGGAGAGGACAGGGGAAGGGGGACCTGGGGGCAATGAGAACTGATAGGGGGCAGTGTGGTTCAGTCAGGAGACATGGGAGTGGATGGGGGAAAAGGGGACAGGGAGGAAGTATCTGGGGGGTGATGGTAGCCGATGAGAGGCAGAGGGGTGGGGAGGAGGGTCCTGGGGAGGCGAGGTGGTCATCACAGGGAGCTTTGGGGACATGTGGCGCCAGGGAGGTGCAAGAGGTAGTGGGACTGTACCCACGTTCTCCATGCCCCACTGCCTTGTGGGTTATCCTGGAAAGGAGCAAGGCTAAGGGAGTAAACCCTGACAGAAAATCCGGAGGGGAGTCCTAGGCAGTTCTGTGCCAACTTCTGGCATTGACCCGACAACTCCTGCAGCTGAGCTGGTACCAGACGTAGAGGTTATCCTCTCCTTTGGACTATATCAGTAAAGCCGAGAGGGGAACACTGGTGTCTGGGCAGCCCAGGGTACCAATAATCACCCAAGCTTGGGCCTGGAGAGGTATTCCAGCATCGCTAACAGCGTTGAACCAACACGGGAGGTAACAGATACCGGTTATAAGCTCTTTCTCAATTGGCGTTGAGAACGAGCACCAGCGGTTGCCTCCGACGGTGGGAGAGATCGTCGCATCTCACTGGACAGTCACCGCCTGCCTCAAGCTGGGCAGCCCCCAGCCAATAGGGTACTGTCCCGCCACAGTTCACCTGCCTCACTGGGTGCGAGAGGCTTAAAGTTCTCAAACCTGACAAGTGACCTGAAAGCTGAGCACCAGGCAAACCAATAAGAAAATCAACAAGAAAAGGAAACCATCAAAGTTTTAAGCTTGCTTGCTGGAATGTGCGGACCATGCTGACAGGTCTCACTGAAGATCTTCAGGACATCAGCGACACCCGAAAGACTGCTGTCATCAATGAGGAACTGAAGAGGCTCCAAGTTGACATTGCTGCTCTGCAAGAGACATGTCTCGCAGATTCGGGATCTCTAAAGGAAAAAGGACTACACCTTTTTCTGGAAGGGTAAAGCCCGAGAAGAACCCAGGGAGCATGGTGTTGGCTTTGCCATCAGAAACACCCTTCTACAAATGGTGGAATTAGTCATGGGTGGATCAGAAAGACTCCTTCAGGTCATACTTTAAACTCGCGCCGGTCCTGTCCACCTGATCAGCGCTTACGCCCCAATGCTGTACACCGGACCGGAAGTAAGAGACAAGTTTTATGATGAGCTTAGTGCTGCCATAGCAAAAATATCTGCTCGCGAACAACTGTACATTCTGGGTGACTTCAATGCGAGAGTTGCAGCCGATCGGGACTCGTGGCCTTCCTGCTTAGGCCACTTTGGTGTGGGAAAAATGAATGAAAATGGACAGTGTCTTCTTGAACTTTGCACGTACCACAATTTGTGCATCACAAACACATTTTTCCAAAACAAGCTACAGCACAGAGTGTCATGGAGACACACACGTTCAAAACATTGGCATCAACTAGACGTGGTCATCGCTAGACGTGATAACCTCAAAAATGTCCTTCTGACATGCAGCTATCATAGTGCTGATTGCGATACAGATCACTCGTTAGTTTGCTCCAAACTCGAGGTGATTCCCAAGAAGCTGCACTGCTCTAAACCAACTGGAAGGCCCCACATCGATGCCAGAAAGATGGCTAACTCAGAGAGAGCTGAAAAGTTCAGAGCAACCCTGGAGGAGAATCTGCGCAGCAACCCTGGGGGTGCCGCTGTGACATCCAGATGGCAACATCTGAGGGATATGATGTACAACATGGCCTTGTCGGTGTTTGGAAGGAGAGCTAGAAACACAAATGACTGGTTCGAAGCTAACTCTGATGAGATGATTCCAGCCATCGAAAAAAAGTGCGCTGCGCTCCTGGAGTACAAACGTTCGCCAAGCCAGAATACCCTGCAAGCGCTCAGAGCAGCCAGAAAAACAGTACAGCAGACGGCCAGGTGCTGTGCCAACAACTACTGGCTCGAGCTATGCAGCAGCATCCAGACCAGTGCTAACTTTGGTAACCTCAGGGGAATGTACGAGAGCATCAAGAAGGCGTTAGGACCCACCCAGAACAAGATGGCACCTCTGAAATCCAAATCTGGTGAAGTCATCACTGACAAAGCCAAACAGATGGAGCGCTGGGTCGAGCACTACTCTGAGCTGTACTCACGCGAGAACACTGTGGTCGACTCAGCCCTCGAACTCCTACCAGTAATGGACGAACTGGACCAGGAACCAACTGTGGATGAACTGAAGAAAGCCATCGACAACACTGCAGTAGGAAAGGCCCGGGCCAGGATGGTATACCACCAGAGGTAATCAAGTGTGCCACAGACACTCTCCTGGAACCCCTACATGAGCTACTGTGCCTGTGCTGGAGAGAGGGAGAGGTTCCACAGGACATGCGCAACGCTAACATCATAGCCTTGTATAAGAACAAAGGAGACAGAAGCGAATGCAACAATTACCGTGGAATCTCCCTCCTAAGCATCACTGGTAAACTGTTTGCTCGCATCATCCTCCGCCGACTCCAGAAGATTGCTGAGAGGGTGTATCCTGAATCACAGTGCTGATTCCGTGCAGAGAGATCTACCGTCGACATGGTCTTCTCTCTGAGGCAGCTGCAGGAGAAATGCAGGGAGCAGAGGAAGCCACTCTATATAGCCTTCATCGACCTAACCAAGGCCTTCGACTTGGTCAGCAGGGATGGACTGTTCAAACTGCTCCACAAGATAGGATGTCTGCCACAGTTACTCAAGATGATCCAGTCTTTCCATGAAGACATGAGAGGAACTGTCCAGTACGATGGCACATTATCGGATGCTTTCAGCATCAGGAGCGGCGTCAAACAAGGATGCGTCCTTGCTCCGACACTGTTCGGGATCTTCTTCGCACTCCTTAAATACGCCTTTGGATCTTCAACAGAGGGCATCTTTTTGCACACAAGATCTGACGGGAAACTGTTTAATCTTGCAAGGCTGAAAGCTAAATCTAAGGTGCGAGAAGTCCTCATCAGAGAGATGCTGTTCGCAGATGACGCTGCTGTCGTGTCACTCACAGAAGACCAACTTCAGAAGCTGCTGGATCAGTTCTCCAAAGCATGCAAGGACTTTGGGCTCTCCCTCAGCCTAAAGAACACAAATGTACTTGCTCAGGACGTTGCTGTTTCTCCATCAATCAGCATTGACAACTATACGTTAGAGATTGTCCATGAGTTCGTTTACCTCAGGCCCACCATCACTGACACCCTGTCCTTGGAGACTTAGCTAAATAGAAAGATCGGTAAAGCAGCCACAACTCTGTCCAGACTCAATGAGAGTGTGGAATAACAAGCTGTACACTCACACCAAAATGCAAGTCTACACAGCCTGCATCCTCAGCACCCTCTTTACGGCAGCGAGACTTGGACCCTGTACGCCCGCCAGGAAAAGAGGCTGAACGTCTTCCACTTACGCTGCTTCAGGCGAATCCTTGGACTATCGTGGAAGGACAGTGTCTCCAACACTACCGTCCTTGAGCAAGCTGGAATCCCAACTATGCACACCCTCCTCAGGCAGCAGCAGCTCCGCTGACCTGGCCACGCCCACAGGATGAATGATGGAAGGATCCCAAAAGACATCCTATATGGCGAGCTAGCCTCTGGCAAAAGACCTCCCGGACGCCCCCAGCTGTGCTACAAAGATGTTTGCAAGAGAGACCTCAGGGAAGTAGACATCAAGCCAGACAGCTGGGAGGAGCTGGCAGATGATCGCAGCAGATGGAGGCAGGAACTATACAAGGGCCTTCAGAAGGGTGAGTTGAGGATCAGACAGCTAGCAAAGGAGAAGCGAGCCCACAGAAAGCACAGCAAGGACCTGCCAGACACCCATTACATATGCAACAGATGCAGCAAGGACTGTCACTCTTGTGTGGGTCTTCACAGTCACAGCCGACGCTGCAAATGAGGATGCCAAATGGAACTACGAAGGGCGCGATCCATAGTCTACGTAGACTGAAGGATGCTACTACTACGAACAAGCAGGAGTATAGCACTGTCCACAGTGAGTGAAAATGGATACAGGGATCTCAGCCCCTGTTTTAGCCATATCGGACCTAGAACTGATGGGCTAGACATCAACAATGACATGTCCAAGAGGCACTTGAAGATTTTAGTTTGGACAGACTGGGTAAAATTACTAACAATTTCCTGTCTACTAGCACGGTCTCCCAAGATTCTGGAAATCTGGTCTTCTCCCCCTAAGGGCTCATGGAGGTGAATCAAAGATTTGCCACCATGTACCTTGGGTAACAACCCATCCCCCTTTGCTCTTCTTCACTGCAAGATGAGTTATTACAAAACAGGGGTGGGGGACACTGAATAACGAATATTCCAAAGGTAATAAACTAATTACATCCGGCAGACAGAACAGCCAAGAAAGCAATACATCGAATCCAAGCAGTGCCCCATTTGTAAGGCAACCCTGTGAGGTTCAGTTACATAGTCAGTTAAAGTTAACTTCCTTAGGTCAGGGGACTATGAGTTGGACAGGAACGTGGGACTTCCAATCCACAAGAGCAAATGTGACTCCAGTGTAGAAAACTGGAGTAGGAAGAGCAGAGTATGGAAAGTCTGTAAAGACTAGAAGTACTCTGTCAGCCTGAGAGAGCTACCTCACAAACGGACTACTGCTTGGATTTGACCCAGTGCATTCTTGGCTACTGTATCATGCCTATATATGGGCAGAAAAGCTGGCAGAGACACACTATAGTGGAAGTTCAAGGTTGAATAAGCCATCAGATTCCTTAAGAAAAGGAGCATTATAAACTGCCAAATGAGCACTACCCCAAGATAGAGAACATGGTGGAGAGCAAAGAGTATGTGGCCTGGCCATAAAGTGCCAGATCCACCTTAGTGAGCTGCAGCATGAAGGGAAAATTGAGGGAGATGCCATGCCAAAAAATCAGCCCTATTAGACAATCATCAGCATAGAGATAGTATCTAAACCTTCTCTGCAAATAAAATTATCTAGGGAAAGAAGAAAGGGCACCAACGAAAGAACGCTGAGTAGAGGATGATGATCCTTTAAAACAGTGGTTTTCAAAGAGTGTGCCATAACATGCTGGTGTTTCACGAGAACTGAATGGAGGATGATCACCTTCTGGGAGTGATTACAGATGTAGGAGAAAGGAGTTACAGAAGTCATGGTAGTGCAAGACTTTAAGAAGAGCAATAGACAACTGCATAGGTGTATAACATATCAAGGAGGATGAAGATGGAGCACTTATTCTGATCTTTAGCTAGGAAGAGGTAAGATTTTGCACACAGCAGTTTCATTTATGTATTTTGTATGTCACGACACCTAACAGCCTCATTTTTCTCTCACTGGAAAATATGCAAGCCCTGTACATTTGAGCAGAAGAAAGCAAACACTGTGCAGTCATATTTTATTAATTTTACATATCTAGTTACTTATTCCTTTTCCTGCAAAAAAAATTCCACATAAATGCTGAGTCAAAGCTATAAAAAAGTGAATGCACACAAGCTTCACATTAATTTTCTGACTTCACTAGGTATTACTAGCTTGTCTAATAATTGATGTTAACATTTATTAAAGCAATATAAAATAAATCAGTCCATTCATGTAAATTAGGACATCTTCCTTTCCTTCCATTAAGGGAAAACCTTCCAGAGTTTTAAATATATTTCTGTGGTCACAGTACATATCCTTATTATCAGACTATATGTACATCAAAAAGCAAGTGCAATTATTTTCTAACGAGCACAGTTGAACTAGACTATAGTTCTCATTGTCCACTAAATTAATGGAATGATTGGTCTGTTTATACATTAAGGAAGATAAAAAAGTTACAATTTTAATTCAATTGTTGAGTGGTTTCATTCAACAGATATTTCCAGTAGCTTCTTTCCACATGAAATATGTTTTATAACCTCAAGATGCCTATTATACAGCTTGATCACATCTCTTCCATACGTTGACTTCTAACAAGATGCAAAATACATAACTATGCCTGGTTTCTGAACACCACTCATGTTCTTCTAAGGGAGCTATCAAATGCCTGCTTTTGTCCATACCCTGAAACAATAGTTACCAGAAAACAGCACCAGCACAAGTGAAACTCAAGATACAACATAGATTGAAAACATATTAAAAACTCACAGCTATGGGGCCACATGTGACCCAACCGATATTTCTGTGGCCCTCAACTGGATGTTAACAAAACATGTAAGCATGGCCCATCCAGCCACACACCCTTCTCTGGCATGGACGAGTGGGCAGGGGGTGGGACAAACACCAATCTCAGCTTCTTGGACTTTGTGTCCAGCACATGTGTATTAAAACCCCAGGGAGCCAGACATGGGACAGCCGGAGGAGCCAGGATTGGTGTTTGTCCCATCCCCTGCCGCTCATGCATGCCAGAAAAGGGTGTGTGACTGCTCTAAGGAGATGGACAGTAAAAACTATGTTGGCTAAGGTGGAGATAGATGCCTGCCTGGGGTAGCCCCAGGTAAGGGGTGGAGCAAGGGGCAGAGAAGCGAGAGTAAGAGTTATATGGGGAAAGGGTAAAAGTGGGTCAGGAGGTGCAGTGAAACACACATGGGCCAAAGTGGAGAGGGGCACCTGCCTGGGGCAGCAGCAGCTATGCAGCCAGAGAGGGCAGAGGAGCAGGAGGCAGTGTAATATGCGGAGAGAGAATGGTGGGGGGCTAGTGCTTTGGGGGAAGTCCAAGCCTCAAGGAGCTTGGGGGGTAGTGCACGGAAGGGGGGCAGTAAAAGACTCAAGGGGCCTAACGAGTCAGTGCAATAGGGGCTGCACTGCAGTAGGAGGAATACACGCCCCAAAGAGCCTGAAGGGTTGGGGCAGAGGGAGGAACACAGCGCAAAGGGTGATTGCAGCGTAAACTCCAGAATGTTGGAGAAGAAAGTGCAGAGAAATTGGGCTGTGGGGTGCAGTGTAAACTGGAAGGGAGAGGGTATAAGAGTGGGAGAAGAGAGCCATGTTTCTCCATCAGTGGAACTGAAAGGAAATCTCCCTTCTGGGCTTTGGACAGCAGCCATAGAAGCTGAGAGATCCTGACCTGGTCTCTCTCCTCATCACCCCTTCCGCAGCTGGGGGCCACCCAGAGCCGCCCTCCCCCCGTTTTCTCTAAGCAGAAAAAAAGTTTGATTGTGATGTCTTCTATAACCCACTGAAAGGAGAATTTCTAACCTCCATACGGGAAGAGGCGCTGCTCTTTGGGCAGGGGAGGGGTTTCACTCTGTTGTACCCATCCTGTACAAAAGCGAGGGGGAAATACATAAAATCATCCAAAAACATAATTCAAACCTGGTCACAATGATTGACAAAGCAAACCCTGTACAAAGGAAATGTTCTGACTTAAGTACACCCATAGCGACATAACATCAGAGTTCCACCAGTGAGTTGGTGGTGATCAGTTTCTCTCAGCCCTAATCTTCATTCTCTCATTATGTAGAGCTTCTTTCCCCTCAGATACTGCTCCTTTAAATTAACTCTTGCTGTTGTTCCTTCCAGCCACAAATCTCAAAGCCCATTCACTCATTCATGTTGGTAACTCATGACTTTCCTGTGTGGTAGGTTATCCTCATTTTCAGAGATGATGAAATTGACAGCACAAACTGCAGAGCTAGCCACAGAACACAGGCATCCTGACACTTTGCATGGTCACTACAAAACCATCTGTCCCTTCTTTCTTCCAGATGTTTTAGTTTTTCTCCCTGGTCTGCTTTTATCATCAGCATTTTCTCTCTCCTTCTTCCCTCACTGCTAGGTGTACCTTTTCTCAAGTTTTCTCAACTACTGATAAAATTATAAAAAAAATAAAATTCGTATTAAGTACAAAATTCTCACTGAAAAATATACCTAAAACCACCATCTAATAAAATGATAATAATTAGAACGTTCCAATAGTACATTTTCTTTGGTGGCCCTGAAAGCTATCAGTTTTTCTTTGTGTGGCCCTCATTAGGCTTTAAGTTTGACATGCCTGATTTAGAGAGAGAGGAGAGCGATAAACTTAAGCATACCTGAAGGAGCTCTAGTGTATAGAGAAGATCGAAGAAACTCTAAATTTAAATTTAGAAATTTAAGATCGAAGAAACTAAATCTAAATTTAAAAATACTAGGATATACTATATAAAGGCTCATCTAATTACAGATTTAGAAATTCAAGTCGACAATGTCCCTCTAACAGCTATAGACTAAATAATAATGTAATAATAATAATACAGGTTGAACCTCTCATTTGGCAACCTCAGGACCTGACCAATGCCCAAGACAATTTCCCAGGTAGTAGGTGGTCAATACATAAATATTTTCTAGTACATTTCCACCACTTCCACTTAGGGGTAAATTAGAGTTAAATAACAGCACAGAATACTGAGAGCCAGGACTGGTGACTGTAAACAAATATTTATGGGACCACAAAAAACTTGGACACACCAATAATAAGTGGTCATCCGGTTAACTAAAATCATGCTGAATTAGAGTTTGCTAGATGAGAGAGTTCCGGATTAGAGATGTTCAGCCTGTAATAAAAGACTCTTCTTTCCACAGTCTACCTTACATTATATGCTTCTTACTGTAGTAACTGTGCTATTTTTGTAACTTACACTGTTTCTTGTTGTAAGAGATTCTCAGCAGCAATGAAACTTGAAACAAATATGCTCTCTCTCTTTATATCAGACTCTCTGAAGCTTTGAAGCAACCTCAGCCCAGCGTGTCTCAAGGAACAAAGTCTGAACAACTTATGAACTAGAATTCGCATTTGTAAAGCAAAGCCCTTGGTGGAGCTTGAGCCCACAGCCAGTGCTGGGGGGATCTCAGCATGTTGCTGAAGCAGGAATTACTTTTCCTGAGGGGCTAGCCTGGCAAGAGTGAGTAGTTGGCAGCTGCTGATCTGGTCTGGCCTGGGATCTGAGTTGTCTAGTCTGCATAGAGTGTGAAGCCTGCCTGCTTCTCTAACCACAGTCCCCTAGGCCTTCCTGCTGGCAGCTGTAAGCAGAGCCTTTTGTAAGGGGAGGGGTAGGCTGTGTGCAGTGGGAAGTCTGCAGGCTTTCCCCTGAACAGTCAACTGCTGCTTGACTGTCATTAACCAAGCTGATCTCCTGCAGCAGAGCCACACCTTCCTCCCAGGAGAAACATCCAGTGTGAGCTGCTGTCTCAGGCAAAAAGACAGCTCTCCACAAAGCTCAGCATAACCAGGAACAGAGAGCCTGGGTGGGGGAGGGGTAGCCTGATCACATTGCACCCCCTTAAATTCCATGCCCTCCTTAGGAGGCTCCCCCCTATTTTGCGCACCCCTGGATTAATCATTGCAGCGGTAACAATCTTTTCCAACTTATACTTGTATATTTTATTACATAGCTGTGCTCAAAATCAGAACAATGTAAGTCCACTTAGTCCTACATCCTGGTCAGCCAATTGCTCAGACAAAGTTTGTTTTTATTTGCAGGAGATCTTGCTGCCCATTTCTTATTTATAATGTCATATGAAAATGAGAACAGGCATTTTGAATGGCACAGTTATAGCTGGCATCACAAGACATTTACATGCCAGATGTGCTATAGATTCAGCTATTACTTCAGGTTTCAACCACCATTCCAGGGGACATGCATCTGTGCTGATGATGAATTCTACTTGCTAATGACCTAAAAGTGGTATGGACCAGCCCATTTTTATCATCATTGAGTCAGATGCCACCAGAAGGCTGATGTTTTCATCTTTGATGGTTCAGATTCTGTTGTTTCTGTATCAAAGTGTTGCTCTTCTAAGATTTCTGAAAGCATGCTCCACACCTCATCTCTCAGATTTTGTAAGGCACTTCAGATTCTTAAACCTTAGGTCAAGTGCTATAGCTATTGTTAGAAATCTCACATTTGACAAAACGCAAAGGGTGCACCAATCTGTCGTGAAAGTATTCTTAGAACAAACAACAGCTGGGTCATCTGAGGCAGCTATTGTATGAAATATATGGCAGAATGCAGGCACAACAGAGCAAGAAAAACACAAATTCTTTCCCAAGAATTTCAGTCATATTTAATTAATGCTTTTTTAAAAAAGAGTGCCATTAGTATGAAAGTCTCTCTTCTGGACTGGTATTGAAATCACAAAGGGGCATATGAATGTTTAGCTTACCCGGCATTGCTGACGATAAAAGTGCTATGTAAAGGTCTGCTCTTACTTTCAATTTACACTGTAAACAAGAGGGAAGCATTCTCTCCTACAAATGCAAACAAACTTATGAGACTGGCTGAACAGGTACAGTTGAGTGATACTAGTAGGCTCTAACGATTCACACTTCTGATTTTGAATGAAGTTATTTTTCTGTACATAATTCTGAATTTGTAAGTCCATCTTTCATGGTAAAAAGAATGCACTAGAGTACTTGTATTAAGTGAACTGGAAACACTACACAAACAACAAGCAGCCCTGTAGCACCTTAAACACTAACAAAATTATTAGATAATGAGCTTTTGTCATTATCTAATAAATTTATTAGTCTTCAGGTTACTACAGGACTGCTTGTTACTTGTGAGGCTATAGTCTAACATGTCTACCTCTCTGGAAATACTGTTTTTTTACAGTGCAAATATTTGTAAACAAAAAATAAAGTGAGCACTGTACACTTTATATTGTATTGTAATTGAAATGAATTTGAAAATGTAGGAAACACCCAAAATATCCTAACAAATGGTGGTATTTAACATTGAGATAAACTGCAATGTCTTTCAAAATGCTCAACAGCCCCATTTTATTGTGGACTATCTGTCCATGAATTTTTCAAATACTGCATTATAATAGGAAATCGTACTTTCTAGAAACTGGATGCGTAAGTACTTATGCATTCTTTTTAAGTTAATTTCTCTATAGATCCATAAAAGTGCTGATCATTTAGGAGGACTACAGAAGTTCCTGTTTCAGTGGATAGTTATAACTGTCACAAAGGGCAGGTCCTGAGGAAAACAGTACAGTAGATACCTGAGATATGCGTAATCTAGATGCGCATATCTTGGGTTTATGAGACTGAGTGGTGAGGAAACTGACCAACGCTCCTGTCAGGGGCGACAGCCAACTCAGAGAAACCACTCATCATGGGTGGCAGA
This sequence comes from Carettochelys insculpta, assembly GCF_033958435.1. Taxonomy (NCBI): domain Eukaryota; kingdom Metazoa; phylum Chordata; order Testudines; family Carettochelyidae; genus Carettochelys; species Carettochelys insculpta. The sequence continues at coordinate 31,808,720 of NC_134146.1, read as the reverse complement.
ATGACTCTCGATGCCCTCGACAGGAGCAGTTTCCCCGCTCCTGTTGGGGTGGCAGTTGTTCCTGTCTGTGGCCAGGAGTCAGGCTCTCAGCTGCTGCTCTGGTCAGTTTCTTGGCTCCCCGAGTTGTCTGAAATTTGACTTAGGTGGGAGTTGCAACAACGCAACCCCCACCTAAGTCAGAAGTCTATTGCGCATGGGTTTCCTCCATGTTGGTACACCAGGTAAAAAAGTTCAGTGATTTAAAGGTTAAAAAGAAAACTATAATATTATGTCTAAAACTCACTATTTCAAACTCAGAAAGCTGAGTTCAGGTTAAAACTTAGTGTCAGGTTTTTTGTTTTTTTTTTGTTTTTTTTAAAAGTTATGGAACTGTACAGTTAAGGCACCCAAAGAACTGTAAGTCTATTCTGCAGTATTAATATGAAGAAACATACACGAAACCTGACCCTAAAAGTTTTATTGAATCGGGAACCATGAACACTACATGCTTTGAAACTTCAGTCATGCAATTATTGCATAATATTATTAATGAGGCAACATGAAGGTTAAAATAAGTGCCTTAACTGCATATTCCTGTGTAAGAAACAGATTATACATAGGTTTGGCTGAATTACATTTTATATAAAAATTTAATAATACTGATGTTTAGTTAAGGATTATTTATCTATTTCAACTTTCACAGTTGTGGCAAATTATTGTGAGCTCAGACAATTTAATGACTGTTGAGATTCAAAAAGATAAAGTTTCATAATTATCAAAACAAACTGTCATCATCACATGGCAAAATATGCACTGTATATTTTCAAAAATAAGTTCTCAAACAGTATCTCAGTTTATATACCTGGAAATTTTGATCAGTGGAAATATTCTGTCTTCAGCTGTGTATATGGTAAAAGATCTTTGCCTGATATTTACAAATAAAACTGTAATCCTTCAAAAGCCTACGTATGTGGCAGTACAGAGAAAACTTACATTTGCATTTTAAGTAGAACTTATTTTGATAGGATTTAAAAAGTTTTTTCATCAGGATGAAAATTTCAGAAAAAAAAATTCTGACTGATGAGAATTCCAGAATAAAACGTTGGCTATAAAAATGTCTAGTTTCTGTGAATAAATTAGTGGTGACAACACTGAACAAAAATTTTCAGTTATTTTTAATTGTGCTAATGGATGACTGAGTGAATGGTCATTGTTAGGGGCTCCTTTTAGACAGACTGATATTTTTATTTTGTGATGAGGCGATTAGAATATCAGAGAGCTCTTCCCTTAGCAAGCACTTTTATCATATTACTCAACAGTGGTCTACTGTATCTGGATTTTTTGTATCTGTCATAGATTTAATCGTCATAGTAAGCCTCTAGGTGTTCTAAGCCAGTCCCAAGCATGGATAAAGGAGGAAGGTTGGTCAAATGCATGTCGATGCACTGACCATAAAACAACAATATGAATGAAATTGGATGCCAGTAAGACTAACTGATAGAAGATGCTGGCTCGGATGTCACCTGGATAAACAAGGTCTGCAATACCAATTGAGCGATCGGGGTTGCATCGGTAAGTTGGTTACAGAAAGAAAATTACAACTAAACGCATAGACTGTCAATCAGAATATGAAATGTCCGAACACTGTGGGCAACTGGAAAGTTAGAGCTGCTTTGAAAGGAGATAAAGAGAGACTGATGTGATATACTTGGACTGGTAGAGAATTGTTGGACGGCATCCAAAGAGATGTGCAATCGTGAAGCCATTTGGTCAGGGAATGAAATGAAGCATGAGGCAAAAGTCACATTCCTTCTTAGCAAAAGAAGTAGAGGAGCATTGTTAGAATACAAACTGGTGAGTGCGAGGAATTATGGTAGCAAAATTCAAAGTGAAACTGTTCAACATCTCTGTTGTCCAGGTATATGCACCCATGTCAGACAGCAAGGAGGAAGAAATTGAGCTATTCTGTAAAAACTTAAAGACGCTGGAGGAGATACTGAAGAGAGATGTGTTGATCAGAGAAAAATGGAACACAAGGGTCAGAACAGATAAAAAGTTGAGAGTGTTATGGGAACATTTGGATATGGAGAAAGAAATGGATGAGGTGAGAAACTACTAGAGCTTGCTAAGGAGCACAAGACGGTGATCTGCAACACAAGATTACAACAAAAAGACTGTAGGAAGTGGACATGGCAAACAAACGATGGGAAGTCCAAGACCATGATAGATGCAATTTTGATAAGATGGGTAACAGTACAGCAGTGCCAAACCTTCCAAGGAGTGGATATGGACTCAGACCATAACCTAATGATTGTGAACATCAAGATGAAACTCAAGAGAAAGTATAAGAGACATGGCAAGGTTAGACGAGGAAGAAATAGGGAATGCATACAGAGCAGTGCTCGAAGAGAAGATCAGGAACCTGAGCACAAAGCTAGACCTAGATAAGAAAGTTGAAAGGCCACAGCAATAGAAGAGGCAATTGAGCAGACTGTTCCAGAAGGAGAGAAGATCATTACACAGGAGACACTGAAGTTGCTCCAAGAGAAAAGAGTGCTGAAGATCAGAAGGGATGTTTCTGAGAGGGTGGAACAGCAATATAGAGTGAAATGTAATGAGATGAGGAAAGCAGCCAGAATGGATAAGGCAAAATGGTTAAAGGAGCAGAGTGAAGGTACAGAGCGGTATTACGGTGAGTGTAAGACCAGGGATGTGTCTAAGATAAGAAGAAATATTAATAGAAAGTGGCAGCCGAAGCAGATGACGATCAAAGACGAGAAGGATGAGGTCCTCATAAACAAGGAGAAAGTTGTGCAGCAGTGGATGAGGTACTGCACCGATCTGTAAAATGCACAATTGGACCTGAGCATCTGAGAGAGAGACTTATCAAAAAACTGAAAGAGATGCCACCACTGAGCATTGAGAGCAAAACTGATGTTTTGAAGGAGGAAGTAGAAAGAACAGTGAAACGACTGAATATAACAAGAGCCCTGGAAATAACATCATGGGAGACATGATCAAACACGGCGAAGAAAGTATGATTCAGGAAATACACCGACTCACGTATCTGACAAAGAAGGTCTTTGCCCACAAATCTTGTGCTGTAAAATACCTATTAGTCTCCAAGGTGCCACAGGACTTCTTGTTGTTTTTGAAAATACAGAACACTGCTACCCCTCTGATACTATATAATATTGCATGCAAATGGAAGGCACCTAAGGAATGGACCTAAGTATTGAAGCTAATGCACAGAAGCCTCACCATCCAGGTATGCAGTCTTTTTAAAGGGACAATGGACATTCCAGAATCTTTAAGGCACAATATCAACACAAAGGCTAACTCTGCATCTGACTAGTCTCTCTAACTTAAAGGCTGTGTTTATCATACCAAGTTCTTTCAAAAGATCCCACAGAGTATCTGCACACACAAAGTGTTCTTTCTAAATGAGAGTCAACAGTGCGATGCTATTGCAAAAATAAATAAATAAATAAAAAGGGGCAAACGTGATTCTGGGATGCATTAATGGGAGCATTGCTAACAAGACATGAGAAGTCATTCTTCCGCTCTACTCAGCACTCTTTAGGCTTCAACTGGAGTACTGTGTCCAGTTCTGGGTACCACACTTCAAGAAGATGTGGAGACATTGGAGAAGGTCCAGAGAAGAGCAAGAAGAATGATTAAAGGTCTAGAGAACATGAGCTATGAGGGAAGACTAAAAGAACTGGGTTTGTTTAGGTTAGAAAAAGAGAAGACAAAGACGACATGATAGTGGTTTTCAAGTACCCCAAAGAGGGTTACAAAGAGGGAGAAAAATTGTTCTCCTTCGTCTCTGAGGATAGGACAAAGAGCAATGGGCAAGGGAGGTTTAGATTAGACATTAGGAAAAACTTCCTAACTGTCAGGGTAGTTAAATACCGGAATAAGTTACCTAGGGAGACTGTGGAATCTTCATCACTGGAGATACTTAAGAGCAGGTTAGACAGACACCTATCAAGGATGGTCTAGATGGTGTTTGGTTCTACCAAGAGGGCGGAGAACTGGACTCAATGACCTCTGAGATCCCTTCCAGTTCATGTTCTATGATGGTAAATCAAAAGAATGTGGCACTCCCTTCCTTCCTCAGGAAGGGCACCTTCTTTCAAAAGAGCAATCCTCATGGTACCTGATTTTTTGATCCTTGGTGCATTCTTTCAAAAGAGCAGGGGCTGTGTGGATGCTCTCTTTTGATCCACTTTTGTGTGTGTGGATGTACTCTTTCAAAAGAAGGTCTTTTGGAAGCAGTCTTCTGGAAGGACTTCTTCTGAAAGATCTCTGTAGTATAGGCATAGCCAGTGTTTCCCAAATGGTGTTCTGCAGAACCCCAGGGTTCTCTGAAGTGAAAATAAGGATTCTGCAAGAAATTTCCATTACAATAACATTTTATGATTTTAAAAAATTATTTAAGCATTTACAAATTTTATTTAAAATAATTTTCATTAGTGTTTGTCACAATAAGCATCCCCCTGTGTAATGCCAGCTAGCCAGAGAGTGGGGATGATGATGTCACTACTCAGTGCTGTGCACACAGTCCATGATGCAATCGCCTGTTATATACCACTGTAAATCCCCATACTCATTATTAAATTATATGTGGTTTTTGTTTATAAATATGAGCAATTAAACTAAATGTTGATCTCATGACCTTGTTTAGCATTTGTTTATTGCAAAAGCAACGAGGGGTCAGACAAAGTAGCTCTTTGCCTACGACAGCTTATGCTCGTACATTTCTGTTCATCTATAAGGTGCCACAGGACCCCTCATTGCTTTTGCAGATCCAGACTGACATGGCTACCCCTCAGATAAGTTATCCTAACTTATTTGCAGTCTTCTTTTTCAGCTTCATATACGATACTTACTAGGTGTTCCACAAAATTCTTTCACATTTAAAAGGATTATGTGGCCAAATAAAATTGGGAAACACTTCTCTAATTTATGAGGCTTCTTCAGGTATAGGGAAGCACTGTTATAGCTGGTGGCTTGATTCCTTGACTGTGGCTGAAGCTCCTACTGAAGAGTTCAGAGTATTGTAAAAACTGAAGAACTTGTGAACTCTTGTTATCGTAAGTACCTTTATATCCCCTCGCATATTTTGATTTTGTATACGATTCATGTTTCAGCCTACTTATTTTCAGGATGTGAAAGTGCAGCTGTGTGCATACACATACTATCAGCACATACAAAGTTCACATGGGGAAGGCATTTGTAAGAAATATATCCCACATTTGAACAGCCTAAATACATAAGACAAATGACACAAGTGTTTCTTATTTAAAAGTGTTAGATACAAAATAGTTATCTGCAACTTCTAGCAAATAAGTATCATCAAATTTCTGCTTATCGAGTACAGGTTGAACCTCTCTAGTTTGGCACCCTCAAGACCTGACTAGCACTGAACCAGAGAATTTGCTGAACCATGGGAGGTCAATATTGTTTGCCAGCATTTGAAACATTTCCACTGCTTACTGAGGTCTTACAAGACATTTAGGGATAAGTTAGAGCTAAATAACAGTACAGAACGTTGAGGGCAAGGACTGGTGGCTGTGTACAAACTTTATGGGACTGTGGTAATCTTGGCCACACCCATGATAAATGGACATCCAACTAACTAAATTCATTCCAGACCAGGGATGTTGCTGGATTAGAGAGGTTCAATTTGTAATCTGTTAAAGCCTGTTTTTTTTTCACCCTCTTTTCCCCTGAATGCTAGGGGGAAAAATGGGAAGAAAGAGCTAGTACATAACAGAATTCTGAGGAAGCTTTGTAACGTCTCAGGTTGTATTCCTGATATTAACTTGCTTTTATTTTTATTAAACACACATGATTGACTTTGATTACAAAAACAACAATATGACTAGGACCCTACCAAATTCAGAGCCATAAAAAATGGACCATGAAATCTGTTCTTTTGTGTGCTTTTACCCTATATTATACAGATTTCATGGGTGGAGACCAACATTGCTCAAATAGGGGATCCTGCCCCAAAAGAAAGTTGCAGCAGGGTTGTAAGGTTATGAAGGGGAGAGGAAGGTAGGTGTCACAGTATTACCATGCTTACCTCTGCACTGCCTTCAAAACAGGGTTGCTGGAAAGCAACAGCTGTTAGCCAGTCACCAACGTCTGAAGGTGGTGCACCACCAGCAGTAGCACAGAACTGTGGCAATACTATACCATGCCACCCTTCTTTCTGCATGGCCGTCTTCAAGCTGTGGGGTCAGAGAGCAGCAGCTGTTGCTTACTGAGTGCCTAGTTGTACAGACAGCAGTGGCTCTGCCTTTAGAGATGGGCTTTCGGCCAGCAGTGATGCAGAATTAAGGGTAACAGTACCACAAACATACCATAACTTTTTGGGTCAGGAACTCCACAATTACAACACTGTAATTTTAGACTTAAATAGCTGAAATCATGAAATTTATGATTTTTAAAAATCCCCTCGCCATGAATTTTCCCGGAATGAATTCTGAACTTGGGAGGGCCCTAAATACAACAAAACAGCTAGCTTCTTAAAATTGGTAACAGTATTGACTACTTTTGGTATTGATTTGACTAAAATGCAATCAACTGTTAATCTAATTGGTTTCATATTTGTAATGTTTGTTTAGCTTTTTTATTAACAGTTTAAAGGGTTTTAACAAAACTTATAAACAAAATACCAAATTACATTTCTTTCAGTATGCAATGTGGGTCCATGATGTTAAGTGGATACCAAAATAGACAACCTAAATGTTTGACTAATTTCCCTTCAGTAGTTGTTTGCTCTCATATGTCCACGGCTCATTATTTGAATTTTTTTCGTTCAACCGTAATTCTCAAAGTACTGAATTTGTAATGTCTGGTGTCAACACCCCCGTACTGTGTATTTTTTAACCCTTAAAATCAGGGATATGTGATTTATACATAACTCCAATAGGTAGTTTTCTGCTTGGCAATTATTCTGCTTTATTACAGATATATATATGAATGTACTGCAGTGTGTAAATCAGATTAGGAGAAATATGACTGATAGAACTACTTCTGTTACAGTGATACATTTAATAAGTTGGGCTATCGACCTGGCTCCATCTACCAGCCTATAATCATAATTAACTTAGTTTAATTACAGCTGATTTCTTCAGTACAGTCCATGCACAAGACTTTAAACTATTAACTATATGAGAACATGAAGAGTGTTGACAATAAGGCAATTAGGTCAAGAACAGTCCAATAACAAGCACTAAAGTTCTCAAAGAATCTGTTTCCAGTGAATTTTAACTCAAAGTAAGATGTACTTTTAGAAGCTCGATACATTCTGTACTCTGAATAAAATGTTTTAAGTTCAGGGACAATGGCCCTGATTTCTCTGAAGGTATTTAGGCACTTACCTCTCACTGATAAAAATGGGAGCTAGACGCCTAAACACATTTGAGTATCAGGTCCAATGTGTTTTTCTTCACATGTGACAAATAGGCTGACGTTCTCCTTCAAATTCAACTCTCAGGGTGCATCTGCACGAGGAACTAACCTCGAAGTTAGGCAGTACATTGAAGTAGCCAGCAGAGAGTCTACATGCATTTTCCTCTACTTTGAAGTTAACTGTGGAGCGCAACTTTGAAGTCCTTACTCCATTCCAGAAATGTTGTAGTGCCCTACTTCAAAGTTTAACTTCGAAGTAGGGCGTGTGTAGATGCTCTACTTTGAGGTTGCTTACTTCAAAGTTATTTTTGTAGTGTAGACACAGCCTCACATTTAATTATGGCGTTGAAACCAGTACCTCCATAATTGCCATTAAAAAAGGAAAAACCAACTAAGAGTGAATTAAGTAATTATTTTCTTCCTAGCTCTGCCACCCAATCATCACATATTTATATGATGAATTTGCATTACCCAACACCAGGCATATTGATTTTTATTTTAAATCTCCTTTAAAAAGTAGGTCTGCTTAATATAAAAAAAATGAGACTTGCCCAGTGCATTGACTAAGGTAGAAGACTGCAGTTTTCTGTGAGGGAAAAATGAATGATCTGATTGATCAAAAGAGTAGCTCCCCTTTCAGTTCTTGTATAAGAATGTTAATATGACAGGTTAGACAAAGTTGCCTATTTACAGCAGAGCTCACAGTGGTACATCTCCCATGGAGTATCAAGCACAACAGAGCCAAGACTTGGATGTGCGATATTAATCCTAAAATTTATACCCAGCTGACTGATGAATGCATTTCACCCACTGAAGGAGGCGTCCTTGACTGAAGGGGTATTTTGCATAACTGAACCCTCATGACTCACTTTTTCCCCCTCTCGTAGTTCCTCTGAAGTAGACAGGCAGGAATGGCTTATATAGTCAAGAGCAGACGGAAACTCTAGTGACCCCTCAGATTTGCTAGGAGAAGAAACCACACTAGAGAGAGAGAGGAGTTTCTGTTTTGCAGAAGTATTAATACTTTTACTTTGTAGAAGAGCAGGTTTTATTAAAAAACAAGTTGGATGGCATTAATACTTGAATGAAACAATTCCAGTCATAATTCCACATGTTTCTCTCTCTGAGTTTCTATTCTGGCTTGATTCAGCAGCTACCATTTTGAGACACAGTAGAGCTATGAGTACTGTAAACAAAGCCTTAGATGACATAACTAGTCTTGCCTGTAGCTTTTGTGGAAAAAAAGACAACAAAAATTTGGTTACAACTGAAGTGAAAGAGGCAAGAAGATAACGAGAATTGGCAGGCCACAAACATACTAGACCAGACACGAATACTATCTTGTAAACAGTCAGATCTGGCCCTTTGACTTTCTCTGGTCCAGGCAAACTCTCAAGCCACTATAATTTTCAATTCTTGAATCAAACACTGGCCACCTATAGAGATGTCATACCAGATTGTTCATCTAATTCTATTTTCTATGTTCCCATAAATGAATTGAGATGACAGCTTAATCCGATATAGGTCTCAAAGAGCTGTAAGTCATTAATGTCTACCAAATAACAGTTTGTGCACTCCTGGTATTATTTGCCCTACCATTTCTAGCTGTTCTTCCACTATGATATTGATTGTACTACCAAGAAATTCCTTCAGTTTCTTTGCCTCTTCAACGTAAGTGACTTTGATTTTCAAGTGGGTGTGGGAAACAAAAGGACAAGGTAAAGCGGGGGGTGGGGGGGTGGAAATCAGTGCTAGAAATGTAAATACTGGATTTTTCCCTCTCAAAATGGAATTTTACAATGGCAGCTATGCTACCTTCTCTGTTCAACTAAGATGCTCTTTAAAGCAAAGAAGTGCTAACCAAAACACCGAATTCCATAGAATTTTCAGGCCACATACTATGCACCCTGATAAAGTAATGCTCCCTTATTTTTTTCCTATGCTCTTGTAAGGGAGTTTCTCACACAGCTCTCATTGATCTGAGTTTAAACTCCTACAAATCTATTGTTTTTCCCAATCCCATCCCACTGGTTCCTCTGCTCAGCTTTCTTACAGATTTATCTCATTTACTAGCCTTCAGTGTGTTCATGAATGCCAAATAGGAAAAATTCTTTTGCTAGAAATTATAAGAATGCTTTCACCAGTACATACCTAGAAAATTAAACATTACTGTGTGAGAGTCGAGAAAAATAATAAATATAGTACAGTGGATAGTTTAATTACAAACCGCAGTTCTATAACTTACACATTTTGAGAATTTTAGTTCAAATGATTGTTTTCTATTTAAATGCATCTAAGTGAAAAATTCAGAATTAACCTGTTACACTAAAAGCTGAACTTCATGTGTGATAACTGCATGTTTATAATGCAGCAGTGCTTCAGTTTAAGACTTATCTTTGCCTGTTATTTACACATATTTTGATTGTAACTTTGGAAGCTCTCTGAAGAACGTCCTGTTCAGCTCTGTGCTACATGTGATTTCTTAAAATGCGACATACACTCACAGTCTTTAGTTTTGGAATCTAAACCAGAGACTGACAAATCTCAAGAAAATACATTTGTTTAATTAAAAAGAAACAAAAAACAAAACAAAACAAAAAAAAAAATCAAATCTGGAAGACAATTTAAATGACTAATCTTTCTTCATTATGGTCTTAAAAGTAACTAAGGAGATATAAGTCATATAGTCTGCCCATACCTATTTTTAATAAGACACACTTAAGTACAAACTCTAACACTCACTTTTCTAGTGTTCAAAAAAGTAATTATGAAGAGTAACACTGTAAGCAAATTAAGATTTTTATGATCTAAAAAGTCAGATTCTGAACAAATTCAATAAAAAAAAAGAAAAAGATGACATTCCCTGAATACAACTAAGAACTCTCTTTAGAACCTTAGACTTTAAATCTGACCACACACTGTAAATGTGTGTTCAGCTTCAAAAATTCAGATTTCTCAAACCATAAAGAGTTTTTGTTTTGTTATTGAGAAATATTTATCAAACTTGGAAGTCTAATGGAAAATTCAGAAGCCCCTAACCAACAATATGTTTTAGAACATAGAACACTCAGAAGTATAAAAAGGCACCAATTATATTCCACTGCACTGGGTTCACTTCAGCATGAAGAACAACACTAACACAAAAAGGAACAAACTACTTTTAGTACCCAAATCTGTGTATGTTTATGAGTATTTTGTATATAGGAACTAAACCTTAACATGAATTGACACAAATGTAAGAATGACATTATGTGAAATTAATCCTACACCCTGCTCACAAATGTGTCCTGAAATTGGAAAAACAAACAACCCTGCTTCCTTGCTGGAAAGCAAACTGCTCCCCCAACCACTAGTCACTGTGTCTCTTCCAACCCACTAAAAAGAGCAATTCCAAAAATATTTCCATGGGGCAACAGGTGAAGAGAGATTTTAATATAGTAAACTTGCTAGTAACATAATCTTGATTATGCATAAGACAAAATTACTCTCCATTGGCTAAAAACTTACTACAGATTGAACCTTTTAATCTAGCACTCTCTTGTCTGGCAACATTCATCATTTAACATGATTTTAGCTAGCCAGATGACCACTTATAGGAGTGACCAAGTTTTCCTTGCTCCCATAAAGTTTGTTTACAGTCACCAGTCCAGCCTCTCAGTATTTTGTGCTGCTATTTAGCTGTAATTTACCCCAAATGTCTTCTAAGAGACCACTAAGCAGTGGAAGCATTGGTAATGCTACTATACAATACTGACCTCCCAAGGTCTAGCAAATTCTCATGTTTGGCACCAGCCAGGTCTCAAGGGTGCCAGACTACAGAGGCTGAACATTGTTCTAAATCAGTCATAACAGAACTATAGGGATTATATTTTTATTTAAAAAATTGGCTTAAATATTATAATGAAGTGTTAGAATTTAAAACTTATCAAGATTAGAATTAGCTATGTCTTTAAAAACAGCATAGTGCAGTAAACCATCAAAACGTGATATTGACTTGTGTTTTAAGTGCAAATCAAAATCCTGCTCCCCTCCCCAGCCCTGATTCAACCCCCCTCCACCCTGTGTGGCCTTGGTTCAACCCCCTCCCCCCCCCACACCCTGTTCCAGCTCACTCCCCCACAGTTGAGCCCACTCCCCTACCCCTCCACGCAGCTTCAGCTCAACTCTACCCACTCTTCTCCCTGCAGCCCTAACCCACTCTAGGCTTAACCCCCCGTCCCCCCCTCACAGCCCCAACCCACTGCCAGGTTTAACCCTCCCCATTTGCCCCCCACAACACCAAGACTTACCTTTCAAAAGGAGCTCCAGCTGCTTCCCCAGATGTAGAATGTGAGTTCCACCGTGGAAAAAAACACCCCAAACTTATGCAAAATTCAAGTTATGCAAGGGTGCATAGGAATGCAATCCCCATGTAACCTGAGGGACTACTATCATTGCATATTACACTACCCCTCTGATCCTGGAAAAACTACAGTTGTAACCTTAAAGCCCTCCTCCCACCTTCCCATCACTTGCTGATCATATTCACATTTCTTTACTTCTCCCTGGGAAGCTAGACTAGTTATTAATCCTTATGGTTACATCCATCATTTGAGAAAAAACTGAAGTAAACAAGATGGCACTCTGACCTCACTGCTAATCATGGCCTGGAAGAGCCATTGTTGAGCAACAAGTACAGCCAGCTCCTCCATGAGTTTAGCACATTGTAGCCAAAACATCAAGCCCAGAAAGACAAATTAGTTCAATTCTTATTCTATGTGCAATTTTAATAGTACTGCCATTGTAATCAAGGTCTTAGCTGTCATTTACAGGATATTTTACCCTACAATTTCAGTAAAATTTTCAAGTGACATCTTAAATCCAACATAAATATGCTAGGCTTTTCTACAGTACAAAATGTTCATAACAACATACCAATAACATATTTAATTTCTGTACTATAGTTTTAGATAGCCAATAGCACATGTGAAAGGTACACCTGGACAATTTTAAATGTTTACTTCCAAATAGTATTTTATAGCCATTAACTTTATTAAAACCCTCATGTGCATGGTGCTCAGGTTTAACATTTTCTCCTACTAAAATGTTGCTAATTTTCAATGTTAACTGAAGCCAGTTTTGACATAGTTTTCAAAGGTCTAATATCAAAATATATTTGTCAAGTCCAGTTTTAGGAGGAGAATAAATTTCGCAACAAAGCTTTCAGCTCCTACCAGTGGGTACAGGACCTGAGTAACATTTTTGACAAAGGCTCATTTTTGTAAACCATACTGTTCCTGCACTTCCTGCCTCCCCCCCCAACCCAAAACAAAACAGGATAATGTACAGAATGTAAAAAGGGTTCTTCAAAGAATTCAGACAGAGACTACCTTAGAAGTTGTGTTTCAAGTGTGTTCAAAACAGCAAACAATAAATAAGTGGACTTGATAGAGAGAACCATTGACTAAAATTTTTAAATATCGGTACCTAAAGTTGGGCACCTAAATCTATTAAGAAAGAGGAAAAGAAGAAATTAAATAAAAATAGAGATAATTATTTTCTTCTCCTGAGGAATAGTGAATATAATAATTAGTTAGTAAATAACTAAAAATTCAGTTACTATAAGAAGGATATATTCTGCCTTCGATATTTACATAAACTTCTCAATCCACATTCACCATTATCAGTAAGGACAGTAGTATTCTACCCAGAACTTTCACCCTGGCCCAAATCCCATAATTAAAAATAGAATTATGCCCTCGCCTCAGAATGAAAACAATATTCGTGTTATGCTCTATTCAGCTGGTTAGGGTTTGAGGTAGTCACTGCTTGAAGTTGGACTCTTTTTTCCATTCAAATCTTAACAGGGATTTATTAATCCCAGTTTTAGCTACAACAGAAACACTTATGTGGAAGTGTTATTTATTGATTCTTAAAGGATAGCAGCACACACATTATGTGCTTAATCCTGTGGAGAGGCATAATTTAAAAAGTCCTTGAAACAAAGTAGTCATGCTAATACTCCTTACATTTACACAATAAATATTTTAGCTAAAATCCTCAGCATTCAAATATTCAACATTGTCACTTTTCCCCATCGGTAGTTATCCATTCACATGCCCTTTGAGTCAGCAAATCAGCAGCATCTGAAGCAGAGCTCTAGACACATTTGCATAGGGAAATGAACTGGTTTTAATTTAAAAAAAACAAAAAAACAAAATCCTGTTTGCACTGAAATCTGGTATTTCTCTCTCTGCACAGTTAACAATAGAACTTTATCCACACCAGGCCAGAAAAGGCAAAAGGTAGTGGTGGTGAATCTAATGCTGGTTACACAACATTCACTAGCTTTTCTATCATCAGATGAAAATAATGCGACTTACATATTGTGGATCCCCTCTAAGAATTTAATTTTGGTAAACCATGAAACTACTCTAATACTAGGTGAGTTTTCATTACTTCTGGAAAAAGGTAGGGTTTTTTGGGGTTGGGATGGTGGGGTAGAGAAAAGAATAGAAGGAAAGCCACCAACATAAAATATATATGTGGTTGGTAGGATTCTTTCCCTGATATTCCCCCACCCCAACATCCAAGTACTTGAGAAAAACCATTTTAAAACTAAAGAGAAAAAGTGTTTGGGACATAAAATTAAAATAGGCAGAAAAATGTGTTTACATCTGGTATAAGATTATGAAATAACTGAATACACTGAATAACAAATAAATAAATAAAATATTCAAAAAGAATAAATATACCACAATACCCCTCCCTGCTCATCACATTCAGAAATTTGACTAAAAACATCACTTATTGCTATTCCTACTTATAGCAACATCAACAGACGTAAAGTAAAAATAAAACAATCCTCATCAATTTAAATTTCACCTGTGTTGCAGGCACATCTTTTCTCATCTAATTATAAGAGGCAACACTGAAGCTAGGGAGAGACAATGCTAATTAATATGGAGCTGTCAAATATGTATCCTTCTTTTGTGAAGTGATTATTACAGGAAAGACTTCTAGAGTGAGTCAAACCCAGTGACCCCTCTAGTTTGTTTCTGGTGGAAGGGTAAAACTGGAAGCTCCTTTGGCAAAAGTGAAAGACATGATGTATAATCTATATTCAATTATAAAAGACAACCTGCTCCATGAAATGTACATATAGACTAAACCATGAAGTCTCAGAGCAGATTCCTGAACAACTATCATTCAATACAAGTCAACCATTTTATATTAGATTATTTCTAAACTTGGATATGTGAGAAAAAAAAATTTTTTTTTAGAAAGTACAGACTACTATGTAAATTTTCTTGTACATATTTAACTCAGGCTACAATTTAAATATTGTTGTTTACCTATTCTCAATATCCAATTATTTTTTTAAATTGGTAAGCGTTAAAGGCTCTTTTTTTTTTTTTTGGAGGCATTGTCTCAAATAGTGAATACTGGACATCACACCCTTTACCTTTGAACCAGGAAATGGTAATAAACTATAGGAACTGCAAATTCTCTACAAATACTTTTTTTTTAAATGTAACTGGCAAAGTTCGAAGTCACCTTTAATTAGACAATGCTTATTTATCTACCCAAATACTTAAAGTGTATTTTTAAAACTACATTTTCTGTAGTTGTGAAAAAAGTGTGAACAGCATACTGATTGTGATGAGCGAATGGTGTTGTTTTCAGTCTATATATACTTAGCTAATTTCAATACACTGAAATAAAAAACATTTCAATGCCATAAAAAACACTACATAGACAAATTTCTATTTCACATTTGAGTTAACTCAATACTGATGCATCTTATGTAAAGAAAAAACAAGTTGCTGAATCTCTGCTACGCTTAAGCAGCACTATAATATTGGGGTTAAGATTTACTTTACTACACCAATATTTACGTGCTGCTAGGGCGGAACAAGTATAGCAATTCTTCTATCCATCCAATTTTCAGGACCACTCTGAGCAGTACAAGCCTTTGGACTAGAAATATCTTCAGCTGTTTCTCTTCCTTAAATTTCCAAAGCAGCAAATAATGATTCGCATTTTTGCTAGAGTATGCAAACCATGATGTGCTGCTAGAGTACTTTAAGGCCTCAAATATAAGTACCTAGACAGATTTACTTCGTTAGGAGGTTAAGAAAAAAAATATATTTTTAGACTCTCAACTAATCAGACTTACCTGTAAAATTAAGAATCTATTGTGGTCCAGGTCAATTCCATGGCTTCGAAGTAGAATACCAACATCTTTGAATGTTTTCTTCTTCCCACTGATGTGGTAGACAGAAGAATTATCTCTGTAGGCAGTTCTAGATACACAGAAATTGCTGTTGGGAATGACTTCATAATCATCCCCTTCCTGTTTTGAGGAAAAAACAAAACCAGACAAACAATTGTTAATATTAAGTCACAGGCTTACTTCAGATTGTACCATTCAGTGCAGTTTTACCCTCATGTTTAGGCTTTTACAAGGCAACTGTACCCTAGTTCCCAGTTCTACTGAAGCATATAATAAATCTTAAAGCATGCACACCTCACTAAACATGCAATGTTTTGCTTCCAAAAACAGCCTTGAAAACAGCATAAAAACACTTTAGAGAGTTTAAACTCAGTGGGCCTTAATATTATGCCTCTCCCTCCTCTCACCACAGCTATTGCTTTAAAAAACACCATAGTCTCTCTTTAGCAGCTAATGAGATTTTTTTTTTCTTGATTACACTCTCCATGCTTATCAAAAAGAAAATACCTTGTTCAAATTTGAAGAGGCTATGTCTTTTAATCTTTACATTAGGAAGCCTTGAGTAATTTAACATAATTGCTGTATTATTAAAAATTGTTTGCTTTTTTCCATAGGGCTAGGAAAGAGTTGTTACTTTAACTAAATCACTCTGAAGCTATTGTACAAATAAAAGACACAAAAATAACATAGTAAAAATGGACATATTGAACAAGTGTATATATACGCAAGTTTACTCAACATATCCGTTTTTAGCATGTTTTTTTAAGCTGGTCAGAAGATCTTTACTTTACCTGAAAGCAATAGATAAAACCTGGTGGCAGTTTTACTGTATTTTTCACAAGGAAGTTTCAAAGAAACATGCATCAGATTTAAAATCTGAGGAAGTGGCTACCACTTTAAAGGAATAAGCCCCCAAAACACAATCAAATCCTTTCAGAAGTTGTTTTACTTCATGAAATTTGCTTCTAGGTATTCTGCAGTTATAAATGAAAACCATAATAAATGTAATTACTGGATTAGGCTAATACAATATAAATACAAAGGTGTTTATTTGTATCTATATGTAGCTGAATGAAGACAGCCTTTCAAGTAAAATGCATGAAGAATCTGCAAAAAGAATACCCTTTTCTGAATCATATACCCTGATAATCTATTAAATAAACTCTTTTGACTTTCAAGAAGGGTTTTATGATTTACAGCAAAAGCAAGCACCCTTTTTCTTTTTTACTTCTTCAACTGCATGCACAGAATTATCCCAAACAACACTTCTTGGACAATTAAGTCAATATTTGAGCAATGCTGAAGAATTTACTGAAAAATATTAGGATGCTTTAAGTAAGAATTTTCTTCGAGCTGTAAGTAACAATAAATCAACAATAATGTATAAACAACTGCACTAAGTCAAAAGCAAAAATGCACATTTTAAAATTTTTATTTTTCCATTTTGACTAAAATAAATATCACATCAAATTTTTATACCCAATATTTCAGCAAATATTTAGTCTTTTTAGGAGAAAGTATTATGGTTGCTTAATTTGATAGTGTACTCTAATCTAGTGTGCTCATACAATGAAAAAATTAACTTTAAAGCTACTGTGAGTTAATGCTGAAATAGCAAATATTCAAGGCTGATGGTGTAAAAAAATTCAGTTTTTAAATCTTCAGACCTTTAAGAAATTTCATAATGGGTAACAACCACAACACATCATTCTGGTCTTGGAGAGTTATTAAAAAAGAAAAAAAATGAAATAAGTTGCACAAACTCTGAATACTTAAAGAGCATTTCTAGTGCGACAATGGTAAAATAAGGTGTGGTATTTATGAACAACTTTAAAATAATCTATTGCTAAACACTAGTAATCTAGAAGTTCTAATTAAAAAGTTCTCTCTACTCAAAATGGAAATTAAGCACTACAAAGAAACAAATCCCCTTGAAGCTGTGTACTTTTTCAGCCAGTTAGTCTGAGGTACGCTACTTCATAAAGGTGAACTGATCACATGGGTAAGATTTTCAATCCTAAAATAGTTACACATTAAGACAGAGTAATTGTTAAATTTCCCAACCCTCTCAAAAAAAGTCTGAGCATTTTATTTATTTTAAAACAGAAGACTACATACCTTGTCAATGATCTTTTGAAAGTGAACTTCCACAGTACAACTCTGTATGTTCTTGTGCTCATCAGAATTATGGATCAGCACAGAAAGCTTTTTGGACCTGATTTTTTGTGCCCGATATCCAAATACAAAGAGCATTGAATCAATGACATTGGATTTTCCACTACCATTTGGTCCAATAATACAAGAAAAACGCTGCATAGCAGAAAAAGAAAAAAGTAATTCAAATTTACAATAGATACTAGCCAATTTTCTTCATCCACTTCATTTGTGGACAGCTGAAAATACTGTTATTTCTAGTGCAGGAAATTGCAGACTATTGGGAAGCTTAGTTTTTACTGCCAAGGGGAAGGAAAAAAAAAAAAAAAAAAAAAAAAAAAGAGAGTACAAACTATTCAAAACACACCTCGTTAGCTCAGACTTCTAGGTTTTATCCTGTACACTCAAAAAGCTACATTGTACTCAGTAAGCACAGTTTATAAAGAAACAATTTCATAATTAACCACATAATTTTTGTTTATTTGTGATTTAACCCTTAAACATTGTTCAGTAAATCAAATAAAGCAAACTAGATACATACTTAAGTCATGATTTAGTTCTGATTTAAGCCTGGCACAGTATCAGAAATTTACATTTAGACAATAAATAATCTGTTCTCCTTTAAATATAATTACAGAATCACCATTGAAGTAATTCTCACTCTTCCATTTTAAATATTTCACATTTCAAATTATTTGCAGATAAATTGTGTTCACAGTAATGTAAGGAGTACTAGAGACACAACGAAATCTTACTTCAGCTTAGAATTTGCTAAAAATAGGAAAAATACCTTATGAAATGGTCCCAGAATTTGCTCCCCTGCATAGGATTTGAAGTTCTGGTTTACAATATGAGTTATCATGAGGCGAGGAGCTCCAGCTTCATTGGTCATTGCTGGAGGTGGGGGAGGAGAGATGCTACTCAAAATTTCTTCTAAACTTCGATTATCAAGAAACCCGTTGGAGTCTGTTAAAAATATTCAAAGTAAAACAAAGAAAACTATGTAATGTCTCAATGACTAGAAAGACCTTCTAAATACCTAGTTCAAGTAAAAAAAAAAGTGAGAAAATTTACTTCTAAACAAACTAGTAAACTATACTTTCACTTTAAATTATGAAAACTGAATTTAAGTGGAGTTAAAGCACCTTTCTTCCGAGGAGGTAGTTTTTTAGAAAATAGATGTTTAAGACGTCCTGTCTGTTCACTAGTGGGGTCACTCTTTCAATACATAATTCTTTATTGTATACACATTTCAAGACAGGGTTCAATTACAACAGTTACATTTTTAAAAGCCTATAAATCCCTGTAAATAGGCAAAGTCTTTCTAATTAATAACTGGACAACCACATTTCAGGCATGCTCATACACACTCTAAGGAGGAGGAGATTTGAGGATGGCTGAACAATGCCCTGAGAACTGTAATGACAGTACAACTTACTCTCGGAAGGCAGGAAGTTTGTTACGAAAACAAACTGGCCCCTTGGATATCAATTATAGCTTTAAGCAAAAGCATTTTTCAACTGTTAAAAGCAACTTTTTCTTTAAGTAGACAACTCACTGACATGACTTTCCACATATTAACTATTTTTGAAACATGTTACTTTTAAAAACATCACATACATGATGACCCAGAAGAGCTTTCTACAGGTATTTTCAGCAGAAAAAATCAACTCCACCATAAGTTTAATATGTAAGAAGTAATTGCCTAAAAGACATTCATTTTAAGAAGAATGTAAAGTCACTGCCACATATTCCTGCCCAAGAAATCCATACTGCAGGATATATCTATAGCCAAAATAATCCTGCTACCACAACTTTAAGTACTAGACAACATAGCAAGAATATGAAATTTAGGCTTAGTCAGAAGAAACAAATCACTTACCAACAGCATTTTCACCCAAAAAAATATACTGATACAAACTCTTTCAAAGCCATACCTGCACTTTTAAAATCAGATTTAAATTTAACTTATCAAAATAAAAAATTACAGTACCCTTCCTAGAAAGAATCTGGATCTGGAATGGCCCTAAGTTCAGCAAGATACTATCATCAAGACATATTACTAAATTTATATGCTTAATACATCAAGATCATAAACACTCACCTTGCGGAGATGCTTCACTGAGGCATATATCACCACCTCTTTCCACATCTGTATCACTAGTGGATTCCTCCAAGGGCTTTTTGCCTTTTTGATGGGCTGCAGTGGAGGTTTTGGTGCTCCTGCTTGGCATGACTTCTGTTGGCTGTTCCCCTCAGATTCCAAGCAATCAAACTACCCAAGGGATACGTCTCCTTTGCTAACACAAACAAGAAGAACCCCATGACCCAATAGCTGGGCGTATCACCCATTAAGGGCTATAACTATGCACGTGTGTCCAAATGACTAGTACTCAGCTGAAATCCATACAAATTTCAAAGACAGGATCAGGATTTCAAATAAAAACTAAATCACCTTTAGCCACCATATTGTAAAGTCCCTTAAAAAAGGTAACTTTATCGCCTGGCTTATATTTATTAGTAGGGGACATCCATCTATTGAAATCAACATTCTGATGTTGCAAAACAAAACCAAACATCCATATTCAGATAAAGAAAAATACGATACTGCTCTCAAGTCATTTCAGTAATAAAATAAATGACTGTCCCATGCAGACACGAAGCACTTTTATATACCCTAAGATTTTCTAACAAGTATTTTCAGTAACCCTACTATTCAAATAATATTTCCAATTCACAGAAAGTTTCTAGACCAAAGGACATAAAACTGAACCGTATGTCTCCCTGACATATAGCTAAATGCTCACTATTGTCAATGATCAACACTTAAAGACAGCACACCAAGCAAAAAGCAAACTAAGTATCAGAAGTAGATTTTATGTTAATGCCCGATCAAGAAAAACAACAGCACAGAAGTCCATCACTTGGCGTATCAAGGCAGTTGCCAAATAAGCAAGAATAAAAAGCAGAGAAAGATGAAAAGCAAGAAGCCTGAAGTAGTAAAATATTCTCCCCAGAGTCTAAAATTATTCCACAACAGCAAGTGGTGAATTTAGCTTGGAAAAAACAGACAAGAAAGTTTATAACATGGTTGGAACGTCATCTTATAATGGGTGCCAATCATTTGACATTTTCAAACCTAACCCCAGCCTCAACCCAAATACAAATCCTTCACTTGGGAAGGCGGGAGTGGGGGGGGGGGGGGGGTGTAAAAGGAAAGACAGAACAAGACTTCGTTTTAAGGCAATTTGGATCAATGCCCCAATATGCAGGGTTCCTCCATTTTTTAAAAAAATGGTACATTCTACATGATTTTGTTAACTCAAATTGAGTAGGGTAGTTAACCATACAAAAATACTGAAAATAGATTGAGAATAAATTACAAATCTAAATATCAGCTTTAAAATCTGAGTTCCCTCAGAACTCAAACTGGATCATCTTTCCAAGCACGAATCACTTACAAATTACTCCATGATCATCTAATACCCACTTATGCCCATACCCACCGCCCAGAAAAATCAAAATCAAAAGTGTTTCTTAAAAGCAATACTTAGGAACCTTCTGCTAAGTGTGAGTCTCACTACGACAGGGACACCAGAAAAAAAAAAAAAGCGTCCCCCATTGAAAAAGATTCAATTAAGGACAATAACTGATGTCGGCGACGAGAGATGTGCTGCGCGTTTTCCTGAGAACTGTTTTGAAATCAACCAGTCATCCTAAAGTTCCCCTTGTTCTGGATCTATAGGGGTTTCCCTCGGGTATAACTGTCAGAAGTGGTTGAAAATCCAATTACAAAGAGGTCCCTAATCTGCAGAAAGATTAAAAGCAGGCCTCTGAAGTTCTCAAGACGCTATATGACTTTGTTTTTTCTTTTTTAATTTTGACCCCTTCCAGTGATTGGTATCGGAAAAATGGGTCCCCATAGGTCCATAAGGATACAACGGGGAATCCGCTCTCGTAGGTTGCAATGGACCCCCCCGCCCCAAGCCTTGATTCGCTAGATAACACTGATGACAGAGAGGTCGCCGTCCCGAGAGACACAATCACACCGCCTCTCTATGCGCGAGGAGTGCGGCTACGTCCTCGGGCAGGGTAAATTACTGTGGCGTGGTGCGGCGGGCGGACAGCCGCCCCACACAGCGGGATTGCAGGTTACAGAAGTGGGAAGAGGAACCGCCGCCTTGCGCTCTCCCTAGGGGTGGGGGAAGGGAAAAGAAAGGGAGGGGGAAGGAAAGTCCGCCGCCCCTTGCTCCCAACCCTCCAGGGCAGCCTACGTAGAAAACACTACTGCCTACCCCCCCCAGGCAGGCTCCATGGGGAGGTCTCCCAGCTCCAGTTACAGGGAAGAGAGCCCCCAGCTCCACCTGTCCCCAGACAAATTACGAGGCACTTTACTGGAAGCGCTGCTTGCCGAGCCGCCCCAGACCTCGCAGTCCTGTCAGCAGGCAGAGCTAGTACCTGAGACGTGGAGCAGGCGGCGAGCTGCCCCGTCAAGACTTCGGCTGACGCTGACTCTGGACAGTTCGGCTCCTGCCTGCTGCAGCTTGGCGGCTTCTACACTCGAAAATGGCGCCCAAACTCCAAACTCGAACCGAAATTCGTTAGAAACGCGCGGAGCATTCTGGGTAAAGAAGGGGGGGCGGCTGTCGGGCTCCCGCAGCTTTGAAAGGAGGAAAAAAAAATCCTCTGGCGCCATGTTGTTTTCCGTTACTGCGCGGAGCGGGGTAAAAATACAAGAAAAATAGTTTACAGGTTTTAGGTAATTCTTAATTTAAAGCAAACCAAAAGACCGTTATTTAAAGGCGCTTCAGTCTGGAAAAAGTCCTACTAATTTAAATGAGACCGAGGTTAATGGGAGGAGCTCAGTTGCTTGGTAATGGCCTGGGCGGTGGCGGGCGAGATTAAAAAGAATATTTTAAAAAAAAACGAAAAATATAAAATGATACTAAATATATTTTAAAATATGTTAATTAACAGGCCGATGCGATTACGTCATCAACGTGTCACCTGGCTTGGGAGGGTCCCTTAGGTGAAGGGGGGGAGAAAGGAAGTCTCGCGCGGGGATAAGTCTAGGAAATGTCGCGGGAAGTAGCTATAGAGACGAGCAGTTTTCTTGCGAGCGTCTGTGAAGCGTGCGGAGCGGACAGAGAGATTAGTAAGTGGTCTTGTGGCACCCCAGCCCCCCGCCTTGTGTCCGGAGCTCTAGGACATCCTTAGCTGGGGAGGAGGAAGGTTGCGTGCAATCTGTGAGGGTCTGGCGGTTGCCAGTGGCCCGAGTGCCGGTGGCAGGCTCCTTTCCACCGCCCATCCGCTCTCCCCGCCTGAGACTTATACCTCTAGACGGACCAGCTGCCTTGTCAGGTAGATTGCTAAAGGAAGAGCCAGACGGGTTTTCCCGTCTTCTCAGGGCTGTTGGAACAGTATAGCGTAGCTGCTGAGAGCCATTGAACCAAACGAAAGTTCTAAACACAAGTACTCCTTGTTCCAGCACGTATGCCTGTTACCTGTCCTGGGGAAGTGGGTGGATAAGAGGAAAGTCCTCTAGCCTTGAAATACAAGGGTCTGGAGTGGCAAGCCACTATAGTCTCCCTGGAGAAAGTGGGAGGGAGGAACTTGGTCAAGAAAGAGCAAACACTTCATCCCAGTTTGTGTTGAGTGATTTCCCATTATAACCTGCCCTAAGGGAAGGAATGCTGGTGTCTCTAACCTGTCTGACAGGAAAGTGGTGAAAAGTGTTTCCTACTATAATCTCTCTGGGATGGATGCCCGTAGTAAGTGGTTTGAACATTGGCTTGCTAAACCCAGGGTTGTGAGTTCACTCCTTGAGGAGGCCATTTAGGCATTGGGGTAAATAGATGTCAGGGATGGTGCTTGGTCCTGCCAAGAGGGCAGGGGACTGGACTAGATAACTTCATAAGGTCCCTTCCAGTTTTGTGCATCTCCAGTTAAAACTTACCCAAAAGAAAACTGGCATGTGTAGTGAGAAGGAGGAGCATGCAGGTGGGGGTCTTGCCAAGCAGAACTGGGTGGTGGGTTTTAGAGAAACATAATAGTTAAGTGAAGCTTTTAGAACAACAAAAAGTCTTGTGTCATCTTATAGACTAACAGATATTTTGGAGCATAAGCTTTCGTGGGCAAAGACCTGCTTCATCAGATGCAAAGCAAGAGGCATCTGATGAAGCAGGTGTTTGCCCACGAAAGCTTATGCTCCAAAATATCTTAGTCTATAAGGTGCTACAAGGCTTTTTGTTGTTCTCAAAGCTACAGACTAACACAGCTACCTCTCTGAATTGTGAAGCTTTTAGTTAGTGTCAGAAGGCTTTGGTGGTAGAGGGAATAGGGTATGTGCAGTGAGGAGAGCTGATTTCTGTGCTGCAGCATTGGTGCATCGATCCCCATAGCTCTATGCTATGTTGCAGAATCAGTGCTAAGTTAACAATATTCTGTAGAAAGACTGTTCTCTCACTCTACAGATCCTTCATTCACCTCCCTGTTTCCTAAACATAAACCCTCCAATGCTCCCATTCAGCCACCTATAAGCCACTGATGTTCCTGCTCATTCCCCTGCCTTGCACTGTGTTTCATGCTCATGCTTAATTTCCTAGCACACACTGCAGCTTCTTTACAGTCAGCTGAGTGGTAGGAGGGGAGATAGGGTGCAAAGCAAGAATGCTGGTGACATTGGGGGATGTGTGGAGATGGGGGAAAAGAACATTCTGGGGACTCAAGGCAAGATAAATGGAATGTGTTGTAGAGTGAGGTGAGGGGGTGCTGGTGAGTTACAGCAGACCCATGACTTAACATGATTTTGACTTACACGTTTCTTTCAATAATGTGAGTCAAAATTATGAGTTGTGGGGAGTTCCTGGGTCCCCTCTACTTGCACTGACCAGGGCTGCTACGCTGGTCAGTTTCCTGGCTCCAGCGAGTAAAGGGGAGTCAGGAACCAGGCAGCAGCCTGGGTCTCTGCTCCCCTCTGCTTGTGGGAGCTGGAAAACTGACCAGTGCTGATCAGTTTCCTGGATCTTGTGAACAGTGGAAAGCCCAGAGCCAGGTGCAGCAGCGCAGGTCAGTTTCCTGGCTCCCACAAGGTGCTGTACTTGACTCTCAGCTTCCTGCCACTCCCAGGAGCTAAGAAACTGACCCCTATAACAGCATGAGTCAGTTTCCTGGCTCCCAACCATTCACTGGAGCCAGGAAACTGACCAGTGCTACTGCGCCTGCCTCTGGGCTCCCTGCCACTCATGGGAGCAGGGAGCCAGGTGCAGCCAGGACCGGGGGACCCAAAGGCGGCAGCCCCCTCCCCCACTTGGTCCTGACTTACACGAAATTTGACTTACACGGGGTTGTCCAGGAATGCAACCCTGTGTGTAAGTCAGGGGTCCGCTGTACTGTAGATACAGGACTCTGCCTGGGGCATGACTGAGGAGTGAAGTTGTGCAGGGGGCAGTGCTATTGGGAGGAAGCATGTGAAACACAGAGCTCTGTAGTCGAGCTGAGGGTGGACAAAATACCAGCATTAGTAGCTATCTCTGTGAACAATTGTCCATATCAATATATACTTGTTTCTAAAAAACAAAATGAAAACGTTGTTAGAATTCAGGTTGCTCAAATGTAAATCCCACATATAGCAAGAGAAGTATTACTTAAAACAACCAATCATAATTATTAATGCCTGCTGAGCATTTTTCAAATGCAGTCACAGGCTTACCACCTCTGTAACAAAAATTCCCTTGCTTGATAATTTAGAGAGAGAAATGAAATACAGCAATCTTAAAAAATTTAAAGTCTTTGATAGATCCATTGTGAATTTGTGGAGACTTCTTGTTCAGAGGGCTATTGCATATTTATACCTAATATAAAGAGCTGCGCAAAGCTGCAACAGTTAAGGCCCCAATTCTGAGAGTCACTTCCTGTTGAGACCTCTTCCTGCTAAGTACCTAATGGGGTTATGTCCCAAATGAGTGTGTTGTGATGTTGCAAAATCTCATTGAGCAGAATTCTTTGACACAATGAATAGAGGCTATAAAATTATTCTAGTAATAAGTGTTGGTTTGGGGTTTCAAATCATGCTCACATTCCAAATTATGACCCCAGCTATATTAAGACTTGATATCTGTACACATAAATGTATAAGGTTTATTTAGACATGAAAAAGCCTAAAGAAGGAGATTTTAAATTTTATTATAAAAATTGTCTCCTGAATGAGAAATAATTTGAACTAATGAAGTGCTGTCTTCCTGGTTCTGCAAATGGGCAACCTGAAACAGCAGTTCTCAAGATATGAGCTACCTCATTCTTCTAAGTCAGGGATTCCCAAACTATGATTCTGGACCCAAACATGGGTTATGATTAGATTTGTTAAGGGTTGCCAGAATCTCAGAGCTGCACTTGGCTCTCAGAGAAGCCATTAGCAGCTCCTTAAGGCTGCCACATCCAGTAGCTATCGCTGTGAATAGAGAAGCAATCACGCATTACAAAGACAGTTTCTCCACCTTTGATATTTGTAGCCACCCCAGGCAGCCCACTTAAGACTCTTGCTGTAAGTAATTTTCACCTCCCCTACCAAGTCACCAAGTCTTCCTGAATTGTTAGAGTGGGTGCTCTCCTGGAAAAGTCTGGGAACCACTGATCTAAATGTTGAGACACCTTGATGCTGTCAGGCACTATTGTTAACTGTTTCTATGCTGATCTGTTTATCTGATTTTTTTTCTCACTGGCAACACTAGCTAAAGATGAGTTCAAGCCCCTGTCTCTCCTCCATTAAAATCCTTTTAATTCTTTCCTGCAGTGTTAGAGGAAAGGAAAGTTGCATCTCCTCTGTATTAGAAGCCTTGAGACTTGAAAGTATTCTTTGCTGTTCATTATACTTAACATTTGCCTGTGTGTGGGTGGGCTAAATTCAAAATTGTAGTGACTAATAGTGGCACGCCAGGGCAGGTGCCTGCACTCCCAGAACAGGAAGGAAGAAAAGAAGCTGCATATTGAATACACCTGCAGGAAGGGTTGAGGGCCACCCTTACCTGTCCCTCTTCATCCTGCTGCCTAGGGAGTACTGACCAGTGGAACTCTGTCCCCAGGTCCCTCCTGCCCCTTACCAGTCCCTGCTTTCCTGCTGTCTGCCTCTTCCTTGCACTGTACTGCCTGCTGATCTGTGCTCCCTAGCCCTTCCCCCTCCAGATTTGTTGTGTGGATGGAAATCAAATCCAGATTGCCAATAGGATAAACCTGGCGGATATGGATCAGTAGAGCCCTGCCAATCTGTGGATATCCACTTTATATTGTCAAGTATCAACATCCATGGACGTTAGTGCAGATATCTGCAGCTCATTTTGCAAATATGGATGCTGAAGTGGATACAAATTTTATCTAGAATCCTAGAAATTTGCAGGTATCAACATCTGTGGATTTCAATGCAGGTATCCTCCACTAATTTTAGAGGATACAAATCTTTTATCTGCGCAGAACTCTGTGGATCAGTTGTGGATTTTTTTCTCTGTACAGGGCTTTTTAGATATGCACAGTACTGTTCGCAGTTGTGGGTGTTAACGTTAACTGACTTTTTTAATGAAAGACCAGGTGGATGAGAACATCTTGTATTAGACCAGCTTCTGTTGATGAGAGAGACAAGCTTTGGTGTTTAGGAAACTGGCAGTGTCCACATTACTGCTTACGTTGGTATAACTTGTAATGTGCATGGATATGAACAGGCCACCCTTCTGAATGACAAGTTACATTCACAAAAGTGCTGTTGTGAAAGTGCTACATAGGTGGGAAATATTCCCCTCCAAAATAGCTATTGTAGCTTGTTTGTGGTGATATAATTATGCTCATTTTATGGCTTTCTCCTGTCAGCGCAGCCAGGTATACAGGAGACCTTGCAGCAGCACAGCTGAGTGACTAATTTTATGACAAAGTGCTAATATTGACGTAGCCTTCGAATTGTTATGCCCAGAATAGGTTCAAGGGAAGAGTGAGGTATTCCTTGTGCAGCAACTATGCTTTGGAATATTCAAGAGTCTTGAGGGTTGTCAATCAACCACTTTTATATTCATTTTAAAGACAGTTTAGAAATGCATAGTTTAGAAAATGATTGAAGTACAAATATTGTCTTAAAATTAAAACAATACAAAACAACTGTGTAAAGGATTTTTATTTTATACCAGAGCAGAGTGACCAAAAGGAAGAAATAACAATAATGGTCTGAAGAAGTGGGTCTGTCCCACGAAAGCTCACCTAATAAACTATTTTGCTAGTCTTTAAAGTGCTACTTGACTGCTTTTTGTTTTGATAGTGTATAGATGAGCACGGCTTCCTCTCTGTTAATAAGTAAACATCCATTAAATGCATAAATGTTAACAATGAAAAATTACCCCAAAATAGAGCAATTATGGACCCAGAAATGTAATATGTAAGGAGCAGAGAATCAGAAACTAAGTGTGTGTCCGGATAAACTTAAGATGCTTTGTAAGGGTGGAAGCTTTTTATTAAATTAAATGTGATGTAGGCATACCATGTTTTCCTTTTTAATATTATTCCACAACAGTTAATATTTTTGTAAATAAAAAACTGCAAAAATGTAGCCCTGCTAATTGTAAACTTTATTTGTAAACATTATTAACATTATTATTACTGTCATTGCATTCTGTTTTGGTACTGATGACCCAGATACATGCTCTGTATAGTCATCCAGTATCTAACTAGAACTTGCCAATATACATCCAATAATAGCAATACAAGATGCTGAGCAAGATGTCATTTAGAAGTTTTATATTGGTTCACAGATCCAGTTCAAAGTTCAGCATAAGCTTAGGGCTTTTTAGACACTCCTTAGCAACATCTTTTCAAATTGTTAGGATGAGATTTAAGAAAAGTAATCATATGTTTCCAAGTATAAGCAAGGTTAGATATTTAAAAAAGAAAATACTTTTTACAGTGTGTGTTTTGGAAATAGCAGTGGACTAAATTGGAGGTGGGAATGAGGAAAGTTTCTTACAAGGAATGGGTTTCTTGGAATGTAGAAAATAAATGAATACATGGCAAGCCTGTTAGGAAACACTTCATAGTAACTGACATATTGTAGTCTCTATATTGGAGAAATCGCTGAAGGTTAGATGATGTAATGAAATATTCTGACTTCAGTGGGCACGTGTTCATTAATTAATATCCATGGAAAATATGTATGTTGAGGAACTGCCCTGGCATAGAGTCTTTTGTAAAAACTTTCAGCTGCATTGTGGTACGATGGCTATGTCTACATTAGCCCCCCCACCTTTAGAAAGGGGGATGCTAATGAGACACTTTGGGATATGCTAATGAGGTGCTCTAATGAATATGCAGCGCCTCATTAGCATAATGATGGCTGTGGCACTTCGAAAGTGATGCTTTCGATCGCGTGCAGTTCATCTACATGGGGTCCTTTTTGAAAGGACTCTGCACGGTTCAAAATCCCGTTATTCCTATTTGGTTGTCGGAATAAGGGAATTTCAAAGTGTGCGGGGTCCTTTCGAAAAGGACCCTGTGTAGGCGAGCCATGCATGACTGAAAGCAGTACTTTCCAAATGCCTTGGCTGCAATTATCCTAATGAGATGCTGCATATTCATTTCAGCACCTCATTAGCATCTCCCTTTCGAAAGGGGGTGCTAGTGTAGACATAGCCCATATGTTTTAAATTAACTATCTTCTATTTTCATTTCAAAATAATCCGTGAATATAAACTTATCCCATACTACCTATACCAGTTTATATGGAGGCTTTACTACTGCATTTAGGCCTTGGTGGAAGAATAACGATAACACTTTAGTCACATATAAAGAAGATTAATACCATTAATTGGAAATATATACATTTCATATTAAACAACCTTATTATTTAAATAATGTCCAAAAACTGCATTAAAAGAACATGAAGGCTGCAAAGCCATGTACTCAAAAGCTAGGAAATGTTATTGAAGTTGTCTAGGTAACCTTAATTTACCTCTCTCTCTTTGGCTGTGTCTACACTTGCATTCCTCTTTCGAAAGCGGCATGCAAATGAGGGAAGTTGAAAATGCAAATGAGGTTCATATTTACATATCTGGCACTTCATTTGCATATAATTTCAAAATAGCTTCTTTTGAAAGAAGAAAACCAGTGTAGACACTGCTCTTGAGAAAGTAAACCCTATCTTCGAAAGAATCCTTCTTCCCATAAAAAAGGGAAGGAAGAGGAATGCAGGTGCAGACATAGCCTTCGTGTGTAGGCATTATGATACAGTTTTTAATGACCAATCACATACTACTTTTTCCACAGGACTCCTGTCACTTTCATAGAGTAGGATAGTCGATGCCAAGGAAATTAATCAGGGTTGTGTAGTGAATGAGATGTTTGTCCATAGGATTCCTGTCTCATTTGTTGCCATAGGTGGAAGGTTTGTAGTGAATGAGGCAGGAGTTTACAGGAAAGGAGAGGATAATCTCATGATTAAAGGTGTTGGAAGCCATCTTGTAGACTGGGATTGTGTCTTTGCCACAGAGTTCCTGTGTGATGCTTGTCTTATTCATTTAAACTTTTCACAACCACTGATTGTGTGTTCCTTATTTCTGAGATGATCAAACTGAAAGCTTGGGCCAGATTAGCAGAAGTCTTGAGCATTTCACAACTATTCCTGAGGCCTATTGGAGGCTGTGCTTAAACATCATAATGCTAGAGAACCTGAAAAAAATCAAGTTATAGGTGTCTCTCTAGACTCTTGCAGTAAGTCATTTTCCCTCCCCTTCCACCCTCCACCCCCATTTGCCCCCCTTCTGTTCTATGTATCTGATTCATCAGTTTTCATTTTTTTGTTTGTTTCTTGCCCCCAACCTGTGACCTTCCAAGCCTCTCCAACTCGTGTGACCACCCCAGCCTCTGAGTGTGACTCACCCAGCCCCTCCAGCCTCTGAGTGTGACTCTCCCAGCCCCCCAGCCCAAGTGCAACTCCCCCAACCCCTGAATGTGACTTTCTATACCCAATCCCTAAGTGTGACTCTCCTCCAGCCTCCCAACGCTCCCAGCCCTTGACTGTGACTCCCTCCGGCTCTTGAGTGAGACTCCCCCAACCCTCCAGTCTGAGTGTGACCCCCTCAGCCCCTCCAGCCTCTGAGAGTGGGGTTTAAGATGGGGGAGTGTGGGGAGAACAGTTTGGGGATGAGGATCTTTCCCCACCACAACTCAGATTAACTATAATAATAAAATAATTATAATAAATGTAGCATTATTATTATTATTAATGTATTTTCCCCTTTTCTTTGAAATAACCACTATGAATATATAAACACAATGGGGCTGCTTCCTGTCCTCCCTGTAGGGGAGTACCTGGGTTCCAGGATCATCTTCCATCTCTCTCAGGTAGAACACATGCCGCAGCTCTAGCAGCTCATCGAGGTAGCTGATATCCAGCAGTTCTGGTAGTCCTGCTTGGTCTCTGGCATGGCAGCAGTATCTGACTGTTGCTAGCTCCAGCATCTGGGGAGAGACATTCTGCTCCTCTGGCAACCCTCAGTCAGCTCCAGCAGAGTGAGAGAGAGACATACTGCTTCTCTGGTAGCTCTTCCCCACCTGAGTTAGAGGGATGGTCTTTCATAGTCCCACTTCCTGTCCAACAGCTCTGCTTCTACTAGGGCTGCCACAAGTGAACCAGTTCTTCCAACAATGGGGTGGGTTTGGATCTGTCCCAGTCTAGGTGGCAGACCATGTCCTCTTGCTGCAGGTAAATTTTCATGGGGATGACAAAAGTCACCCCCTGACACCAGGGAAATACTCTGTCCACCCAAATGTCAAATCCTTGCCCAGAAGAAGGGAGGTACAGTGTAAGCTGGGTTATCCAGAATTAGGATAACCAGCATGCTTGATTAGCCAGCATCAGCTTTGCTGGTGACTGCCAGGCTGGGGCTGGCAAATGGGGCTGTTTCCATGGGGCCACTGCTGGGGCTGACTGTCTTGCTTGGCTGGGACTGGCAGCTACGGGCTTGGCCACCCAGCCAGCAGCAGTGGTGCTGGCAGGTGCAAAGCCAGCTGTGCAGTTAGTGCTGGCTACCTGGCCTATGGCATTGGCACATTTGATTATCTGGCACCCACAGTTCCCTGCAGGTGGTAGATAATAAAACTTGTACTGTAGTAGAGTTTCTGGACAAAATGTTTGTAATTTAAAAAAAAAATGGGTAAAATAATGTATTCACTTCTTAGTTTCCTTGTTGGAAATGGTTGTATGGTTTTATTTAATACTTTATTTTAAAAAATTAGTCTGAGGAAGAAACCTACAATGGAAAATTTCATCCCAAATTGTTAAAGTTTGGAAAAGTTATGTGCAACTGAAAACAAGGTCTTACAGTGGAAAACTTTCAGGATGTATTACAAGCATCACCTGTAATTGTCCTTTTCCTGTAGTGGCAGGGCATGAATATCTATATTTATATTCTGATTTGTATTTTTTCTCTGATTTTTCTTGCATTTGGCGTGATGTTTTCCCAAGATAATGTGTGATTCCAGACTGTTTATGAAGGGTACCTTCACGTCTAATGTCAGAATACTCTACGGGAGTGCTAATTTTGAACAAAAACAGTTACTAGAACTGTTTAATGCTATCAGTTGTTCTTGAAATGGTTTAGTGTGTCCACATTAATTATTCCAGTTTGAGCAATGTAGATGCCCATGACACTTTCTCCTACTAGTTTTGTCCCTCCACATTACATAATTTTGAACATAGCTTTCTTGAGTAGGTGCATAGCATGGAGGAAATCTATATTTGGTAGCATATTACAAATATGCATATTTTGGACCAGCTCATGAATTAGTGTAATTAACATAGTCCAGTCGAAATCAGTATAGATCTGTTAATTTAAATCACTTGAGGCTTTGGTCCAAAATATGTAATCTATAATAATAATAATATCAGAGAGAGAAGGACTTAAATCACTTTCTTCAACCATCTGGCATTTTATTCCAGTGATTGATTTTTTTTTTTTTTTTTTTTTTTTTTTTAATTCTGTCCTGCCCGTGGAAGTATGCATACATATTTGTATGCAGACACCACAGTTAGTCATAGTCATCTTGTGTTTAACATGTCTCAGGGGGCGCATGATCAGCATTCATCACTAAATTTGGTTCACTGGTTGGATCATTAGGTTCCCTGTCTTGGGCCAGGATACGAAAGAGGAATGTGGTGTGAACATTGATCAATCAGAGTCTCCCAGTAGTTGAGAACTACCACCAAACCTGTTGCCTGTAGATGTCAGCCGTGTCCTTGGACTTATTTTGCTTTGGTCAATAATGTACCCTCTGTCACTCACCTATACGTATATGAGTACTTCAGGTAAATTGTATTACTGAACTTTTTACAGAACATGTACAATTTTAACTGATTTTAAACATTTTATTGTGGCTAGTAGTATTTTCCTTTTTAATGGTGGTTACCCGTGACATTTTAAAAAATTTTTACAGATGTAACCTATTCAGTGGAAGAAACCATCTTTTATTCTTTTAAATGTTTTATCTGAACAAGCAAAACAAAGACATTACGAAAGAATGAGGCTGAAGACGTCACTCTTAAAGGAACCAAAACATATCCTTTGTCTCAAAACAGTGTGTTAATTTTACACTGTACTCTTGGTAAAATAATATTGTGTTTTATCATTTTCTAGTAAAATATGTGTGATGTGATGTGATTGTAAAGACAATGCAAAGGTGCATTACAAATTCTGGAGAAGTACTTTTTTAAAGTTTTGTACTGTTTTCTGCAGAAATGTGAAGGCCCAGTACTGCAGGTTGTTGAGCACCTCAAGCAGCGTATTCTCAATAACTTCTGTTGGAATCTTGGACATTCAGCATCTTCTGGGAAGTGTCAGGATATTGCAGGAAAGCTGTTTGTTTGTTTTCCCCCTACCCTAGGGCCATCTTTACACATACACAGAATACACAATTTCATAAGGCACTACTGTACCCCAAATTAAGTAGTGCCCTATGCTTCATGTGCCTAGTGCTTGCTCATGCAGCCCCAGTCTCCCCCACCCACCTAGCCCCTTTTTTCCCTCCCATCCCTGGCAGCTCAGTCCCTCAGCTGTCCAGTTCCCACTCTGCCTCCTGGCACCAGAAGCCTGATTCCCCTAGCCACTAGCTCTGGCTCCTGGTGGCTGAATTCTCCAGCACCCCGTCTGCTGCTTTGACCATCTCCTGGCCCTAGCAGCTCAAACCTTCAGCCCCCTGCCCTAGTTCTAGGCTCCAATTCCCTCACCCCCTGCTCCACCTATCAATACTTGTGCTCTGCATCCCCCACTCCCTGTGCTGCCTTCTGGCTCTGCACTCCAGCAGGCTGCACCTTTCCCCCTTATGTCTTTTCCTCCAGTAGCCTCCCTGCCCTGTTCCTGCCTCCACAGCTCCTGCCACCACAGCCCTGAGCACAGCCCCACCCTCCAGTTTTGCCGCCCCACTCCCCAGGCTACATAGGGCACCAAAAGTCATAAGGATGGCTGTGCTGTCCCCACTTCTTCTCTTAGCCGAATGACTGTTACAAGGAGATGTTTTGCATGCAGTTAATAATTGCACTCTTGTATCAATTTGTCTGCGGTAAGACTAAAAAACAATAACACGGCAAAGGTGTATGCTTCCCTACTACTTCCCTGTTACTCTTAAATGAGTAATTTCTATTGCTTGTGTGGTACTGGTATAATAAAAACTAAAATCTATCCAAATATGGTTTTGACTTACTGTATTTTGACACCAAGCCCCTGCTTAAATGGAGTATAAGCTTTGATCTGTAATTAATAGATGTGCAGTTTAATTAGAAACAATAGTTACAAAGTCACAGAATCTGTCAAATTTCTTTATTTGCTCTTTATTTTCTTCCAACTTTCTCCTATCTCTTGACACAAAAATAATGCAATGTAAATATCTTACATATAGAAAAAATAACTTCTACCTATAGATTTGGATTCTACATAGCCAGACTTAAAGATTTTTAAATACTTTTTCCTTATTTTATTTTTGCAATACTGAGAGAGATTCTTAGATTACTTTCAGTAACCAACATTCAAGATTTCCTTAATTCAATTACACATAAAGAATTGGTTAGCTGTGTGGGTTGGACTACAGCTGATGAGTTGTATTCATGCAGTGATGATCACTACATCATGAAATGGAACTTGTTAACTAGTGAGACAAATCAAGTAGTGAAGCTTCCTGATGATATCTACCCCATAGATCTTCATTGGTTTCCCAAAACTGCGGGTGGAAAGAAGCAATCCCAAGCTGAGAGTTTTGTACTCACCAGCTCTGATGGTAAGTGTTCTTTAAAATATGTATGTTTTTTATAAATAACCAGTAAAATGTTTAAATTCCAAATTATTTGCTACGATAATGTACAATAAAATCAAATTAAAATATAGGACAATTGTACTGATTTAAAAACTAAGTAAATTTTTATAATTGCTTCTGAGATTAAATTATGTGTAATGATAGAAAAATACTAATTACGTCCTTTTTTTATTTAGGCTCAAATTACGTGATTCTTAATTGAGCAAAATGTTCTCATTTTGTAGATCATAAATTGATGTGAATATCTCCATATTTGTCTGGATATTAAGAATGTCAGGAGTTATAATAGTTTTCAATTATAACGATATTTCAGAATTTTTTGTAAAAGAGTAGCTTTATACTTCAAAGTTTAAACCAATCTGTAACCATTTGTTCTCATCCTCGTCTCTGTTATCTCAGAACTGTGTGCTTCAGGGTTCTTAACCTTTCTATAAAGCCTCTGGTTCTGGTCACTGTAAGGGCCAGGACACTGGCCTGGATGGACCTTGGATCTGATCCAAAATGGCAACTACATTTAGATTATGTGATTTATTTTTTTTAATTCCTTTTAATACTTAGAGGTTTGACCCCAGTTCTGCAATACACTGGCCAATTATATCTCTTTGAAGCTCCTCCATTTAATTCATTGGAGCTCTGCAGAGCTGTAGGGGTCTCCTCACATATATTTCAGAACCATGGCATTTAAGTGTACGCCTGTGGGAATTCTGTGCCACTGCATATGCAGAATTTATGCAGAAATGAATAATTTTCTTGTTTGCACAGAATTTCCTGTTCCCCCATAGAAATATGGACTACAGAGTTGCTAGCCGCCACTAAGGGGCTGCTGGTCCTGGCAGAGCATAACTCACAAGTAGAAGGTACTGCCAGGGACGGAGGAGGGCACTAGATGGATGGTTCCCAACTTCCCAGCAGTTGCAGTTTTCAGCATGCCCTGAAGGAAATAGGTGGTATGCAGGAATCTCCATACAAGACTGAGGCACAGAATCAGACTATCAAAACAAAAAGCAGTCAAGTAGCACTTTAAAGACTAGCAAAATAGTTTATTAGGTGAGCTTTAGTGGGACAGACCCACTTCTTCTGTCAGTCCCACGAAAGCTCACCTAATAAACTATTTTGCTAGTCTTTAAAGTGCTACTTGACTGCTTTTTGTTTTGATAGTGTATAGACTAGCACGGCTTACTCTCTGTTACTATAGAATCAGACTGTTTTTCCCTCTGGGTTGCTGGGTGGGTGGGGTTGCAAGTGTCTGGGCTGGAGGCAACCAAGCACCTGGGGATTGGATGTAGGAGGTGTGAATATTTCGGCTGGGGGCCTGTTGCTGCAGTCTAGAGGATAGGAGATGTGAGTATTAGAGGGCGCCCCACAGCTGGACTCTGAGGGATAGGAAGTGGAGGGTGCAGATGGCTGGGCTGGAGGGTGTGTGTGTTTGTTGTGCAGCTGAACTCCTTGAAAGGGGGTCTAGGTGTTTGTAGAGGTTTCCTTAACTCTTTAATTCTGGAGGAATTTTTTTTTGTTTGAATTGCTACTGACAGTTGCTGATAAATACTGGAAATAAATTACCAAAGTATTTGAAATTGGTGTGACTATGTAGTGTTATTTTGACAAACAAAAATGCAGAATTTTGCAGCATTTTAAAATTGTGTGCAGAACTTTTAAATTTTTGGCATTGAATTCTACCAGTGGTAATTAAAAGGGAAACATGGTTTTCCTGATATTTTTACTAGAAATCTTTCCCCCATCTTCCCTCGTTAGATTGCAGTGAGCTATCAAAGAAGTATTTTGGTGCAGAAGCATACTTCTTTAATTTTCCTCAGCAATAAAAATCTACTCTGAAATAACCTATTCCGGAAGGACTGTGCTTGTCTCTCTTTTGCTGTTCATACCTTGCACCCAAAGTGCTAGCAAAAATAACCCTCTGAGGGAACCCAAATGACAATACATTGTGAATGAAGATTACTCCAAGTGCTTTCCCACGCTTACTAATTTAAATTCTTCTTTACTCAGGTTCATCTGCTCTACATCCATAAGTAGATCTCATCCAAACATGGGACTGCTTAGTGGGAGTTATAAAAAGTATAGGTAGACTTGTATGTCATCTGCGTATTGCTGGTACTTAAGGCCATATCATCTTGCCCTTCTTCTAGTGGTGATGTAGATACTCAGCAAGACTAGACTAGTAAACTGATCCTTGGATGGGACTCCATGGGTGAGGAGTCTGGTGGCAGAGGTGTAGTTCCTCTTTGTTGTCTTTTGGGGAACGACCGCTCAGGAAAGTTTCATAGCATTTTGTAATGTTTCTCTCCGGATCCCCGAAGGATAGCAATATTTTATGGTCAATGGTATCCAGTGCTTCACGGAAGTTCCATGAGCATGAGAAGGGAGGTTTATTTATCATGTATTACCAGCAGGAGATCAGTCCTATTAAAAGTGTTTCTGTTCCCATATTCTAGGTCTGAACCCACAGTATATCAGGTGTAGGATTGTCACTCCGGTTATTTGGTTAGTTTCTTTGTGAGCTTGCTCAAGAGCAGAAGTTTTAATACTAGGCAATTGCTGTCTTGTTCTGACATATCAGTTGGTCTCTTCAGTGGTTGTTGTATTTACAGATGCTTGAAGGAGGAAGGGAAAACCATATCCTTGAATGAGGCAGTTGCTGTTTCAGTAGCAATTGGGAACACCTAGTCACAGTCGCTTCAGTGACTGGACATAGGTTGGAGTCACAGGTTTTATAT
Source organism: Carettochelys insculpta (assembly GCF_033958435.1). Taxonomy (NCBI): domain Eukaryota; kingdom Metazoa; phylum Chordata; order Testudines; family Carettochelyidae; genus Carettochelys; species Carettochelys insculpta. The sequence continues at coordinate 31,770,884 of NC_134146.1, read as the reverse complement.
CAAGACAAATTGAGTAGTGAATGCACTGAATTTAGAGAAGGAAATAAGTCTGTGTGGTGGATTGGAGTCAGGTAACTTGTGAAGCCTTCTCCAACACACACAATCTTTTCAGCCAAGTAGGATGATATTTCTTCACAGTGTGTGGTACCAGGCTCTGCTGTGGACTGTAGACAGTCATAGTCAATTAAGTGTTCTACTTTCAGTGTAAGAGTGCATTCACCACAGGTGTACCCCCTTGTGGCTGGGCATGGCGTAGAATTCTTTTGTTGCTTAGCTCTTCCTGCAGACAATTGGTCTAGTCCTGTTGTAGTCTCTTATTGTGACTTGTCCCTCCAACCATGTTGCTTAAATATCTTTCATTTTCTGGTATAGCAAGAATTCCTTTTGACACTGGTTATCAATATGAAGTCCAGAGTCCTTTCAAGGCTGTTATTCCATTATGATCCTTTGTCAGATTACTGGCCCCAGAGCTTCTCTCCGGAGTCTTTTTCAACCATGCTGTAAAGTGTATGTGTGCTGGGGGGATATTAAAACCAATGTCTTATTCTACCTTGGTCTTCAATGTTTAATTCCAAGTGCTCCCCAGGTCTCTATTCTGCAGAATACTGCCTTACAGGAGCCTTAACACTAACCTGGATCTTCAAATCCAATCTACAGCCCCCCAGGTCCGCCTGTCTTTTGTGTTGACCTTCTTTCAGGGTCAGGTCATGAATCTGCAACTCTGCTGTCCTGTTACATCAGATACAAGCAGTAAACACACGCACATGCAACTTCTTTGCTCTCTTCTACTCAGAAAGATTAGAGTTGTGACACACACACTCTGAATTGCCGACCCCGATACATTATCCTGCGTAGCTTCTCTAGAGGCTGTGCAGAAAAGTTCTCTTGGCACAGACTTGGGCATAGAAATTCTTTGCCAATAGCAAAAAATTCTGAAACAGTTGTTTCCATGCCTTTCTTTGCATCACGGGCAATGGTCAGAAAATCAAGGAGTTATTTGTGGTCAATAAGGCCAGTGTGTAAATTGTTGAGACTACAGTATTTTTATGAAGGTCCACTAGATAAGTGTTCCTGTTTAGTATATTTTGGAATTTGATGGGGTCCAGTAGGAAGGAAGATCAGTGTGGATGGTATTGAACTAGAAAATGTAGAGAAGTTCACATATCTGGGGAGCAACATAACATATGATCTAGACTGCAAGAAGGAAATAGTGACTAGAATAGCGAAAGCAGGAGCGAGTTTGAAGGCGATGGATAAGATCTGGAAAAGCAAAGCAATTAGCTTAAGAACGAAGCTGGGCATCTCAAAAACGTGTATTCAGCAACATGTTGTACAGATGTGAGACGGGTGATAATAAAAGATTCGAAAAGAAGAATATTGGCATTCGAAAGCAGTTGCTATAGAAAGATTCTGAGAATAGGATGGATGCAGAAGGTCAGGAGTGAGAACTTATATAGGAAGATACAGCTGAAAGGGAACCTGCTGCAGAAGGTTATAAAACAGAAGCTACAACTATTTGGACATATTTGCAGAATGAATAACAAACAAAAAATCAAGACCCTAGCATTTGGCATAATGGATGGTTCGAATAGGAGAGGCAGACCTCACAGAGAATAGATAAATGATGTAGTAGATTGGTGTGGAGCTAGCCTACAGAAACTAAGCCACTCTGTACTGGATAGGGAAAGATGGAAGGAAATAGTGAAAGAGGCATCAGACACCAACGGGCGCTGAGCCCGCGGTTATTGAGGAGGAGGAGGAGGAGTTACTTACCCATAACTCCTATACTGAAGAATTTGTAGTTCTTTCTACTATATATTATTCTGAACTTGTACAGGCTATCAGTAAAGCTACATTTTAGTCATACACCTTCTTTGTAAAAGTAATGGACAGGTCATTGGCATTAAACTGAAGTTCATGGCCCATGACCTGTTTGTGACTTGCACTATGTATCCCTGACTAAATCTTGGGAATGGGATTCGTGGGTGCAGGTTTAGGGAGGTGGGGGTGGCCCCCAAGGGTGCCACCGATGCTCGGGGCATCAGCAGCCCCCAGGAGTCCCATGGCAAACTGGGGGGACAGCGGCAGTTTCTGGGGGTCACATGGGTGCTCAGGTGTGGCATGTGACCTAGGACCTCTGCTTTTGGGTATGTGGAGGTTGGAGGGTGCTCCTGGAAACAGTGACTTCCCTTGACTCTTAAGTAGAGGCATTGCTGGGAGCTCCGTGTACTGTGTCTGCCACAATCACCAGTTCTGCAGATCCTACTGGTTGGGAACAGTATCTCAGCTGCCTGGAGGAGAGAGTGGTAGGTCAGTATGTGTGGAGCTGCTCCCTTATCTGCCAACCTGTGTGCATCTGGACCCTTTCACCCCTGTACCCAGCACCCTCACACCTCAGAACTATCCCAACTCCTGCTCCCTTGAGATCCATTCAGCCTTCAGCACTTGAACCTTCATGCCAACAATCCCCACTGCTGCTGCACTTGAACTACGCTGAGGACCTTACAGAAACTTGGACTCCCACCCCAGCAAGCCACAGCCAACTGTACCTGGACCCGTGCCTAATTTGTGTCAGAGACTGTGGCTGGACATGCATGCAAGACATGATATCTTGCTTTGCTTAGTATGGAGGACAGGGCCCTGGGATGTTTCTGGGTAGGCCAGACACTTGTGCTGTATTAGGGTTGGGTGCAGCCTTACTGCCAAATCTATGTCCTGGGACAGAGCTGCAGGATGGTTACCTGTATCTGTGAAGCCAGTGACCTGTGTTTCCCACTTCTGTGTTGAAGCCACCACATTTATTTACAAGAAATAAAATACACAGAATTTTAAAATACAGGGTGTAAGATTTTTAATTTTTTTGAGACTTCTCTCAGGAGTAGAAGATAGATTTATATGTTGTTTCTTATTTGTCACTATCAGCATGTTTTAAACAAATTGTGGTTTTAAATTGATTACTGATTCAAATTGATTATTAAAACCCCAACAATTCTATTTTGGCCATTGCACAAGTCCAAAGGAGTCAGTTTTGTTTTCGTGAATTCCTATTATATTTGTTGGGGCATTTCACATATGACTGTAGTTACTTCACAAGTCATGCGAAGTCATGTTTCACTTTACAACCTGGGGGACGTTTTTTTTTCTTTTTATTGTCTTTGTCTTGTTCTGATTCACTTAATTTTTGAGGAAATTTTTCAGAACAAAGTTTTAATTTCTAGTTTGAGGAGGGGAAAAATATAAAGGAACCATTAATTTTTCTGCAAAATTGCTGAAGTAAATAAGCTCAATGCTTGAAATCCCAGTGTGTTTGAACAAATACTTTATTTTTAATTGTGCCATCTTTATAGCATACAGTATCACTGTTTGTCTTTCATACCAAAAGATGATTTAAGATTGGTCTGCAATTGTTTTCTCTTACCAAATGCCTTCATATCACTAAAATACATGGCAATCTGAAGAATTTCATGCCTGGAGTAGATTTCTTTAAAGAACAAATTAGTCAAAAATGCTACATGTAATAAACAGTTATTGGTAATCTAAATGATAGATAATCCAAAAACATCAATGACTGGATTAATTAATGATTTAATATATCAGATTTGTGTATAGCAGGTGTTAGCAACCCCTGGCATGGGTGCCAAGGGTGGCACATGAGCCAGTTTTCATCAGCACCCAAGGAAAGAGCTCAGCCCCATCTCTCTTCCCCCATGCAGTCGGGAGCTTGCTCAAAGCCATGCCACCCGTGGATTAACAAAAGACCAGCTAATGTTGCCAAGAACCACCTAAACCAGGGGTCAGCAACCCCCCAGCACAGGTGCCAAGAGTGGCGTATTAGCCGATTTTCATCAGCACATAAGGCAGGAGCTCAGCCCTGCTCCTCCTCCCACATGCAGCCAGGAGCTTGCTGAAAGCCATGCTGCCTGTGGATTAACAGAAGACTAGTTAATGCTACCAACTATCACCTAAGTGGCAAAGTTCTGCATCTTTATTTATTAACGAAGCTATTGTAAGTAGGACTATTAGTGATTTTAAAAAGTATCACTGGCAGTCAGCCTGTGGATAGAGGTCAAAAGGTCAAATTTCAGCACTCCACTTCAAAAAGGTTGCTGACCTCTGGGCCACATCTACACGAGCAGCTTTTCCCAGCAAAACTGGGTTGTGTTGGGGGGAGAAAAAACACGGAGCGCCTACACACAAAAATGTGCTTTGTTGACAGTTTGTCGACAAAACCAGCACATCCACTGGCAGCATTATGCTTCTCCCTGTTCAGGTATAACACCTCTCTCAACAATGTTCTGTTGACAAAACACCTGTGTAGGCGCTCTGGGGCCCTTATATCAACAGACAGGCCTTCTGATGCACTGGGCAACACTGTTTGCAGAGCTTCTAGTCAGCTGTTCTGTTGAGAGTGGGCTGGGCACTCCGGTTACTCTCTGTCAACAGAGCAGATTGCTCTTTTCATCTGCTTTTGTGTGTAGACTCAATCTGTCAACAGAGGTCCTGCCAGGAAATCTCTTCTGACAGTGACATCTGTCAACAGAGGCTTCCCATGTAGACATGGCACTGGTGTTTGGTAATAGAGATATCCAAAAAAGAAACCTAGTGGATGGTCCTATATAGTTGAAGCTTCATGCAGGAATAGTAGGGGTAAATACACAGCTTGAAAGAACAAAGAGTAAAATGTGACCATGATAACACATGCATATAAATACGTTTTGGATGAAATTCCAGGCTTATTCTAATAACTTCAGAAAACTGAGACTCAAGAAAAATACTTTACCAATGTTCTCATTTTGACTAAAAGTTCCCCCTTTTTTTGTTTTGTTTTCTGAACTAGCAGAAGCTGAGTCCAGTTGGACCCTTTATCAGCTGCCTCTTATAGCTTGATCTTCAGCTTGTATGTATAAATTATTTGGTAGTATACACACTGAAAACAGAACAATGGAAGTCCTATGCAATTTTAGACAGTATATGGTACTAATGTGTTTTTCAGCATACCACTAGATCATCAATCAAACTTTTAAATATTCACCTTCTGTCTGTATAGACCAAATACATGACAGTACACAGATAATAATTTTATTTATGGCCTTAATATTGAAAGCAGAACGCCCATGGTTACAAAAAGCTTTATGAATGCATCTTGAACTTTTTATAGCAGGAGAAAAAGAAAATGTGTCTCTTGATAGCACGCTTGACTGCATGTATAAATAAATGGACCTTGGATTACCCGAGACTATTTAAGCAGCACAGGGGCTACTATAAGACAACAGTTAACCAAATTAATAACAACACACTTCTTGTAAAATAAAATAGTACTATAGTGTCGTTTTACTGTGTTAATCAGTTACTACTGTCACACTTAAAATCTGTTAGTAACAGAGAGTAAGCCGTGCTAGTCTATACACTGTCAAAACAAAAAGCAGTCAAGTAGCACTTTAAAGACTAGCAAAATAGTTTATTAGGTGAGCTTTCATGGGACAGATCCACTTCTTCAGACCGAAGAAGTGGGTCTGTCCCACAAAAGCTCACCTAATAAACTATTTTGCTAGTCTTTAAAGTGCTACTTGACTGCTTTTTGTTTTAAAATCTATTACTTTCAGCAGTCAGTGTTTTGTTTTATTTATAGATTTTTATGTGGTACACATCACCATAGTGTCCGAATATCCCTCAACTAAGAATGGATATATTTTGTCATCCCCTTCTTAAGTTAGGGAAGAATCATCCGCATGTTGCGTAAGTGGAATTGAGGTACAGAAATGCGTAGAATCCCAAACTCCAGTGGAAACTGTCTATGCTCAGTTCCTCTGACACTCTGTTTTTAAAGGATCTGATCCAGCTCTCACTGAAGGCAGAGATGCTTTGCACTGACTGTAATTGGCAAGTAATGTCTGCAGTGTTTTGTAGGAGATCTGCATCAATTCTGGAATAAATCCAGAATTTCCTGGATCCCAGTGTGGTGGAATATTATCCTTCCACTCCATTATCCTTCCATTTATAAAATGTAAAAGAGATTAATTATATGGAGAGGTGTTATGATTGTTCAGTGCTTCCCATTATAATACCCTGTTTTCATTTATTAGAACTTTGCTGAACTTCAGCTATCCAACATGAAATTATCCATTCCAGGTGTGTGCTTCATCTGATTTTTTTTTTTTTTTTTTTTTTTTTTGAAATTTTCAACTGCTAATTACTCTATATCATGATGTATATACACATGGGGACTCAACAAAGGTTTCATGATCTGTCTTAAGTCTACTATTTCCCCATTTTAAGAACTTGACTCTGAAATCTTGATGTTTTTAACTTGATTTGTTTGTTTGACAAGGGGTATTTTTGGGGAAACAAGGTAGATTGATTGTCTCTGATTGTGAAGAAAAGACATCATCTTGGGTATATGTAATATGATAACTTTTGAGTGCCAGAATCAATTTTTTTTCCCCTTAGGGGCTAGAGGGGAAAATGAAACAAATAAAAGTGTGAAATTGGGGTATACACGAAGTCTCTTCCAGCTGTTTAGTACAGCCATAGCCTGAAACTCCTCAGCAGTTATCTACATATCAACAGTAACTGTTTGCATCCATTGATATGTTCCAGCATAGAAATACTTCGGTCTCATCTCTGGTTATCTTTCCATAGAGTTTAACATGTTGACATCCTGAATATCATATCTCCCAGAAAGAAGAATAAAGTGGAAGTGTTTATACAGCTCCTGCTACGGGTGGGAGGGAAAAGATGGGACCTGAGTTTAGGAAGGGGGCACAGAACCTCTGATGGTGGGAGATTGTGTACCCCAGTGTACAGTAGCTCCTACTCAACAGGAAGATTGTGGTTGAGATTGTGCCTAGTATAGTGGCAACAGGTGGAGACTGGGCCCCTCACATGGGGAGGGGATTGAAAGGCATATAGAACCCCTGGTGTGGGATTGAGGGGTGGAAGAGTGGAATGCGGGGTGTGGGGAAAGTGGGAATTCTGATGCATGTAGAGCATCAATTATAGTAGGAGAACATAGACCCTGGGATGGAAAGAGGGAAAATGAAGGGGACATACAGAAGGCTGTTGGGGGTAATGTGTGGTTGATAGTTTGTAGATGTAGTTTGTAGCTTCAGAAAATACCTGGAAAAAGTGGCACTTAAGAAGTTAAACCTTGGGGCATGCAAAATCTGTAGTATGTACCCTTAGTTTAAAGATTCCAGCTTTTTTTGAAACGGTTTTTTACAATTCTGTAGTTCTTAGAGTGCTATCCCCATGGATGCTCCGCAGTAGGTGTTGCGTTCAGCCACCCCCACAGCACAGAGATTTTCTTATCAGTACTGTGGGGCTGCATACGCCTGATCTCAGCATGCTCTGTTTGTGCTGCTAGGGGTCGTGCATGCAGTCCTGCTCTCTCCTCAGTTTTTATCGCCACCCTAGGCTACAGAAGGAGCAGCACTCCTCTCTGCCTCAGCCCTATAGAATAGCAAGATTTACGTTTAGAGTGTTTTCTTCATGAATTTCTTAGTTAACTTATTTAGACACTAAAAAAAAAATTCTTTTAGCTGCAGTTTACTTCCTTAATCATTAGTGTTATCTATACTGTACATAGTTCAATGAGACTCAATTTACTCACAAAGCAAAAGAACAAACAGGCATAAAAACAGGAAGAAACCGAATAATGAATCCTCTGTTTCATTATGCCTGCCTCAGCATGGTTCAGTAAATGTTCTAAATGCAGTGAACCCATGGCTGCCTCAGATGGCCATTCCAAGTGTGTACACAACCTTGGAAAGGCACGTATCCCGCAGAAGGGCTCTCAGTGTAGGAGCCTTACACCTTCAGCCAGGAAGGACAGGGAGCTACCTTTAAAAATTCCTCTCTTTGACAAGGTTCTTGAGCCACCGCAGGAGGATCAAGTTTTTGTGGAAAAAATCCACTCTGATGGGGACTCCACTTCCTTCTCATCAAGAACAAAGGCAAAATCCAAGTCGTCCCTGTCATACTGTCTTCTAGCAAGAGTGAACATGGGTGATAAGGCCAGCACATTAGGCATTCAAAAGCCTAAAGCGGCCTCGGGCTCTACACATAAAAGCTGCACTCTGCATTAAGGAACATCAACTTCCACCTCAGTGACACCGATAGCGCTGCATACTGAGGTACTGCCTTTGTCACTGGCAACGGCAGCAGCGACCATGGTGCCAAATGCTCAAGAGGCGCCGACCCCACAAGCGCCATTCCCAATGTTGGAGCAGCATGTGGTGCAGTGCTGTGCGTTGGGACTGGGGCATTAATTTACAGCAGCCTCATACCTCCCCGAAACAAACTGCAGCATTGCAGAAAGCCAGAGCAAAATCACAGTTTCAAGAGTTCATCTGCATTTCCAATCTCACTCATTTGCGTTCCACTTTCTGAAAGTGGAATGCAGTGTAGCCGCAGCCCCCTATTGCCAACAAGTGAGATGTGCTGTTGCAAAGCAGAGGAGAAACAGCACGCAAAACTTACCTCTACAAGTGGAACCCTTTTTCGTCCTGGTGTTCTGAGAGGGGAGTACAACCCACAGAAGCCCTACTGCACATCCTCAACTGCATTCTTTACATGAAAGATAGTTACCTACCACTGTCTTCACTCTGAATCCACCTATTGGCAATTACGGCCTTCCATCCAATGGCAGAAGGCTTTTTCAGTTTTCACCCATCCAATTGTAAAGAGAGTCTGGAAAGGCCTACAGAATATCATGCCTCCATGCAACCTTGTACCTCCGGATAGGGATTTGGAACTGGTCCTCCAAACCTTAATGGGACCACACATCTCAAAGAACCATCATTACTGCACAAGTGGGTAATTTCTCTCTTCTCACAATTGTCCAAGTTTGAGTCAGCCAGTATTGCACCTTCACTACGTTGAGTCTGGTTCTGTTTATCCGTCACATTCTGTCATACTTGTTTTCCAGTGCTGCACATATGGTCTTTCAGTATGTTTGTTCATCTGCCTCTCATTGATACTTCAGTGGCCAGAAAAACTAGCTTTGACTGGCTTAGCCATTAGCCCTAGCATGAATCTGGGCTACTGCTGTGTCACTGTCTTTGGAATAATGCAAACCAACATTGGGTTCTGCTGACTGATCTGCCATTGAATTTGAAAACCCTATGAACACTAGTGCCCAGCAACTGATCTACAACAGGCAGACAGTCTTGGTTGGAGAGAGAGTGAAGCAGGGTGTCGCAAACAAAATTTACCAGCAAAATTATAAGCATAAAATAACACCCTAAACACCCTACTCATACATACATTCACTATGCAGCAGGAGCCTTTTTTTCCATCTGAACAACAGCTTGCAGGAATTGGAGTTTTTCAGTTTTGTTTGCTGTACAGATCAATTCCTTTTACTTTAACAGTTATGATTAGAACTCTGAAAAGGGCACAGAGCAGAGATAATTCATACTTTCAGGTTACATATTCATCTTTTGAGAAAACACATTGAAAACTGCCTCCACAGAAGAAATTGCTAAGAAATTGTAATTTTGTGTTTCACTAATAATATTTATGAACTAACTTTATTAATGTTCTTTGTAATGTTTATTGAAGTATATGTTGTTACAAAGCTGTTTTAGAAGAGGGGTTTTGTATGAATATTCCTTTGGTTGTTAAAGTGACACTTCTGCAGTGAAACTCCCTGTAAAAATCCGAAGTAAAACTTAGTAATGTACTGTCAATGACTATTGCTCATACGTCAATGGCTATCACTATTGACGTATGAGCAAATCCTGCAATTTTTCTGAGTATCTTCAACAGCCAGTTTGCCAGGTTCAGCCACAATTTAATGTTTTATGTTTTACAGGGCTACATCAATTTATGTGGAGATCTAAACATTGGTGGAATTTTACTAGAAGTAAACTCTAACGTGTTGGTTTTAATTCTGAGTCACATGTCTGTCTTGTAAAGTAACTAATTTTACTTAAGTGGATATTGTCATTGTTGCTCTTCAAAAAGCGAGAAAATAGAAATTTTTCAAGAACTGTTTGTAAGGCAATAATTCACAAAGCTCATAAAGACAGCTGTTTTTATCTAGTTTATTATACCAGTGACGATATCCTTTAACAATAGTCCAAAATTTCAGAGTGGCTTCTAGTAGCTAATGAGCAAAACAGACAAGGTTCATGTTCTGTATATGGATAGGCTGCTAATCTTCAGTTTGAAATCCCTCCAGAAATGCAAAGCAACATCAAGTTTAAGGACAGTTTCTAGTTTCACTGCATAATAAAAGCAGGGGGAAGAAGGACATTTCACATAACTGAAGGCTTGATGTAAGGCTGCAGTTGAGTCACTTCCATCTACTCCCATGGTGCACAAACTTTGTGTGTTGTACTCCCCATAGCATTAACTGAATCTGTCTATGCTCCCTTCCATT